>NW_021703774.1:6599391-6924370 GCF_005190385.1 Monodon monoceros | reverse complement strand
TTCAGATCCTACTATTTCTAGCCATATTATTGAAATTTTTGCCCCTACTGTTCTCTTTTTTATTAATTTATTTTTTATATTGAAGTATAGTTGATTTACAATGATTCAGGTGTACAGTATAATGATTCAGTTGTACATATATATATAATATACATTATATCTTTTTCAGATTCTTTTCCCTTATAGGTTATTATAAGATATTGAATATTGTTCCCTGTGCTATACAGTAGGTCTTGTCGTTTATCTATTTTATATATAGTAGTGTGTACCTGTTAATCTCAAACTCCTAATTTATCCCTCTCCCTCTACTGTTCTTTTATGCTAAATAAATTGTCTATTTTAAGGTTTCAACTAAAGTATTAGGTTAAAATTTTCAAATATTTTTGGAAATTTGGTTGTCCTTTAGACTTACTTTATTTTCATCTTTTTATTTCTTATACTAACTGTTTGTTATTTTAGTGAATGCTCACTTGTATCCATTCTTAAAAGGAAGGTTTTTTCTGGATAATTGGAGTAGGTTTATTTTTGTCCAAGTTGAAAGGGCAGTGTTTGTTTTTCTCTGGTCCATGGCTGTATCTTTCCATCTTAGAAAGATGTTGCATTTTGTTCTTAATTCTTTTCTGCATCAGTTTTCTCCACCCATCTTTCCCATCAGATCCTTTTCTTTTCCTTAACTGCTCAAATAAATTTGAACCCACTAGCTGTTCTTCAGAGTAAGCCTCTGTTTTGGGGGAACATGTATTTGCTAAATCTGTTTTTCATCCTCAAGGACTTGAACCATCATGGTGCACTTTAGTCCTTTTGGGTTTCTACTAAATTGTTGCAGTTATAACCAAAGTAGAACCTCAGCAAATTTCTCCACATTTTCCTTATCATATTCAGACGTTCACTCATGTTTTCAATAAGGATGGAATCTATCCTTCTCGAAGTGTGTATTTGCTGACAATTTTTGTATCAGATGATGCCTTTATCTCCCACCACTCCACTGAAGGTGATTCTGTGCTTGCTTGGAAGTGATTGATGATTGGCTTTACAAGCCTGCCTTGCAGTGTTTAATTAAAGATAGAGGTTATTGTGTTTGCTATCTGTGGTAAGCTGAATGACTACCACTACCCCAAAAAAGAGATCTTCGTATACAAATCCTGAAACCAGTGAATGTGTTACCTTCTATGGCAAAAAGTACTTTACACATGGGATTATATTAAGGAAATTGAGATGTGGAGATGATTGCCATGGATTATCTGGTGGGTCAATATAATCCCAAGAATCCTTATAAGGAAAAGGCGGTGTGCCCACAGGAGTCGTGATTGGAGTGATGCAGCCAAAAGGAGTGAAGCCACTAGAAGATGGAAAAGGTCAGGAATTAATTCCTGCCTAGAGCCTTTGGAAAGAACCAATTTTGCAGACAATTTGACTTTAGCCAATGAAATTTATTTTGGACCTCTGCCTTCCAGAATCATAAGAGAATATATTTGTATTATGTAAACCACCAAGTCTGAGGTAATTTGTTACAGCAGCAATAGGAAACTAATATACTATCCTTGTGGGTCTACATAATTTGTGAGCGAGAGTGTCCTGGTAGGTTCACTAAGTAGAAATCAATAGGAAATAAAGAGCCAGGAAATCTTCATCTATTTTAGAAATTAAAACAAAACAAAACAAAACTTTGACTATTTCTTCAATTATTTTCTTCTTTGGGTTGTTTTTTCCTCTTCTGAAACTCATTTATATTTTGACACTTTTACTTCTCTTGATATAGCCTAGATTTTTTTATTATATGTCCTGCATCTTAATATTTTCTTGCAGGACTCTGCTTCTAGTATGATGAAATATCTCTATCCAGGACAACATTTCTGCCAAGAATAACTGGAAAAAGCAGAAAAATTAGAAAAAGAAAAATCTATTATAAGACATAAAAAAAACTGTGAGTACAAACAGTACTAGAGGAATCAAGACCCAAGAGGGAAGAGAACTCCTTTGGGCAGAGCTCCATCCTAATATGTTAGGGACAGAAAACAGTTGGAAGAGACAGTCTAAGTGATGATGCTGAAGACATGGTATTTGGAGGAATTCTACGTGGAACAGTGAACTCCTGAGAGCGCCTGTCTGTCTGCACGGGTTTTCACAAAAACTCACCCAGCAGTCTGGGCTATTTTTACTGTCTTTTCTTACAGGGAAGGGTAACAAAAGTGGGATGGCAAGTAAAAAGCTTAAACAGGTTTCCTCCTAGGGATCTCTAATCACTATTGCACCTGGTTGCATGCACCCACCTGCTGCAGCTATCAGGGTTCAAGTCAGCCTTCATTCTACACAGAGGATTTTTATTTTTTAAGTGGTTTTTGTCATTAATTTTAGAATTCTTTTTACTATGCATTTCTTGTTTGGATAACGTTTTTTTCATACATTTTGAGAGGGCACATTATAGAAATTAAAATGTTATTAACAGGTTGCCACACATTTTGGAGAGTACAGGTGAGAAATCCCTTTAACATTTGAGCTTGTTCAGTAAAAGTGAGAGAGAGACATCTGCCACACTGTCTACTTTCCTATTGTTTTCATGTTAAAGGACAAAATTATTCCCTATTTTTTTTAATCTTGGCAGGAGAATGCTACTATAGAGATGACTAATCATGATAAACAGAGAACTCTGGAAATTATTAAAAATAATTGTTTAAGAAATAGAGTCACAGATGTAGAAAACAAACTTATGGTTACCGGGGGAAAGGGGGGGATAAATTGGGAGATTGAGACTGACATATACACACTACTATGTATAAAATAGACAACTATATACAGTTCCCTGTATAGCACAGGGAACTCTACTCAATACTCTGTAATGACCTATATGAGAAAAGAACCTAAAAAAGAGTGGATATATATATGTGTACAACTAATACACTCTGCTGTACAGCAGAAACTAACACAACATTGTAAACCAACTATATAATGAAAATTTTTTAAGATAATTTTTTAATTCCTGTCGTAAGGAAAAAATAAGAAAAGAAATGATCTGCTCTCTTTAAGTATACACTTATTTTACTTAAATGTAGCATATGGTGTGTTAAAATATTAGATTTTATTTTAGCAGCAGAGCCTCAGCACATTGCTAACATGTGGTGATGCATTTTAATTCTTACGTGCCAGTTTACAACCATGTCAGCACCTGTTGTGTGTAAACAGTATGATCAGCACCAGGTAAGTGTGCAGCTGTTTAATGTACTCTGGGGAAATTGGAGGGCAGTAAGCAGTTGTATAAAAAAGAGTATATGACTATTTTAATTTTGAAAACAATATTATTAGTAATTGCACCCTGTAGAATGTAAATGTAAAACATGCATGCTAGCAAAATTTAAAAAGAATTATGCCAAGAGAAAATCAGATTAGCTAATAATCCAGCATTTCCTCATGAAAACAATGTATATAGAAAATATGTATGTTTACAATGCTAATTGTTTGCTATAGAATCAGCTGCTTGCAACATACTTGATTTCCTAGGACAGTAAGACCTGAAGGCATTTCCTGAGGTCATCTCATCCACTTTTCTGATTTAAGGCCTGCAACTACCCAAACAAAAGAATTAATCACACAGCCTGATTCTTATCTCACCAAGGGGAAAGACTAGCCTTGGAAATAACTGCTATGAAGCTTAAAAAGAACAACTCCGTATAGTAGATGTTCAAGTCCCTTATGGAAAATGGTGTAGTAATTGCATATAACCTATGCACACCCCCATACTTTAAATCATCCATAGATTACTTGCAATACCTTATACAATATAAATGCTGTGTAAATAGTTGTAAATACAATATAAATGCCAGGTATATAGTTGCCAGCACAAATTCAAGTTCTGCTTTTTGAAACATTCTGGATTTTTGTATGGAATATTTTCCACCTGCGGTTGGCTGAATCCATGGTTGTGGAACCTGCAGATATGAAGTACGGACTGTATATGACAGAACATCAAAAAGCCAGCGGGGCATGTATTCATAGGTCCTCAGTTGCTGAGCTTGTTCTGACATTACAATATCCTACAGTTGTTTGTGAATATTTCATTTAGAGAGTCCTTTTAAAGCCATAGATAATTTTTTTTACAGGATCATTAGCTCTTGAAATAATAATGAGCATGGGAAAACCATTTGGTATGGAAGAAAATTTGAGGACTAGTGTTGTAAATTAATAGGTTGTTAGTCCTATAACCTCTGGTCACTGCACAGAGAAGTCAAATGGGGGAGGGTGTAGGCACAGGACTCTGCATTTGGTACACATACGCTTGCCTCAGTCTCTCCCATCTCTCTCTAACATAGAACAATTTTTTAAATAATAAAGGAATACAAAAATTCCAGTCTTACACTCTGTTGCAACTGAATCAAATTACATATGGTTTCACATCAAAAGTTAAAGGTTAATGAGTGATAGATTTTTAATAGCATAAAATATTTGGATTTCTTTCCTTTGAAAATGTACAGCATGAACTTGCTGACCCTGTATTTATCCCTTGATCAAAAGAGACTTCAAAGGCATTCTTCGTCTCTGAAATGCAGTCGCTCTACGGTTCAGGTATCGCCATGGTTTAATGTCTAAGAAAATATGAAGTAGAAAGAGAAAGGAGAACTGGGGACTTTCTCTTGCCAATTGCCATAACTTTTCCCCTATCTTGTCAGATCGTGCCTGGGGCAAGCCTGCAGATAAAATGACCCATGTTTTTTCTTCATCCTACAGATTTGTCTCCATGTCTTATCCCTGTTAGCAGCTGTCTTTTTCTTGGCTTTCCTCAATTTTCCTACATTAATTATTTTTTTCCTGCTTTAGTTTAAAGGTATTTACATAGTGATTTCTAAAACAATTCTGTAAATGTTTTGAAAAAACTGAGTTTGGGAGGTTAAAACCATTCAAAAACTTTATATATATATATATATATATTTTTTTTTTTGCTGATAGCACAATTTTAAAGTATGTAATTTGACCTTTACAAAATACAGTGTAAGCAAAGTTCAATTATAGGAGTTGGTGAAGTGATGTGCAAAGAAAGAGAGTAGGAGACAGTTTTGCACAAGGATCTGTGACTAAAAGAAATAGTCGGGAAGATAGGTGACTAACATTGACCCCTGTCTTGAACAATCATATTCTCATTTCTGTTGCCTCCCATAATGATTTCCCTTATGATTTCCTTTAGAGCTTCATGTAGAGAATAGCTTTTCTAGGTGGAGGAAATCAATGTATAAACAGATGACAGTTAAAAGGAAATCATGTCTGTTGTCTTAGAATTGTGGAAGACAATTAATTATCTCAGTGATACAGAAGTCTGTTTCATATACACCATCTGCACTACTGGGGGAGAAAGTGACTTCAGAGAGCACACCAATACTGGGGACACAATGCTTAACATCTTTTCATGAAATTCAATTATTTTTCTCTAGCCCTTTTATTATCTGCTATAGTTTACAAACATATATAAATGTGTGGATACATATATGTGTATATGCATAAATATACTTATATGTATGCACATATACACTCACAAAAGGCAACCATCACAGGCTAAATGATATGGATTGCACAAAACCATTATAAAGATATTTTACATTCCTGTTAAGATACTTCCAACTCCTGTTAATAGGTGAGATTTTGATGGGCAGGGAAGAATTGCACTCACAAATATTAGAAACATTGACATTGATATTCTTCTATAATTTGAAACCATTTTCTAGAGCTAGAAAAATCTAAATTTGGATATGAAAATATATGAGAAAGATACTATGGTGTTTTGGGCTGAATTGTGTAACCCCACAAAATTTATATGTTGAAGTCATAACCCCTAGTACCTTAGGATATGACTGTATTGGAGTTTGGTCTTTAAAGAGGTAATTAAGATTAAATCAGTTCCCTAGGCTGGGCCCTAATCCAACATGACTGGTGTCCATAGAAGAGATTGTGACACAGATATTCACAGAGGGAGGACCCTGTGAGATGCTGGGAAAAGATGACCATCTACAAGCCAAAGAGAGAAATTCTCAGCGGAAACCAGCTCTGCGTATACCTTGATCTTGAACTTCTAGCTTCCAGAACTGTGACAAAATAGATTCCTATTGTTTAAGGTACTCAGTCTGTAGTACTTTGTTGTGGCAACTCTTGTAAGCTAATACATACAGAATATCAGATAAAACAAAAGAAAGGAAAAGACTGGCAATTACTCGTGTAAATGAAGCACATTTTCCTTGTCTATATTCAAGGACAAATGATACATTAAAAAAAACACCCCAGTAAAAATGTCTTTAAAATACAAACATTAGACTACACTCAAATTTCCCTTTTCAACCTCTCTTTTATGACTTATTCTATTCAGAAAATAGTAACAATAATTGGTGCACTTCCCTTATTAAAGGAAAAGAAATCTTTCCCATGCCATTTCCACTGCCATTAAGGCTCAGATGATGGGCTAAACTTGGGATCTTTTCTAGAACTGGGAAAGTAGTATTTCTTAAAACTTCAGTGGAAATAATTTGTACAAAGACTTTCTTGATTGATTCCCCCTTCATTTTAACTTTTCTTCTCCTAGTTCACTGTTCCCCCAAATGAGCTTTAACTCATTGCCTCGTTTCTGCTTGCTATTGCACAGATCACCCCTTATCAGAGCTTTCACTAGCAACAGCATCTAAAACCACCCTATCACAATCTATCCCTTTACCTGCCTTTTTCTCTATGCAAAGAGTTTCTATAAAGGAAAATGTATCACCTTCTAACCTGTCTACATATATGTTTGTGTTTTTTTCCTGCACAAACACATTTCAGGAGAGAAGGCCTTATTTTATTCATACCATGTATTAATAACAGAGATTTGTTGAATGCTGTTGTTATTGATGTTATTAAATTGAAAGGGAAAAGGCCTGTGACTTGTGATACTGACTCATTTTCCCGTGGATATTGCAAAGTCAAGATCTGTTTGGTCTTTGGTGAAATGAATATATATATTCCAGGTACCTCCAAAAAAGTTGGCATGGCTAAAACTCTTTCCATACAATTTTGCGCTGATGCTTGGGGACTCCAGAGTCTGGGAATTTGGTGATTTGACTTTGAATTGCCTCATCTCAAAACCCATGTCCACCCCTACTTCTAGGTCCCTGCCTGGTAAATGCTGTAGTTGGTGATTTGTCCTTTGTTCTAATGAACAGATATATTCCTTTGAAGTAATTGGAAGAAAGAAAAATCAAAAGCAAGGAAATCATGGACCCAGAAAAATATCCTAAACAGAAGATATGATTAAAATTACAAAGGAAAGCATAATTGAAAGTAAATTTGTTTGAATTAGTATTACAATACAATATCTGATTTTATAATATTTAATATTCTAATATTAACATAATTTTATAATCTGATTTCCAGGACATTCAAAGGAATCTCCCTAAAAATCCACGTATGTTCCTGTACTTTCCTGCTTAAAATTCCTCAGTGACACCCATTAGTCTTTTTAAAGACCACATTTGTAACATTCCCTTCAGGGACCTAGCTAGCAACTGCTTACTTAAAAATCCATGTTCTATCCTAACCAAAAGTTTGACCTTGGGCCTGTGAACTTGCTTTTTTCCCTATTTGGAATTTCCAAACTGCTTAGAATAGTAATGTACAATTGCACCTTTCAATTGAAGTCTCACACTAAAGCAGGGGCTGTGAAAATGAAAAGAGGGGAGCAAATCTGAGTTTCTCAAAGCCAGGTGATGTTTTTCAGCATGAATTTTGGCAAAATAATTCTATATCAGCACATCATTGCCCTGAGCCATCATTTGCATGGCACTTTTCAGTGAGAGGGTTCGAATGTTTCCAAGACACCTAATACTTTTAAAACAGAGATGACAAATGCATGCAATTGTCCTCCAGACACTTGTGCACAGCAGTGTAAAATGTGAGGTAATCAAATCAGGAAACATAGACTTAAAGCAATTTCCTCAGGCTAATGGTCATGATGAAAGCAATATATTCCTGAATTCAACAATGTGATCATGCATGATCTGGGAGCACCTGCATAGTTAGCTGAGTTATGGTTATCAAATTAGTGATCTGCTGCTGATTTGGACCAAAGACGGGGATGGCACTCCTTGAAGGGCGGCCTTACGAACCCCTAAGGCAGTGAAAACTCTAAATAAAACAAAACGATATAGTTTGCTTAAATCAAGTAGAATTTCATATTGTACATAAAGCCATGATTCTAACTTTCTACAGTATTATTTAAAGTACTTATGAATTTAAATAGAATTTTTTAACATACATTTTAATTTTATTTCTGTCTTCAGAATTAAGCGGCAGGAACTGGAGAAGGGTAGATGAATGCCCAATTTTGCAGGAATTTAGGCTGTTTGCTGAGGACAGGTGAAGAATTAGGACAAGGCTAGTGTTTATGACATTTTGTTCACGGATATCAGTATCTTTGACACTAGATGCAGCACATTCCTAGAGTAAGTTCCCCCAGGAAGCCTTTACCTTATTTTCTTGCCAAACTGAAGGTGGCTATGCTCTAAATAATTCCAAATGTGCCGAGATTTTAAAAGTGCATGGTTTTCAGCCCCGCATTTAAAGAGCCTGATGCAGTAGAATTCAGTACAGTTCTATTTCCACAGTATTCAGATCTTATCTCGAATTAAACAATTTAACCAGCACAATTTATTGAAAAATCTGTTCACATTGCATTTTTTAACGTGTATGTTTTTAATTTGGCTTGCTTTGTTTAAAAGGGAAAAGAATTCATTAACGCTAAAAAGAGGAGATTATCCTAAAAATGTATGAGAATCTCTCAAAATTTTAGAGCAAAAGTGCATTGGGGGCTCGTGGGAAAATCCTTATGTCTGTCTCTCTTCTTCTGCCTGGGGCCACACAGCCTGGATGCTCTGCTTCTCCACACTGTTTCACTTCATTCTCTCTGAAGACTGCCCAACTCCACTCACTCCTCACTCAGCTTTCAGAGGACTAGTCGTATTTCTCTCCCTAGATGGCAGTCTTAGCTCCTTGGTCTACCTACTCTTCGAGTTCCTCACAGTTTAGCAACTGAGTTTCTACACCCCATTTCCAAAACCTCATTTCAGGGAATCCAATTGGCCTGACTTGAGCTGGATTTAATCAGCTCTGGGCAGAGTCCAGGGTCATCTGCTCCAGGGCAAGGGCCAAGCATGAAGGCATACATAGAAAGCACATGCTGGGGATCACTAAAGTCCCTTTCACTAAAATTCTAATTTACCTTCATTGAATATATGTAAATTATGTGAGTACTTGTGAATAAAGCTTTCCTTAAAGGGTTGATGATGTTAGATGATAACTATTTATTGCTTTTTGTTAGTTGCAGTGTTTAGGAGGAACTTGATAGGAGTTCTATTACTTGCAACAGGATCTGGATATGTTATTAATTCAGTCAGCAAACATTTATTGATCATTTGCCATTTACCACACAATGAGACAGTAAGAATAAACCATGAATAGACAGAGGAGCAAGGTTCAGCAGAGGCAGCAACCAGAGATTTTGCTGAAAAGTTAAGAGAGATGATGCCAGGATATCAACTGTTAGCTACCTGTCAGCTAGGGACAGTATTAATTTGAAAACTGTCCCTATAACGTCTGCAACTCTACATAAATGTTTATGTATATTACATATAAGTTCCTTTTTCTTGTTAAAACTCATAGATTTTCAAAGGAGGATGTAAATACATATATTATTCAGTTATATTTTAGCCTGGTATCAACAATTTAAAAAATACCTGCTTAATAAACATCAGAATAAAAACAATGATCTGTAATTAAACCCTTTTCTCTTCTATTTACCAAGATAACCTCAAATGATTTACTATAGCACAGTAGTTCTCAATGCTCAATTCAAAAATACATAGGATAATAGGTTAATTCACTCTAATTCAGACAATTATAACCCATTTAATACATTAGCTATATTTGAATGACGTGCTAAATTGAATTTAAAATCACCACCAACAAACTTGCTGCTTCCTAATGATAAAATGTTAGATAAGGTACTCTTTTGAATATTGTTTCAAATTTTATTGAGTTTATACTTAACGTATGTTTTGACAAACATGGTAATTCATGTTTTTTTCTTAATATAGAATTCTCTTTAAAAATGATATGTTGAAAAATTCACTATTGTCCCAATTGGTGGTTTTCCTTAGAAGAAAGTTTTAAATTTCATAAAAACAATTGCTGTCTGCTTAAGGGAGATTATCTGAGATGTAGTATGGGGCCTACTTTTACTAAGAATAATCTATGTAGGCTAAGGTAATGTAGATTTTATTGCAGTTGGAATACTAATATAGTTATGAGAGTTAACTGAAAATTAAACCAATATTCCAAAACTTACTACTTTATCTTGAAATAGTGTAAAATTTGATATTAATTTGTATACATTTCCTAAAATACAGACCTCAGGTTTTACTAGCAATGGACATGTCAACTGATTGATATATTTATGTTCAATTCAAACATTTATTGACCATTGAAAATAAACATAGGGGGAAAAAGACAAATATTTTATTACTGGAAAAAATGAGGCTGTTTAAAGTGTGGTAATGATTGACCATGATTGAGAGAATCACTTTTAAAATCTACCAGGTATGAATATTTCAATATCCATCATGGCTCATAAAGATTTTTAAACCATCACAGGTTACTGACATTAAATTACTAATTTAAAGATTTAAGTTTGAAAAGTTAACAGTCTGCAATCTTAAAATAGTAACTCATGTTAGAGTTTAAGATGATGTAATAGAAACCATAAAAATATTAAGTTACAGAAATGTTGCATCTCTGTGAAAAATACCATTTAAAACACATACAGTAGGATAAAGCTCAAAATGTTATATAGAGCAATAATAGCTTCAAAACCAACTGACATTTTAAGAAATATTATATTATACATATGATTTAGAATATAAAGCATTCATAGAATAAAAGTATTGCATTTGAATTTGTCTGAATTTCAAATTAGAGAAGTTCAGTCAATCATTCTCTACTTAAACTCCATTCGAGTAGTTTTTAAATTTTTTTTAATGAGAAATAAGATACAAAAAACTTTGCTTATATGTGTTGCTAATTAACGACATAGTCATGACCTGAGTCCACTGTTTATTAGTGGGCTTGTGCTGCCTTGTTCTGTGCTCTCCTTTACTCTCAATCATTGTGCAATTGTGACCCTTTTGGCCAAGGAAAAAATTGTATTGGTTGTTCTGAGAAAGGACAATGTTTCAAAGAAAAATAACCCATGACCTTAAAACTCTAAATGGAAAGAAAATTGGCCAGAATTTAATCAGTCACAGAGTTCAGAGGCTTTATTTTTCTAAAATTGAACTTACTTTAATTATTTTCTTTAGTAGATTTATAGGAACATGTGAGTACTTCCTGATAATGCTGCACTGAATGATTTGCAAGAAGGAAAAAACTCTACACACAAAATAAAAGTGTTATTATAGAGGGTCATGGAGTTTATAATCTATTGTGGCCGTTTCCATAGTGATTTCACAGAGAGAAATACTGTGTGCTACCCAGTATAACTCCTATAATACTTAGCGAGACACACCTTTAATGACACTAGATTATTTTAATGGATCTCAGGCTGACCTACTTCGGCTGTTTTATGTAGGTTTCCTGCTCTTTGTATAGTAATTCACGACCAGAATCTTACTGAATGATGCTAAAACACTGTCCATTAATTCCTTGTCACTTTATGAACACCTCCAGAAGTTTAAACATATAACATTTGAACTTGGTTTCAGTAGTCATGCTACTTATGTGGATCACAAATGTACCCATTTATTTAATTAAGAATGTATCTGTATTGCACTTTCTTCACCCTTAGTTCAGGACTAGTGCAAGAGCAAGTGGGTTGTTTGATATGATCATAAGTCTGAACATTTAGTCACATTTAATATGGCCACATTTCAAATCTTATATATGAAAGTGAAGATACATCTCTGAATTCTAACTACTGCAGCAATATTTCATCTTCTGTAGCACATCTGAAAAAAGGTTTAAGGATAAAGAGATCATTATTGTTGTTTATTATTGTATTGTGATTTTATATGTGTTGTCACTCAAATTTCACATCTCTGAAAGGTAATTACAAGTATTTGTACTAAGACTCCCATTCTGGATTGTAATAATATCTCCAGTTCTGTCAGAACAGTGTAAAGGTAAGGATACTAAAATATATAAGTTGAATCTGCACAGCTGTAAGCAGCTCCTTGCCGGACACCTCCCTCAGCAGGAAGCCCCTTTTCTTGTCACTTTGGCAAAGCTATATTGTAACTAAACCAGTTGCCTTTTAAACCAGGCACCCCCATGCTCTACCCATCTCTGGCCCAAGCACACCTTTCAAATCTTTTAATCACACAATACCTTGCCTAACTTGTCGGTTCTTTCCGTGGATCAAAGAAGTAGAAATGAAGAACCAGTAATTAACAGATGACCAGATGATCTAGAGGAATATCCCGAGGAGTCGACAAGCCTGCACCCGGTGGGGGATGGTGACGACCCTGACCCCCTATCTCAATGATTAACTGAGATTACTTCTCCGTTTCCCTTTAAAAACTTTCATAACCAAGCAGAATCTTTGGAGGTGGTTTTTGGGGGGATGCTGAGTCCACCATCTCCCCAGATTGTCGGCATTCTGATTAAAGGCACCTTTCTTTTGCTACCAACATTTGTATTGATTTTGTAAGCGGTGAGCAGCAGGATCCCCCAATTCAGTAACACAGCCAATAAGATCCATTTTTAAAGAAAACATTTATTAAACATTGGGCTGAGCTGTGAATGATAAGGAAGCCATCTCTTAAATATTTTGTAGAGGAGAGCACTTCACTCAGAGGCAGCAGGACTAAGGAGGGAAAAGGCTCGGCGTCTTTGAAGGGCAGCAAACAGTAATACTGGATGAGAAGGAGCAGGGGATGAAAAGTAGTTTGGATAAAAGCTGCAGCCATATCATGAATGGTCTTTCAGGTAATGAGAAACTATTAATACTTTGCTGTAATTAGGATGAACTGCCGCTGGGTAAATTGTAATTGTGTCTGGTGTTAGGGGAGGGGGTAATGATGATAAACGAGAAACAAAGAAATAAACCTCTAGAAATAATCCAGAATAAAAGATGAAAATGCCTAGAATCATCTTGGACATATTAAGGAGTGGTGAGATGTGGAGATGCTTTGGATTTATGAAAAAACACCTCCCAATGGTCTGGATGTGGGGTGCAGAAGAAAGAGAAGAATCAGTGATGACTTCTTGAATTTGAGACTGATGAATTCAACTGGTTAAAGGTTTTACTAGGACTTACCCTAGTCCCACCATATGCTAATTGGCTCAAGAATTCTATAAAAGTATCTTTATAATGATATCCTTCAGGATATCCTGTCATAAGTTTTAGCTACTGTATATTATCATCAGCTTTGAGAACAGGACCCTATGTGAGTAGGTGGTGAGGTATAACAAGCTTGCATATAGTACCAAACATGCAAGATATGAAGATTCTGCACACAATGTGATCACTAATTGAAGATACCCTTACAAATAAATAAATAAAAATCGAAAGTAAAAATATTGATTGCTCTAATTTTCAATCACCAGTTTATCTACAGTGCATATTTGAAGTTATAGGTTAGATTGCAGTCCTCATTGGCTTACTTTTTTCTTTTTCTTTCTGTTTTTTTCACCTTACTAGAAAACCCTAACTTGTGATGTGAGCTTGTTGGGAATGGCATAATCTGGGTTTTTTTTGGATTCTGAATATTTGAATCAGTCCTGGACCCATAACTTAAGAAGTGATTTCCAATTGAAGACTACATTTATTAAAATATATAGAAATATATACTATAAAATATATAGTTCATCAAATTTTTAAATCTTTTAAGCAGTGATGCTCAATGCATCATGTTGTAACTTTGAAATTATACATTTAACATTTAATGAAAAAAGATTCCCTTTTGTAATCCTTGCTTTTATTTAAATCTTTTCTCTTCATCCAAATTTTTTCCTTGATCAGTCATGTAAGTTCACTGATGTAAAAGTTATTACAAATGATATTGAAATGAAGTGAAAAGGATATATGGAAAGTGAAGGCAGTTAAAGTAGACTAATCTCTTATAAATATTTACTATAAAATCAATAAGAAAGGCCTGGTAATGGCAAAAGAATGAAGTGAGAGAGGCTATTTGTTCCTTTTTTGATTTCTTGAGGTTTGGCTTTGATTAGGTTGGGTGATTTTAAAGCATATTTGTATGTGCAATTGCATATTGCTCTAGATTATCCAGAAAAGAGTAAAAATAACTGAAAGCAATGAGAGGAAGTAAAACTAGAATAATTATGAATGAACTGGAATTTGAAAAGAGAGGTATATGTCTCAAGTTATTAAAGTGAAAAAGGTGATGTATGAACAAATTAAATTTGTGGATTTGGTAGTAACAAACTAAAAAAGATTTAACTGAAATTTAAGGAAAGGAGAGCAGCTGAGATAAAGGAAAGGGAAAGAGGTTAGTAGTTAAGAGAGAGAAAACAAATTTTAAAATTGTAGAGGCAGGCAAAGTAGGTTTGTTGCAGTGATGAGACTTTAATTTTCAATAAAAACATTTGCTCATTTGAATGATTTTGTTTTGTATAAACACACAAATGGGAGGGAGTATACTTGATTATATGCATTATTGACAATTTTAGGATGAAATGATGGTTTCCACTTTTGATTTTTTTTCCATCTCTAAAAATGTACAACCTTATTAAACCTAAATGAAAATGTCCAAAGGAGAATAGGGCTTTTCCCCAGTATAATTTCCCCTGTTAATTTATTTTTTTTTTATTGAAGTATAGTTGATTTATAAGGCTTCCAGTTTGGGTCATAATACAGTGAACATTATTGGACTTGCCCTCCCACTAATGTACGTATGATTAGAGTTCCAAAAATGTGACTAGAGAAACAGTAGGGCAGAAAGAAATTGAAGAAATAATGATAAGAATTGCTACAAATGTGGTTAAACTGTCAACATATATATACAAGAAAAGCAACAAATCCTAAGCATAATACAGAAAAGAAATATGAAATATAGGCTCATCATAGTAAAATTACTAAAAATCAGTGGCAAAGAGGAAGTATTAAAAGAAACTAGAGAAAAACCACATTATATGCCAATGATAAACTACACAAATGACATCTGACTACTCATCAGAAGCGATAAAGTTTGGAAAACATTGAAATCACATCTTTAAATTGCTGAAAGGAGAAAATAGCTGTTAATAAGATTTCTATATTTGATACAAATATTCACTGAAGAAGGCATGACAAAGATGCTTCATGATCAAGAAAAACTGAGATTGTACTTTTCCAGTAGACCTGGTCTAAAAAAATGTGAATAAAGTTTCAGGCCGACAGGAAATTATATCTGATCTACACTAAAGAATGAAGAACACCAACAGTAAATACGTGATTAAATAAGTCTATGTTTTTTCTTGTTTTAACTTCTTTAAAAGTAAAACATGTAGATTAAAAATGTCTATGAAGTGTCAATTTTATGATGAATGCTAGGTTCTAAACAAACTGCAGAAGGCTTATATATAATAAATGATATGTTAAATTGATCAGAAGTTATGAAAAAGTTTGAAAAATATAGTGGATTTCTCAAATAATTAGTCTGTAAAAAAGAACTAGAATATAGACATCCATAATTTTGAAGATTTGCAATTTTTTATGGTTATTAATTCCTACTTTATAACTGTTTGTGTTGATGGTTGAGTTAAAAAAAAAAGCATCTGACAGAATAGAAGCACATTTTCTGATGCACAGAAAAGTAATTCCAGTCCTTTCTGGTCAAAGTGTGGGTAGCTGGGAGGGGGCAGAAGGAGAAGTGATCATGAGGAAGAGAAGAAGCCAAATACACTGTCCCCCATGAGTCCCACCAATTATAGATTCTAGCTGGAGGAACAAAGAGGAAATTGATGCTTCTTAATGAAGAGTGGAGTTTTCATTAATATATTGAAGTGTAATTTAAGATGCTGAAATGAAGTTGGACTTGATGAATGAAATGATCACAGGACTATTAAATACAAGCTACCAGAGAAGTCTTGGGCTTTGCCAGAGTTTTCACTTTGTTACAAGAAAACTCATGTGTTCAACCTGTAAATATTAAAGAGAAAGTATGGGAGAGAAATAAAAATTGTATTTATATTATATCCCCCCATACTGTCCTCGTTCAAAACACAAATTACATCCCATTAATGTATTTTCCCTACAACTTCCATATAGCCAGAAGCATTCACTGAGTATATTGGCAGTCTCCCACAATTAATTATAGATACAGATACCATACACAGTTATAGCCTGTTCATTTTTAGAATAATGCAATAATGCCTTTCTTGGGTTTATACAGGTTTCTTAGTGAAAACAGAAAGTGTTCGGGTTTTATAATCAAAACATTAGGGTGAATTATCTAAAGCACAGTTTACTCATATGCAAACAGAATGACAGTAATTACCTTGTAGGGCTGCTATGAGGTTTGTATAATTAATCCAAAAGAATGAATACACCTTGATAATTTAATATACACTGTAGTCATTGTATTGCTCTAATTAATCTCAGAATCAACATTCTCTAAATCACTGCCTTGAATTGCTTAGGTAGATACATATGGATAAAATAATATAAAATGACCTTCAAATTTTTTTCATGTTCAAATTTTGCTTAATTACTGAGACTTTTAATTTGACTAATCAAAAAAAGGGTAATTTTAGAATGTGAGAATATAGATTATTAAATATTAAATAATTATATAAATTGCATGATATAACATATTTTTAAAATCATGAATTTACTAAGTAAAGTGTATTTTAATCTAAATCCATGGGGATATTTATAAAAGATAAATACAAGGCTGAACAAAAAATTTAAAACAACTTATTGAGGCAAAATCCACATAACATAATAGTCACCATTTTAAAGTGAACAATTCCATGGGGGAGGTGTGGCCAAGATGGCAGAGCAGGGAGACTCTGAGCTCACCTCCTCCCAAAAGCACTGCAAAATTACAACTATTTATAGAGCAACTGTCAATGAGAACAACCTGAAGTCTAGCAGTAAAGATTTTCCACAACTAAAGAAATAAGGACAGAACTGCAACAAGACAGGTAGGAGAAGCAGAGATGTGGTAGAGTTAAGATCCACACCCTTGAGTAGGTAATCCACAAATGGAAGGATAATCACAATGGCAGATGTTCTTCCCAATGAGCCAGGGGTCCAAGCTCCACATTGAGTTTTCCAGCCTGGAGATCCTGCCTCAGAATCATGAGCTCCAAGAACATCTGGCTTTGAAGACAGTGGGGCTGGTGTACTGGAGGCAAGAAGGGTAACAGGAAACAGATTGCTCTTAAAGGGCACAAACAAAATCTCACATGCTCCAAGACCCAGCACAGAGGCAGTAATTTGAGAAAAGCCTGGGTCAGACACACTTGCTGATCTTGAAGAGCCTCCTGGAGAGGCAAGAAGCAAGTGGGGAACACCCTGGGTGACATAGATGCTGGCAGCAGCCATTTTTGGAAACTTGTTCTACAATGAGGACACTGGTTAAGGCAAATGCCATTTTAGAGTCCTCCCTCTAGTCTATTAGTACTGGCACTTACTTGCCCACTAGTCTGTCAGCACAAGTCCCAAGACCCCTCCCATGCTGAGCACACAGCTGTGTGGGGACACAGCCTCAGCCACCAGTGAGCAAATACCAGCCTCTGAACCCACAGGTCCTGGAACCAGCCTCCTCAGTACCCATTGCTGCCCACCAGTGGACTGGCACAAGCCTGGACCTCCCTTGGCCCTTGGTCATGCACTGTAACATGCTGGGACCTGACTCTGACCAACAGAAGAATGGCAGCCTCCACAAGAGACAGGGTCTGGAAGCCAACGGGGCCAGGGGCCAGTCCCATCTACAAATGTACTCAGAGCCATTGGCTTCACCACAACGGAAGGGCACATTCAGCCCTCATAGAGGGCAATGCTAGAGCATACAGATCTGGTGACCAGGGGCAAGCATGCTGCTGGGCTCCATAGGACGTCTCCTACATAAGGCCACTTCTCCTAGAACTGGAAACATAACCAATCTACCTAATACATAAAAATAAAAATACAGAATTAGAATGAGATGGCAGAGGAATATGTTTTAAACAAAGGAACAAGATAAAACCCCAGAAAAGAAATAAGCGAAGTAAAGATAAGCTATCTGCCCAATAAAAAGTTCAAGGTAATGATCATAAAGATGCTCAACAAATTCAGGAGAGGAATGAATGATCACAGTTATAAGATTAACAAAGAGTTAGAAAATGTAAAGAATATCCAAACAGAGTTGAAGAATACAATAACTAAAACAAAACATACAGTAGAAGAAATCAACAGTAGATTAGATGATACAGAGAAATGGATCTGAACTGGAAGACAGAGCAATGGAAATCACCCAAGCTGAACAGAAAAATGGGAAAAATAATAAAATAAATGAAGACAGTTTAAGAGACTCTGGAAATATCAGAGAAATTAAGAAAACAATCCCATTTAAAATTACATCAAAAGGAATAAAATGCCTAGGAATCTAATTAAGGAGGTAAAAGACCTGTACTAGGAAAACTATAAGACCCTGATGAAAGGAAATGAAGATGAAACAAACAAATGGAAAGATACATCATTCTCATGATTGGAAGAATTAATATTGTTAAAATGACTATACTACCCAGTGCAATCTACAGATTCAATGTAATCCCTATCAGAATTGCAATGGCATTTTTCACAGAAGAAGAAATCATAATTCTAAAATTCATGTGGAAACACAGAAGACCTCGAGTAGCCAAAACAATACTGAGAAAGAAAATCAAAGCTGTAGGTATCATTTTTCCTAATTTCAAATTATACTACAAAGCTACAATCATCAAAATAGTGTTACTGGCACAAAATAGACACAAAGATCAATGGAACAGAATAGAGAGTCCAGAAATACACTGATATTTATATGGTCAGTTAATCTATGCAAAAGGAGGAAAGAATGGGGAAAAGACAGCCTCTTTAATAAATGATCTTAGGAAAACTGAACAGCTACATGCAAAGGAATCAATCTGGACTACTTCCACACACCACACACAAAAATAAACTCAAAATTGATTAAAGACTTAAGTGTAAAACCTGAAATCATAAAACTCTTAGAAGAAAACATAGACAGTGAACTCTGACATTTGTCTTAATATTTTTTTGTATCTGTTCCTCAGGCAAGGGCAACAAAAGCAAAAATAAGCAAATAGAACTAATCAAACTAAAAAGCTTTTGCACAGTGAAGGAATCTATCAACAAAATGGAAAGGCATTCTACTGAATAGGAGAAGATATTGTAAACAATACATCCAGTAAGGGGTTAATATCCAAAATATACAAAGAACTCATACAACTCAATATCAAAAAAGAAACAACCTGGGGCTTCCCTGGTGGCACAGTGGTTGAGATTCCACCTGCCAATGCAGGGGACAAGGGTTCATGCCCCGGTCCAGGAAGATCCCACATGCCACGGAGTGGCTGGGCCCATGAGCCATGGCCGCTGCGCCTGTGCACCCAGAGCCTGTGCTCCGCAGCGGGAGAGGCCACAACAGTGAGAGACCTGCGTACCTCAAAAAAAAACAAAAAAAGAAAAGAAAAAACCTGATTAAAAAATTTGCAGAGGATCTGAATAGACATTCTTCCAAAGAAGACATACAGATGGCCACAAGCACGTGAAAAGATGCTCAACATCACTAATCATCAGTGAAATGCAAATCAAAACCACAATGAGATACCACATCATACCTGTCAGAATGGTGATTATCTGAAAGTCAACAAGTAACAATTGTTGGCCTGGATGTGGAGAAAAGGGAAACCTCATGCACTGTTGGTGGGAATTTAAATCCATGTAGCTTCTATGGAACACAGTTGAAGGTTCCCCAGAATATTAAAAATAGAACTACCATATGATCCACCAATTCTACTTCTGGGTATTTTTCCAAAGGAAACAAAAACACTAATTAGAAAAGACATATGCCCCTGACCAATGTTCATTGCAGCATTATCTACAATAGTCAATAAATGGAAGCAAACTAGACTGTGTCTATGGATAGATAAATGGATAAAGAATAAGGATAGATGAATGGATAAGAATATTACTCAGCAATAAAAAAGAATGAAAACTTTCCATTTATTACAGCATGGATGGACCAAGAGGTTAATATGCTAAGGGAAATATCAGACAGAGAAAGACAAATACCATATTTCACTTATGTGTGAAATCTAAAAGAAAGGCAAATGAACAAACATAACAAAACAGAAACAGACTCATATATGCAGAGAACAAACAGTAGTTGCCAGAAGGGAGTGGGATAGAAGAATAAAAAGAAAAAAAAAAAAAAGAGAGGTAGTGAATGCTAATTAGTTTGATTTTGGTGATCATTTCAGAATTTATATTTACATAAAACCATCACATTGTACACCTTAAATATTTACAATATTTGTCAGTCATACCTCAATAAAGCTGCAAAAAGAAAAAAATAATTATCTCATGGCTTTTAGTTCATCCACAATATTGTGCAACCACCACCCTATACATACTTAGAAAGTATTTCTCTCAATATTTTGATTTATTTGAAACATAGTCTATTTTCAATACTATCATTTTAGAATTTAAATAACAAGTAGAAAATTATGTTAAAATCATCACTGATTAAGATATGTTTCATAAATTTTTATTCTATTGATTATCATCATTTCTCATTAATATGTAGTAGCAAAAATTTTTTTAATTTGAAAGTAAACTAATTATATGCAATCAGTCAATTTAAGGAAGTATGTTTTCTCATGAAAAATACTTAAACATAAAATAAAAATGAATTTAGAACTGAATCACTTGCATATTATATCAACAGTATAGAAATATTAGCATTTACTTCAAATTTAAGATCAAATTCAATCATCAATATATTTACTCTAAAATATGGCATAGGAAGTTTTACTTCCAATGCATTTTGATCTCTATGATTTTTGTTGCCTGTGCAATGTGTGATTACATTCTGGATACATTTTCTCTTTCAGTATCTGAGGAATTTGCCTATGGGAAATCAAGTGTAGGGGGAAGGTGTCCAGGGATATTTGCTTTTGTAGAATAAAGTAGGTAGACAATGACTTGAGTACATTGATTATAAAGTTGTAAGAAAGGAGTTAAGAAATAAAAGCAAAGTGGGGGTTAAAGGCTTTTGTTGGTGGTAGGTGTCTTTGCTCTGGAAGTTGATGTTTTCTGGCATTGGTACAAGATGATATGGTTGGTTCATTATGATTATGTGCTTTGTTTCCGTTGTTGTTGTTGTTGGATGTGATAAAAGGATTATGGACAAAGGGAGAAAAGATAATACAAACTAGGAGAAAAAATAGGGTCTCTGGATAGCAAGAATGTTATAGACTTGGAAAATGAACTAAGGGCAACTGAAGGGATAGGAAAAATTGATTAAATTCTAGGTGGTTTGTAAGCAAACATACATTATACAACTTCTATATAATTTAAGAAGTGGAGTTATAATTCAAGGAATGGATAAAACTAAAACAGGACTTGAAGGTGAGTCCCTCTTTTGCTGTACACAAGTATCTTAAATTAGGGCATCCTCCAGATGAGAAAAATACATATATTAAAAGAGTATCAGGACTCCAAGCCAGCACACTTCATAGCATACACTTTTAGATTATAGTGTATTAAATATGGGAATACATTCTAAAATTAAGGGCAGCTATAGAAAAACTCACTATAAATAGTTGAAAAACTGTTCTAGTAACTTTCAATGTTAACTGCTGAATAAAGGACATTTTAAAATTTAATCTACATTTGCACACTTAGCACACCTCCTAGGAATAATAATGGCAATTGTTATATTATTTAAACAAAACTGAAGATAACTTTAATTTATTATAATCAAACCAAGTGTTGCTGCTGTTCAAGCTTTATTATGTAACTGGTTACTCATTATGCATTTTCTTTTTCTGTAGAATAAAAGAAAGCACTCTTTGGGTGAATGAATTTTGCTTAGAGACGCCAATTTCATTCTGCAGCAAAATTAAACTCTGCCAACACAGCAAAATCTGTGTTTTCTATTGCTGGGCTAAATGACCCACAATTCTAACTTTGATTTCACCAAAGTTCTTGTGACTTAAAAATGTTTTAAATGTTATTTAATTAATTTGAGTTTTTTCTTTTTAAATAGTAGAGGTATATTTGTTTTGCTGACATGAATAAAACCATGTCCTAAATAATATTTTTAGAAAATTGCTTTTATCATTTGACATGACTATGGTAAATTTCTAAGAGTATACTTAAAAATCTTCCTTGCTCATATTTAATGATTTTATAGTATTTTACTTATTTATATTGCTTCACTTAATTTTAATAAGCTATTCCTTATGTGATATCTATATAAGTACACACACATATGTATACATATGCCCCACTCACACACTAACATGCTCAGCGATGGATCAGAAAGGAGAATAACTACCTCAAATTTTGGATAGAAGTAGTCTGTAAAACTGTCTGGGTCTGGATTCATTTATGGTGGTCATCCTTGTAAATCTTTCCAGTTTATTTTCATTTAAACAGTCTGTTCAAGTTTTCTAAATCTTTATAAGTCACACTTTGCAATTTATATTTTGATAGAAAAAAATGCCCTCCATTGAATATACTTGTTGGGATACATTTTGGATTTTGTCTTTAAATTCCATTTATCTACTTTAGTGTTTACAGCCCTGTTGTTTTACTTTGAACATTTTGTTTCATTGCAAAAGCTTTTAATTTAAATTGTTCGAAGATAATTCATTATGTAGGTTATCAAAATACTTCGGTATACATGTTTAAAAATAAAGTTAAACTAAAAAAATTAAAAAATTTCCTGCCACATGGAGCCTATGCTCTGACAACAAAAGATGGAAAATAAAAATCAGGTGAAACAGTAAATATATATTTTGTGGTTCATGTATATATCTATTTACTTTTTTACCAGAAAGTTTTAGGGAAAAAAATCCAGAGCAATTACTTAGAAGAAAAACTGGATAGTCATTTCTAAAACCATGGTGAGTACGTATTATGTTGTTTATAAATTATGCCTAAACTAATTTGCATAAAAGTGTTCTAACCCCAAAGAGTGGGGTTCTATTATTCTCATTTTGTTACTATCCTTTGTTGGTTCTAAACTTCTGGGTGTTCCCAGAAGGTATCTCAGTGTACCTTTAGATATAGAAACTTAAAAAGCAAAAAATGAAGTTCTGTTATGATGTCACCTGATTGGGCTAAAGCCGGGCATTTACCCACCTACATTCTCAGTAGCATTGCTTTGACCTAATGACTATCTTTTCTCCTTTATTCCTGACCAAGTATCTCAAAATTCTATAGTCCAAGGATCTTCCTTATTTGTCTCCCTCAGTGTATTCTAGTTCCATCCAAACACTTGCCTCACAATAGCTAGAATTATCTCTTTACATACCCTTTGTCCCATAAACACTCAAGTAAAATGTTACTGAAAGCCCTCTTAGTTTCTTAAATCTCCTGATTCAGAGACCAGAATCTTGAAAGTGACCAACCAGGATCTGAGTAATAGTTTCCTTTTCAGCATCTCAAGCTTTATCTCACGATTCTTTTCCTCTCTTTCTTCAATTTTATCAAGTGTTCCTTTCCAAATCCTTTGTACTTGCTGTTGCCCCTGCCTAGAATGTGTTTGCCTTCCTCTCCCTGCATTCTCCCATTATAACTTTTCAAACCATTGAAGTTTTCTTCCTAGCATTTACTGTATTAAATAATTATACATTGTATGTATGATTATTTGATTAATGCCTTTCTCCTACTAGACCATAAGCTCTTTGAGGGCAGAGACCATGGCTAATTCCTCTTCATCATAACATAGCAGTTTTGTCACATCACAGCAGCCACTAATAAATTTTTGAGGAATGAATAAATGACCTCCTTGAAACTTCTAATTTGTTCACATCACTTTCTCTCCTCTTGTAAGCCTTTTCTTGTCTTTACTTAGCTTCTTATCTAGTAGACTTTTTGAACGTTACTATAATTAGTTCCAAATTATTCAAATCCTTCCCTCCATCATGTTTTCCTGCCCAGTCTTCAGGGAACCTACCTGCCTGCTCCATTCCTACACATGTCCTGTAAAGCTTTCCTAGAGAAAAAACACAAGCCAGGCAGTTTAGCAAGACTATAAATTCAGCATTACCTACTTCAAGAGTTGCTGCAATCCTATTGTTTCCCTTATGGGGATTGCTCTCTCGTGCTGTATTGGAATGACTGTCGCTATCTGTTATTGCCTGGACTTCTACTCAACTCCTGGGGTCTAACACATAAAGAATAAAAACAGGATTCACCAGTAAACCGAGAAGATGAGAAAAATCTCAATATTTCCCATCACAGGGTTCTCTGGTAAGCTGAGTGGAAAACTGAGTCCAGTGAGACTCTTCCTTCTTACTAGCTGAGCTGGAGACAGTAGGACATGTAGCACTGGAGTTGCCTGATTCATCCTCTCCTACCCCCATCACAGGAGGGAAAGCAGAAACAAGGAGAGGAAGGAAGAATAGCTTTCCTCCCCACTAGTGCTCCTTATTCTCACCCTTCTCTGCCCCATATTGAGAACTTAAGTCCAGTACATCATTCTGCCACGCAACTTTCTGTATGACCTTTATTATCAAACAGTGCTGTATACTTGCAAGCCTTTTTGAACAAATGTTTGTCTTTAATAAATTAAATTTCCTAAAGAGTGAAATACCTTTTTTTCATGATCACTTTTTGATGTGTTCTTCATCTATTAAAAAAATTAAAATCCTGAGTACATGGCTTTGCTGAGTAAAATATAAATAAAATACTAATTTGAAAAAAAAGTAAATATATACTATGTGAGGGAATGACAATATATACTGAGAAAATAGCTTGAAAGAGAAAAAACAAAACAAAACAAAACTCTTGAGGGTAGGTTGCAACCTTAAATAGTGTGGTCAGGGAAGACCTCAGTGAACTGTGCAGATATTAGCTGAAATTTTTCATAGTAGTATTCCTAGCACAAAAATTGGAGTCTAGGCTTAGACCAATAATGATACTTTACATTTATGTTAGTTAAATAACTGTGCTAATAGAAACAGTTCATTAATAATTTTTCTTTATAATAAGAAATAGCACCTTTATTTCTCAAATTTTGGCATCCTGTAACTTTGCTTTAATAAGATTGTGTAATAACATAGTAACACTAATTAAATATAAAACTTATAGTAATAATACACAAAATGCATTATTAACCAATACAGAGAAAACTAAGAAGTGTGTAATGAGTTGTTAAATGCTAATTTATCAAAATAATTACAGGTGATGACAAGTAAATAGTGGAAAGAAGCAAGAGTAAAAATATTTCAAGTCAGAAACTAAACATAAAACGCTGTGCTTAAATTAAACAAAAACTAATTCAGATATTCCATTTCCTCTCCATAGTTTCTTCTGGACTTACTATAACTCTGAAGAGAATTATCACATCTATTTTTACAAAGTTCTTCTATAAACAAAGTCCTGAAACATTATTCTTAATGTTATGTTTATGCTGATGTTTGTACACTTGTTAAATATTTTGGTTGGTTACACTGAATAAGCACTTAATGATATAAAAATGATCTAGAGAAGTAGTTTATTTTCCTGAAAGCTGCACTGAATATAAACCATTCTGATGACTATGACACATCTTTTTTTTTTTTTTTTTGCGGTACGCGGGCCTCTCACTGCTGTGGCCGCTCCCGTTGCGGAGCACAGGCTCCGGACGCGCAGGCTCAGCGGCCATGGGCATGTGGGATCCTCCCGGACCGGGGCACGAATCCGTGCGCCCTGCATTGGCAGGCGGACTCTCAACCACTGCGCCACCAGGGAAGCCCAACATTTGTTTTAAAGAAAGAGGAATCTAGCATGTTAAAGTGAATGAATCTGCAAAAATTTTTATCACAGAAACCAAATGTTTAGTTTTCAAAAGCCACAACAGAATGCAGGCATAGGAAAATCCATTGTGAATTAGCAACTCAATTTTGAAAGTTTTACTAATCAAGTACATTAAATATATATTTAGAAAACTGATGTTGAAATGCATGTTAACTGCACTTATTGTGGTGATCATTTCAATATAAACAAATATTAAACCATTATGTTGTGCATTTGAAACTACTGTAATATGTCAATTATACTGCAATTAAAAAGAAAAAAGAAAATTGATAATTTAATGATTTTCTCAAATTTCTATTAAATGTATAAAATAATGCATGCATTTCCCTAAGTATTATGCTACATAAAATGTCAATTTTACTAATTATATTTCAAAGAAGTACAAATCGTAGATAAAATTAAAAATTCATTTAGAAACATCTGTTTATTTTAATAAGATATATCTTTGACAATTAAATTAATGAGTTTAATATAATAATCAATATATTTAAGCATTTGTCTATTTTTTAGGGGAAAAACATCCCCATTCTCCAACACATCCAGACTTCTCCCAAGGGGATTATTGAGAAATATCCTGATTAATTTAATTTTAGGTGATTTTTTTATTCTTACAGATTTTTTAAATTGAAATTTGTAGTTTCACATAATAGTAAATTTACAGTTAATGGAAAAAAGTAATTCAGAAACTAATTCTGTGCACCTTTACAGTTTCCCCTAATAGTAACTTCTTGCAAATCTGTAACACAATATCACAACCAGGAAGTTTACACTAATACAGTAAAGAGGGAGAACATTTCCATCACCACTAGGGCCCCTCACGCTGCCCTTTTATAATCACACCCATTTCCTTTCCACCCAATGCTTAATCCCACCCACCTCACTTAATCCCTGACAGCCACTAATCTGTCCTCTATTTCCGTAATTAGGTTGTTTCAGGAATTTATATAAATGGAATCATGGAGGATGTAGCCTTTGGGGTTGGATTTTTTTCACTTAGCCTAATTATCTGGAGATTCATGCAGATTGTGGTGTGTATGAACAATGTGTTCCTTTTTATTGCTGAGTAATATTCAGTGTTAGGTTATGTGCCCGAATTGCTTTCGTCATTTACCTGTTGAGACTATTTGGATTGTTTCCAGTTTTGGGCTATTTCAGATGAAGCTGCTGTAAATATTTTTGTAATTTTTTTGTGAACTTAAGTCTTTGTTTCTATGCAATAAAGACCCAGGATTTCAATCACTAGGTCATGTGTTAGCTGCAGGGTCAGTCTTTTCAGAAACTGCCAAAGTGGTTTCCAAAGTGTTTGTGCCATTTTACATTCCCACCAGCAATATTTTAAGTGATACCAACAGTTAGTGGTATCAATTTTTTTTAGCCGTTCTGATACATGTGTTTTGGTATCTGATTGTGATTTTAATTTGCATTTCTCTAATGGCTAATGATATTGAATATCTTTTAATGTACTTATTTGTCATCTGTATACCTTCTGTGAAATGTTGCTTCTTTTCTTTGTCCATGTTGTAGTTGAATTGTATAGTTTGTTAAATTTTACTTTCAATTTTGAGAGTTATTATCTCCTAAATGCTAGGCATTTGTTGTATATGCTGTGTGCCAATATTTTCTCCCAATCTGTATCTTTTCTATTCATTCCCTTAACAGGATCTTTCACAGAGGAAACGTTATTTTGATGAAGTATAATTTATCAGATTTTTCTTTTATGGATCAGACTTTCGGTATCAAGTCTAAGAGCTCTTTGTTGAACCCTAAATTTGTTCTTTATTTTTGTGTGTCTAAAAAAGTTTCATAGTTTGACATTTTACACTTAACTCTGTGATCTATCAGGAGTTAATTGTTGTACAAGATAAGAGGCTTATGTTGAGGTTCATTTATTTTTTATTTTTTTACCTATAGATGGTCAATTGCTCCGCCACCTCTTGAAAAGGTTGAAAAGTCTATATTTCATCAGGAATATTTTTGAAGGTCTATTTCCTATTTGGTTCCTTTAATCTATGTGTCTATCCCGCTCACATCATCAGAGTCTTGATTACTGTAGCTATATAGTAAGTCTTGAAAACAGGTAAAGTGATTCCTTACACTTAATTTTTATCAAAACTTTCTTAGCTACTCTAGTTCCTTAGCATTTCTATTAAAAAAATAGTATAATCTGTCTCTGTTTACAAAAACTCTTGGGTATTTTGATAGAAATTCCCTGTGATGATTAATTTTATGGCCAACTTGATATATATCTGTGTTATGTCTATGTATTGTGTATATCATATAAATACCTTATAGTAGTCTAAAAATGAATAAAAAATCATTTCAATTACAATTTAAAGAAAACTATGATTTTAAAATGTTTTATCTAGGATCACATAACTAGATATTGGCAGAACTGGGGCTGAACTCTAGATCTCTTTTATGTCAAAGTGCATGTGCTTAATTTTTATGTTTGCCTGTCTAAAATATATCCCATACTCTTTCCCTGAGGTGGACATGATTTCATATGTGATTGGCTGAATAACGTCCGTCCGCCAAAGATCTCTGTAACCCATTAAATGTATTACCTTATATGGTAAAGGGGACTTTATATGTGTGATTAAATTAAAGATCTTGAGAAGGGGATTACCCTGTTTTATCTGAATTGTTCCAATGTAATCAATCACAAGGGGCACAAGGAAGGTGGAGGATGAGCATCAGGGACTATGTAAGCAGTGAGGCAGAAGTCAGAGAGGAGAGCGGACACCACACTGAAGGCTTTGAATGTTGAGGAAGAAGCCAGTAGCCAAAGAATGTAGGTGGCTGCTTGAAGCAGAAAAAGACGACTGTTCTCCCCTGGAGCCTCCAGAATGAAAACAGACCTGCAGACACTGATTTTAGTCCAATTAGTCGGACTTTGCACTTCTGACTTCCAGAACTTTAAGATGATAATTTTTGTTGTTTTAAGCCAGTATGTTGGTGGCAATTTATTACAGCAGCAATGAGAAACTAATATATCATGGTGGCCCTCTTTTCTAGTACATGAAGTTCAGCTTTCTTGGACTAGCATCTAAATGCCACCACACTCTAGTATCATATGTATGTGATGTTTTATCTTCTATAAAATGTTTTCAGTGATGCCTTCTATTCTAAGCCAGACTAAATATACACTATTTCTTGAACTTTTTCTCAGTGGAGTCTTTGCTTACATTCATCCTTAACATTACCGACAGTCCCATCTCTGTTTCATAATCATTCATCGAAGTCCCAGTTTAATCTATTTTTTTTCCTTCTTTAGGTTTATTTTATTTAAAAAATTTTTTTTAGTTTATATTGGAGTATAGCTGATTAACGATGTTGTGTTAGTTTCAGGTGTATATATACACTACTATATTCAAAATAGATAACCAACAGGATCTACAGTATAGCACAGGGAACTCTGCTCACTATTCTGTAACAATCTAAATGGGAAAAGAATTTGAAAAAGAATAGATACATGTATATGTATAACTGAATCACTTTGCTGTACACCTGAAACTATACTGGTTTAATTCACACTAATTTTTTTAAACACTCTGATGTTTTTATTTAATTTTTATTGATGTTATCTGTTTTCCCCGTTCCAGTAATGAGTCTCATCACCCAGTTTCTTAGGCATCTGCTATAAATGGTTTTCTAGTAAAGTCTTCTGTGAACTTCTTGCATCCCACTCTCAACTCAATATAAGATGAATTGCAAATGTTTGAGAGAAGTCTTTTTCCTAGTTTAGCTTTTAAGGACTTCAGCAATGCCTCCAAATACATCGTGACTATTGGAAAGAACAGAAATCACTAAAATTATTTTGAGTAAAGGGGGATACTTATGTAAACAAATATTTGTTTAAATAAAATCCAAGTGAAAAAAAAGGGAAAAAAATAGAGTAAGGACAAAAAGGAACTAAACCGAGCGCTGGAATATCAGGAAACAAGAACATTTTCTTGAAACTCTGAAGTGTTTGCTTTGCTCTAACATTACCGGGTACACTACTCTCAACCTAACTTTAAAAGACCTTTTAGTTCAAGTGTATCTAATTGTAGGTTCTGTCTTTTAGTTCAAATTATCATAAGATTAAGAATTGGATTGGTCGATAACTTGAGTGTTTACAATAACCTACCACCCTTGGTGCAATAGTTTTTCATATGGCTGGGGATGGGGCTAATACATAACATAGTACAAAGTTGTACATGAACTTGAGTAGTAAAGTTTAACAGAAAAGGAAGGTGTGAATACAGGGAATTTGGCAAATGTCTACTGCAAAGCACAAAATTAAATGAAATAAAAATAGTACCTGACCTCAAAAGACACTGTCATCCCTACTTTAAGGCTGTGTAAGTCTGTGCATTGGATTTCAATTTAAGATGTTAAATAGGTGAAAATGTCTGTTCATGTTATCTTGCCTTTTTAGCCACCATGAAAAACTGTGCATATAAGGTTAGTGTATTTAAGCCAGAATTTAGTAGTATAATCTAGGGAGTTATATGAGTTTATGACAGAAGTAATTGTACTTTTATTTGCTTTTTAGGTTTATTGGTTTAATGGTTTTATTAGTCTCTATTTGCCTAGTTATTTTATATTACTGTGATATCAATAAGCAAATAGATTAATAGAAATTAATCTCATTCACAGGCATCCTTATAACTAAAATGTAACCAAAATCTATGAAAGGGTTTATGTGCATTTATTTAATTCAACGGCCTCCATTTATTACCTGTACATTGGATCATTTGGAACCTTTTTTAGGTTTATAAAAGATATGTGCAATACAAGTAACAGCTTTTAAAAATACACAGGCACATTTTTTCTCATAAATCAAGGGATGGAGGAGTCAGTTTGAGTTACATAAATTTATTAAAAATAAAATATTTAAGATTTTTCTGAAATACTACTCTTAAGAACTTTTATTTCAAGTTGCAATGTATATCTTACTATCATTCATTTATTCTAACTTCAACAAATAAAATAAAACATCATTAAATTTGTACTGAATAAGTATCAAAATGAATTATAACTCCTATTTAAATATCAAAGTTCTGGCATTTGAATAAACCTAAGAATGGGAATCCTGGTTTTTGTCTCTAACTATCTTGCTAACTCACAATTGGGTTCCAATGCTCTTCTTTCTTTCTGCTTAATATTAGTATTTGCCACAATATCATTAGTCTGTGGATTGTTCCTTGTTGAATTCACCTAAACAATGACAACTATTACATTTATAAATCTAAACTTCAGTCTAAGTTTCTCTGTTGAGATCTTGAACCATATCTAACTTCTTCTAGTTCATATACATTCAAGACACTGCATAGTTAACTCTGAAACTAGGGTATTAAAATTGAACATATATGGCAATCCCCTGGCAGTCGAGTGGTTAGGATTCCATGCTTCCACTGCCAGGAGCGGGGGTTTGATCCCTGGTTGGGGAAATAAGATCCCTGCAAGCTGCGTGGCATGGTCAAAAAAAAAAAACAACACAATGAACATATAATATTTTCTCTTCTGCTTACATCAGCACTGTAGGTAAACTGTTATACTCTCCCCTTAACTCTCTCTGATGTGGATTATTTGATGCACCACCACATCTAGCACCAAGACTGAGAGTTTATTTCCTGCTGACCTGCAAGTATTGCTAGCATCAGTTCTCTTTGGAAAATGCCCGCTCTGAAAAGAGCCATTTGACCAAATGTCACTTTTTCTTCCTGGGAAGCCCACACCTACCACTGTTGGATCTGGGAGTGTGAATATCAGCCTCCTTATGGAAAGCAGGGTCATTCTAAATGGGTTTCTTAGCTCCAGAGCTCCCTGTGGTGTCAGCATAAGCCTTGTTTGGAACGGTAACTTACTCCAGCTTCTCTCTCTGTCCAAACCTGTTCCCAACTCATCCTGCAGCAGGATGCGAAAGCAGATGCTAAGATGGGATGTTGGAGTTGGATCATCTACTAACTCGCTGGCCATAAACACTCCATCATCACTGACAGAGAGAACATATTGTAGATAGGACCTGGTACAGGGAAGACTTGCAATTGTAATGTTTTTAGCTGTGGTAAGGTGAGATGGAATTCCAGTGGAGGGCAGTGTGCTACTGGTACAATGTATTAGATTTTTGAAAAATATGGGGGAGATTGAGTAACTATAACCCTTATCCTAGTGGGATTACTTGGTTATTGCTGAGTGTAAATAACGCATTTGAAAAAAGAGAAAGTGAAACTGAGCATGATCAATCAGCAACTAACAGCTAAATTTGGAAGCCAGAAGGCCCCTTAGTAGCATTTAAAGAGGATCTGGTCTACTTTAGCTGGAGGGAAGAGAAATCTGAGTAAAAGGGCCCCTAATAAGAGTAGCTGATTCCCAAGAAGCTGAACTCTCATTTGAGGTCGGTCTGCTATGGCTGGGTCAGGGCATTGGTTGGGAAAGATTAGGACCCTCAACCATGGAATGAGGACTTCCGGGTTTATGCACCTGAAAACTTTGAATTCTTAGATTGCTTGGAACCCTCTGGGCCTGGAGAGGTGGACCACAATTTGCTACTAAGGGCCACATTGCTTGAAGACAAGGTAAAGGCTTCCCTTTCATAGAACAAAGTAAGCTTTCACCCAGTGTCTGCTCACACCTTCCCTCTTAGTCACTAACCCAGTGACCAGGGTTAAGTCATAATGTAACCGGACTGTGGATATGGTCAGCCCTATTAAGGAATAAATAAACTATATTTCAAAATACCTTCAGAATCTAGCCAACATGCACCAGCAGGAGCAAAAGAGTTTTCTGGAACTGCATCGAGTGGGCATAACATAAATTTGGAAAAGGGATATTCATATGCAATGCGTGTGGACTTCTGGTTAAATATCTGGATTAGGGTTATAAATTTGGAGTCATACAATTATCAATAGAATTTAAAGCAATAAGGCTGAATGAGATCTGATAGCCAGTGCTTATAGCTACTAGTTTGATGTATTATTGAGAAACAGTATGATCCTGCAAAACAATATTAAGATTTTATTATTAACCATAAAATTGCAGAGTTTAATACTTAAATATGGGGAAATTATTATAAAGGAAGAAGTAAATGCCTCTCTTAGAGATAAAAATTGATCATTCTCTTCACTATTATTTCATTGAAAACTAGAAATGAAATGCATGAACTTTCAAGGTCATTTTGTGAGCAGTGTTTGTAGCAAACATATATATCCATCCTTCTTGTGTGTGTGAATTTTCCACCACTTACATATGTAGCTCTTAGAGTATATTGTACTTTCTTCTTCCTACACTGAAAATGGAGCATTAGAGAAAAAAAGCAGAACCACTGCTTCCACATAATTTCATATTTAGCAAAATTTTCAAAGTAGATTAAATTATGTTCAAGTGGAAAAAAAAAGTTAATGCAATCCTCATAATTTCATTGATTGATTTATTTCTGAGTAGTTATTTTCTTCTTTATCCTCCTTTTCTTTGGGTGTGATGCAGACTGGTACTGCGGCTAAGGAGGAGGGTTTTAGCATCAGAGTGCTTGATTTCAAATCAAGTTATCCACTTAAAAGTGTGAAACTTTAGAAAATAAGTCAACCTCTCTGTGTCTCAGCTTCCTTGTCTGTAAAATGAAAATAACCATAGGGGCTTCCCTGGTGGTGCAGTGGTTGAGAGTCCGCCTGCCGATGCAGGGGACACGGGTTCGTGCCCTGGTCCGGGAAGATCCCACGTGCCGCAGAGCGGCTGGGCCCGTGAGACATGGCTGCTGAGCCTGCGCTCCGCAACGGGAGAGGCCAAAACAGTGAGAGGCCCGCGTACCGCAAAAAAAAAAAAAAAAAAGAAAGAAAGAAAATAACCATAGAATCTAACTTAGGGATTTGTAATGATTAAATGAATAAAATCTGTAAGCTGAATAGCATAGGGCCTGACACATATTAAGGATTTAATAAATATTAACAATTATTAGCAATTACAGAGGAGATTCTTTCATTACTCTGTTAAAGACACTTCATGTGTTTGGCCTAGAGTCATCAATACCAACTAATGCTGGTACCTAAAAATTATAGAAGCTAATTTTTTTTTCTAGTGAACTTCATTTAATAGAGCTAATTATAACAAAATACCTAACCATACCTCCTCTTAGCTGCAACCTATGCATCTAATTAAGAAGCCACAAGTAGAAACTTGAAAAAGAAGCCTAAGAATTAACTTTAGTTGTTAGAGTACTTTAAACTTTGTCATATATATAGCACATTAACTCAGAATGTACATAGCAAAATAGATCAAGTGAAATCATTAATAAGCAGAGTTTTTATATCATCTTTGCTACATTGTGGTTCTGCAGGTCAATATGACAGTCATCTATACTATATAAAGTTGATGACAGTTTACATTATTTAATTTTAAGACTTTTGTATGATAGTATTTAGAATAGTATCTTTAATAGTATATTTTCAATTACCTCATTTAAGTAATATTTATTATTTCTAAGGCATCATGCTAGGAGGATGTGAAGAAATATGTACTGAACTTTGTAGTTTAACAGTCCAAAACATTGCTAACTTCATTGTTGGTGTGATCACTCGTGGACCATGAGAAAAAAAGGAGTTACCCAGATATCAGTGCCTCATTTTGCTTGAATTACTATGGTTTACTAAGAACCTAGTTCAAAATATATAATAAATTGCTTGTATGACTATCACTGTGGGAGAATTTTTCATTCAGAATCAGTATGCCTAATTTTCTCTGAAAATCCAAACTAGAAAACAAAAATTTTAATTTTTGTTCTTCATTTCAGAGGGTATATGGCTTAATTTGAAAATGGAGGAAAACTTTAATTTCAAAAATTAAAAATTATGTCTTTCTTTTAAGTAGAATTTGGGTCAAAGAATGCTTGATGATAAATGCCTACTATTATTACTGTCATTTAGATTATGTAGATCAATGATTTTATAAGAAGCTAAAAATATCAGTCAAACAGTATTTTTGGTGTGTTATAAGAAAATCCAGGGCAAATTTTATTCTAAAGTAATAAAAAATAAATATTCAATCTATTAATTATCTACTTTGGCCAAATGTAACTATGAGTACTTTCTCAATAAGAGCAAAATCTATATAATATATAACTATATAACATGGTAAATATCCATAGAAAAGAATGAAAAGTATCAAATTCAAACACAAGCATAGGTTTAAAATAAAATATGTAAAATCCTGAAAGAATGCAGTAATTGAAACAAAATCAATTTCCAAACTATAAATTTGAATAGTGAAATAAAATTATGCTAATTTAATGTATTTGCCTTATTGTTTTTCAGTTCATTATGCTGCATGCATAAATATGAGATGGTTATTTTCCCTTTGATAATACTCCTTAAGTAATTTGCTTTAAATTGGTTTGCTTCCTTTAAGTCCTGCCAAAGCCTTTTGGAAAGATCTCGTTTTCAAATAAGCTTTCACTGCTTATTATATTTTACTTTTATTTACTTTTGTTTACATCATGTAAAAGGCATTACCAATTATTTTACTTACTTGTATTATGAAACTATAGTATATAAGTGTCTCAAACTGCTTCCCATTTTTCTTCCTTAACTCTATGTTCTATAAGAACCTATCAAAAGTCTACAATACTGCCTCTGACTGTAAATACCTCTGAATTTTCCAGTGGCTCAGGTCACTGATACTTAAATTCTTTGACCCTAATTAACTTTGTCTTTATCCTGCTTATTACACAGCCATTACGCCTTTCTTTTTTTTCACACTATTTCCTGGTCTTTCACTATTAAATGATCATTTCTGTTTCCTTCTCATTTTCCTGAATTTTTCACAGTTATGTCAAAAACTGAAAAAATTAAGCAGAGACTATAAAGTGATGCATAAGCTAAAGGCTAATGGCATAAAGTATGTTTATTTTATCAAGATTTTTCTTTTCTCTAGTTTTATGCTCAAATTTCTAATACCTAATACAATTACATGCTTGTTATTTTATGTTCTATCATTCCATTGATGTTCAGGATAACACATGGTGCACATATGAAAAGACTTGCAATTGTAACAGTAAAAGTTAATCAACACAAATTATTAACAAGTATTAATAAGGAACAAAGCAAATTCTACTGAAGAGATATCAAGTCAATTATGATAAGAAATTTGGGGCCTAAACAGAGATAGAGATTTGGGGGATTTTTTTTTTTCTTTTAGTGAGACTAAAAGGGCAACACTTCCTTCCTTTCTTTATCCCTTCCATCTTTCTCTTTTTTTCTTCCTTTCTACCTGTCTTCTCCTTTTCTTTTCTCATTCTTACTTACACATTTCCTTCTCACTTTCCTTATTCTTTCTTACAATAAACATGTAGAATATTATGGTATAATATTGATTATGGACGTAAATGCTTGCAGGGGCCAGGAAGTTAACTTGAATGAATGAAGCAGGCAAGATATTAGGAAAAATAACAAAAAGAAAAAACCAAAACAACAACAAACAACATCTTTCATCCTAGGAAAGATGAGTAACAACCCAATTGATCCTTTGGTGCTTCATGTCAGACACTTAGAAGAGAGTATGCACCATTCTACATATAAGAAGCAATAGTAATGAGCTATGGTCACTCCAGCTTGTCAGATCTGACAACTTAAAAAAAGAAACAAAAAGAACAAAGCAGAAATACAGTTTTATACTGGTAGAATTTATCATTCATAAAATTTCCCACTTGTAAAGCCTGGAAAAGATTGTAATATATTTACAGACCTACTCTACAGCTCTAAAGTTTATAGGCTAAATGCAGAAATGCCTAGCAGATTGCAGGTAGGGCTGAGGTATAATAGAAAGGAAACCAGATTCACAGACAGACCTGTGCCTGAATTATGGCTTCACCACCACCTAGATGTTTTCATTGGGATAAATTATTTAATTTCTATAATTTTCAGTTTTTATAACCAAACAAATTTCAGAGACTTCGTAAAGGTCAAAGTAAGTAACTTAGGAAAATGAACAATAAACAGTGCTTTACATTTATACGTAATCAAAATTGTGGGCATTTTTATTTGAGACCTAAGTGTATATAGAAAACTAAGACACCATATACTCATTTAAAATCTCACAATTTAATAATGAAATTAGATTTGTAAACAAGTAAAGTGATATTTTATATGATAAATTCCAAATGAAATAATGAATGAATCACAGAACTATGAATAAAGTTCAATTCAAAAAGATGTTTTTTGGGCCTCACTCCTACACTGAAATTACAGAAATCAGTCATCTTTAAAAATAATGGGGATACCATTGATTGGTCAACAGGTATTTAGCAATTTACTTTACAATTTGAAGAAGAAAGTGTCCTCACAGCTGAATTATTTTTTTTATCATTCAGTTATCTAACATACCTGGAATTATATAAAGCACAGTATAAATATGATAAATCCTTTAATCTTTCTCATAAGAATGTCATACTGATAAACTATCCTATAAATATTCAAATTTATTAACATTAAATATGTATGTTAAGTATTTTTAAATTGTATATAATTATGTGTTTTAAACTATGTGTGTTACATTTGCTAAATCATATCATAGATATACTACATCTCTAAAGTTATAGATGAAATTATTTGGAAAATCAAAAATAATCCAAATAATATTCTTCCTCATCATATGAAATAAAACATGGATTTTAATGGACAATTGAGAGGATTTGTGAGCATCTAAATGTACCCAAGAGTGGCTAATTTTTACACAGACTGAATTTTGTTCTGTAGTAATTACGTCTGGGTGATTTTATTGTAAAACATCTACATGAGGATTCAGCTTCTCAGAGGCACAGTGATAGACAGATGTTAGTGTAGGGGATGCAAAAATTTACCTCTACCCATCTTAGGTTGTCAGTGGGGACTCTAACAGAAAGACAGATTAACAAGAGAAAACACATGGCTTGTTAATGTGTACAGTGTACATCATAGAGAGAAACCTGAAACAAAGTGTGATTCAAAGCAGTGCCTTAGGATTTTGGCTTATACAGGGACTTCAATGAAAAATACTACAGTTGTAGAGAACTGACAGGGCGAGGAAAGCAGTTTTCAGTGTCCAACTTGGCAAACGGTGGGAAGGTAAATATACAGGCGGGAATTGATGGAAGAAAGTTTGTTTGAAGTTCCTCTGGTGACATCTCTGGGCTGACAAGTTTGTCTCCAGTAAAAAGAGATACAGGGAGGGAGCTTCAAGACTGCGGAGGAGTAAGATGCAGAGATCACCTTCCTCCCCACAAATACATCAGAAATACATCTACATGAGGAACAACTCCTACAAAACACCTACTGAACACTGGCAGAAGACCTCAGGCTACCCAAAAGGCAAGAAAGTCCCCACATATCTGGGTAGGAAAAACAGAGCCAAAAGAATACGGACGGGACCTGCACCAGTGGGAGGGAGCTGTGAAGGAGGAAAGGTTTCCAGACACTAGGAAGCCCCTTCGCGGGCAGAGACTGCGGGTGGCGGAGGGGGGAAGCTTCGGAGCCGCAGAGGAGAGCACAGCAACAGGGGTGCGGAGGGCAGAGTGGAGAGATTCCCGCACAGAGGATCGGTGCCGACCAGCACTCACCAGCCCGAGAGGCTTGTCTGCTCACCTATCGGGGCGGGTGGGGGCTGGGAGCTGAGGCTCAGGCTTCGGAGGTCAGATCCCAGGGAGAGGACCAGGGTTGGCAGCGTGAACACAGCCTGAAGGGCGCTAGTGCACCACGGCTAGCCGGGAGGGAGTCCGGGAAAAAATCTGGAGCTGCCGAAGAGGCAAGAGACTTTTTCTTCCCTCCTTGTTTCCTGGTGCACGAGGAGAGGGGATTAACAGTGCTGTTTAAAGGAGCTCCAGAGACGGGCGTGAGCCGCGGCTAAAAGCGCGCACCCCAGAGATGGGCATGAGACGCTAAGGCTGTGGATGCCGCCAACAAGAAGCCTGTGTGCAAGCACAGGTCACTATCCACACCCCCCTCCCAGGAGCCTGTGCAGCCCGCCACCACCAAGGTCCCGTGATCCAGGGACAGCTTCCCCGGGAGAACGCACGGCGCGCCACAGGCTGGTGCAACGTCACGCCAGCCTCTGCCGCTGCAGGCTCGCCCCGAACTCCATACCCCTCCCTCCCCCCGGCCTGAGTGAGCCAGAGACCCCGAATCAGTGGCTCCTTTAACTCCCGTCCTGTCTGAGTGAAAAACAGACGCCCTCAGGCAACCTACACACAGAGGCGGGGCCAAATCCAAAGCTGAACCCCAGGAGTTGTGCGGAACAAAGAAGAGAAAGGGAAATCTCTCCCAGAAGCCTCAGGAGCAGAGGATTAAATCTCCACAAACAACTTGATGTACCCTGCATCTGTGGAATACATGAACAGACAACGAATCATGCCAAATTGATGAGGTGGACTTTGCGAGCAATGAAATATATATATTTTTTCCCTTTTTCTCTTTTTGTGAGTGTGTATGTGTATGCTTCTGTGTGCGAATTTGTCTGTATAGCTTTGCTTTTACCATTTGTCCTAGGGTTCTGTCTGTCCATTATTGGTGCTTATTTTTTTATTACTTAAAAAAAATGTTTTTTTCTTAATTTTTATTTTTTACTTTAATAACTTTATTTTATTTTACTTTATTTTATTTTATTTTATCTCTTCTTTCTCTTTCCTTTCTTTTCTCCCTTTTATTCTGAGCCATATGGAGGACAGGCTCTTGGTGCTCCATCCAGGCATCAGGGCTGTGTCACTGAGGTGGGAGAGACAACTTCAGGACACTGGTCCACAACAGACCTCCCAATTCCACGTAATATCAAATGGCGAAAATCTCGCAGAGATCTCCATCTCAACGCCAAGACCCAGCTCCATTCAACAACCAGCAAGCTACAGGGCAGGACATCCTATGCCAAAAAACTAGCAAGACAGGAACACAACCCTATCCATTAGCAGAGAGGCTGCCTAAAATCATAATAAGGCCACAAACACTGCAAAACACACCACCAGACGTGGACTTGCCCACCAGAAAGACAAGATCCAGCCTCATCCACCAGAACACAGCCACTAGTGCCCTACACCAGGAAGCCTACACAGCCCACTGAACTAACCTTAGGGACCGGGGACAGACACCAAAACCAACGGAAACTACGAACCTGCAGCCTGCAGAAAGGAAACCTTAAACACAGTAAGTTAAGCAAAATGAGAAGACAGAGAAACATTGAGCAGATGAAGGAGCAAGGCAAAAAGCCACCAGACCTAACAAATGAAGAGGAAAAAAACAGTCTACCTGAAAAAGAATTCAGAATAATGATAGTAAAGATGATACAAAATCTTGGAAATAGAATGGAGAAAATACAAGAAACGTTTAACAAGGACCTAGAAGAACTAAAGAGCAAACAAACAGAGGTGAACAACACAAAAAATGAAATTAAAAATACTCTAGAAGGGATCAATAGCAGAATAACTAAGGCAGAAGAACAGATAAGTGACCTGGAAGATAAAATAGTGGAAATAACTACTGCAGAGCAGAATAAAGAAAAAAGAATGAAAACAATTGAGGACAGTCTCAGGGGCCTCTGGGACAACATTAAATGCACCAACATTCGAATTATAGGGGTTCCAGAAGAAGAAGAGGAAAAGAAAGAGACTGAGAAAATATTTGAAGAGATTATAGTTGAAAATTTCCCTAATATGGGAAAGGAAATAGTTAATCAAGTCCAGGAAGCACAGAGTCCCATAAGGATAAATCCAAGGAGAAACGTGCCAAGACACATATTAATGAAACAATCAAAAATTAAATACAAAGAACAAATATTAAAAGCAGCAAGGGAAAGCCAACAAGTAACACATAAGGGAATCCCCATAAGGTTAACAGCTGATCTTTCAGCAGAATCTCTGCAAGCCAGAAGGGAGTGGCAGGATATATTTAAAGTGGTGAAAGAGAAAAACCTACAAGCAAGATTACTCTACCCAACAAGGATCACATTCAGATTTGATGGAGAAATTAAAACCTTTACAGACAACCAAAAGCTAAGAGAATTCACCACCAAACCAGCTTTACAGCAAATGCTAAAGGAACTTCTCCAGGCAGGAAACACAAGAGAAGGAAAAGAGCTACAAGAACAAACCCAAAACAACTAAGAAAATGGTAATAGGGACATACATATTGATAATTACCTTAAATGTAAATGGATTAAATGCTCCAACCAAACGACATATATTGGCTGAATGGATACACAAACTAGACCCGTATATATGCTGTCTACAAGAGACCCACTTCAGACCTAGGGACACATACAGATTAAAAGTGAGGGAATGGAAAAAGATATTCCATGGAAATGGAAATGAAAAGAAAGCTGGAGTAGCAATTCTCATATCAAACAAAATAGACTTTAAAACAAAGACTGTTACAGAGACAAAGAAGGACACTACATAATGATCAAGGGATCAATCCAAGAAGAAGATATAACAATTGTAAATATTTATGCACCCAAAAAAGGAGCACCTCAATATATAAGGCAAATACTAACAGCCATAAAAGGGGAAATCAACAAAAACACAATCATAGTAGGGGACTTTAACATCCCACTTTCACCAATGGACAGATCATCCAAAATGAAAATAAATAAGGAAACACAGGCTTTAAATGATACATTAAACAAGATGGACTTAATTGACATTTATAGGACATTCCATCCAAAAACAACAGAATACACTTTCTTCTCAAGTGCTCATGGAATATTGTACTGAAATCGTATCAACTATCTTTTCCAACAACAACACTATAAGACTAGATATCAATTCCAGTAAAAAATCTGTAAAAAATACAAGTGCATGGAGGCTAAACAATACACTTATGAATAACCAAGAGATCACTGAAGATATCAAAGAGGAAACCAAAAAATACCTAGAAACAAATGACAATGAAAATACGACAACCCAAAACCTATGCGATGAAGCAAAAGCAGTTCTAAGAGGGAAGTTTATAGCAATACAATCCTACCTTAATAAACAAGAAACATCTCAAATAAACAACCTAATCTTACACCTAAAGCAATTGGAGAAAGAAGAACAAAAATACCCCAAAGTTAGCAGAAGGAAAGAAATCATAAAGATCAGATCAGAAATAAATGAAAAAGAAATGAAGAAAACAATAACAGAGATCAATAAAACTAAAAGCTGGTTCTTTGAGAAGATAAACAAACTTGATAAACCATTAGCCAGACTCATCAAGAAAAAAAAGGGAGAAAACTCAAATCAATAGAATTAGAAATGAAAAAGGAGAAGTAACAACTGACACTGCAGAAATACAAAGGATCATGAGAGATTACTACAAGCAACTCTATGCCAATAAAATGGACAACCTGGAAGAAATGGACAAATTCTTAGAAATGCACAACCTTCTGAGATTGAACCAGGAAGAAATAGAAAATATAAACAGACCAATGACAAGCACTGAAATTGAAACTGTGATTTAAAATCTTCCAACAAACAAAAGCCCAGGACCAGATGGCTTCACAGGCGAATTCTATCAAACATTTAGAGAAGAGCTAACACCTATCCTTCTCAAACTCTTCCAAAATATAGCAGAGGGTGGAACACTCCTAAATTCATTCTACAAGGCCACCATCACCTTGATACCAAAACCAGACAAAGATGTCACAAAGAAAGAAAACTACAGGCCAATATCACTGATGAACATAGATGCAAAAATCCTCAACAAAATACTAGCAAACAGAATCCAACAGCACATTAAAAGGGTCATACACTCTGCTCAAGTGGGGTTTATCCCAGGAATGCAAGGATTCTTCAATAGACACAAATCAATCAATGTGATACACCATATTAAAAAACTGAAGGAGAAAAAGCATATGATTATCTCAATAGATTCAGAAAAAGCTTTTGACAAAATTCAACACCCATTTATGATAAAAACCCTCCAGAAAGTAGGCATAGAGGGGACTTTCCTCAACATAATAAAGGCCATATATGACAAACCCACAGCCAACATCGTCCTCAATGGTGAAAAACTGAAAGCATTTCCACTAAGATCAGGAACAAGACAAGGTTGCCCACTTTCACCACTATTATTCAACATAGTTTTGGAACTTTTAGCCACAGCAATCAAAGAAGAAAAGGAAATAAAAGAAATCCAAATCGGAAAAGAAGTAAAGCTGTCACTGTTTGCAGATGACATGGTACTATACATAGAGAATCCTAAAGATGCTACCAGAAAACTACTAGAGCTAATCAATGAGTTTGGTAAAGTAGCAGGATACAAAATTAATGCACAGAAGTCTCTGGCATTCCTATACACTAATGATGAAAAATCTGAAAGTGAAATCAAGAAAACACTCCCACTTACCAGTGCAACAAAAAGAATAAAGTACCTAGGAATAAACCTACCTAAGGAGACAAAAGACCTGTATGCAGAAAAGTATAAGACACTGATGAAAGAAATTAAAGATGATACAAATAGATGGAGAGATATGCCATGTTCTTGGATTGGAAGAATCCACATTGTGAAAATGACTCTACTACCTAAAGCAATCTACAGATTCAATGCAATCCCTATCAAACTACCATTGGCATTTTTTACAGAACTAGAACAACAAATTTCACAATATGTATGGAAACACAAAAGACCCCGAATAGCTAAAGCAAGTTTGAGAAAGAAAAACGGAGCTGGAGGAATCAGGCTCTCTGACTTTGGATTATACTACAAAGCTACAGTCATCAAAACAGTATGGTACGGGCACAAAAACAGAAATATAGATCAATGGAACAGGATAGAAAGCCCAAAGATAAACCCATGCACATATGGTTAGCTTAACTTTGATAAAGGAGGCAATAGTATACAGTGGAAAAAAGAGAGCTGGTTCAATAAGTGATGCTGGTAAAACTGGATAGCTACATGTAAAAGAATGAAATTAGAAGACTGCCTAACACCATAAACACCATAAACACAAATAAAGTCAAAATGGATTAAAGACCTAAATGTAAGGCCAGACACCATCAAACTCTTAGAGGAAAACATAGGCAGAACACTCTATGACATAAATCACAACAAGATCCTTTCTGACGCATCTCCTAGGGAAAGGAAAAATAAAAACAAAGTAAACATATGGGACCTAGTGAAACTTAAAAGCTTTTGCACAGCAAAGGAAACCATAAACACGATGAATAGACAACCCTTAGAATGGGAGAAAATATTTGCAAATGAAGCAACTGAGAAAGGATTAATTTCCAAAACATACAAGCAACTCATGCAGCTCAATATCAAAAAGCAAACAACCCAATCCAAAAATGGGCAGAAGATCTAAATAGGCATTTCTCCAAAGAAGATATACAGATTGCCAACAGACACATGAAAGAATGCTCAACATCATTCATCATTAGAGAAACGCAAACCAAAACTACAATGAGATATCCTCTCACACTGGTCAGAATGGCCATCATCAAAAAATCTACAAACAATAAGTGCTGGAGAGTGTGTGGAGAAATGCGGACCCTCTTGCACTCAATGTAAATTGATACAGCCACTATGGAAAACAGTATGGAGGTTCCTTAAAAAACTAAAAATAGAACTACCATACAACCCAGTAATCCCAGTATTGGGCATATACCCTGAGAAAACCATAATTCAAAAAGAGTCATGTATCAAAAAATTCATTGCAGCTCTATTTACAATAGCCAGGACATGGAAGCAACCTAAGTGTCCATCAACAGATGAATGGGTAATGAAGATGTGGCACCTATATACAATGGAATATTACTCAGCCATAAAAAGGAACGAAACTGAGTTATTTGTAGTGAGGTGGATGGACCTAAAGACTGTCATACAGATTGAAGTAAGTCAGAAAGAGAAAAACAAATACTGTATGCTAACACATGTATACGGAATCTAAAAAAGAAAATGGTCAGAAGAAACTAGGGGCAAGATGGGAATAAAGATGCAGAGGTACTAGAGAATGGACTTGAGGATATGAGGAGGAAAAAGGGTAAGCTGGGACAAAGTGAGAGAGTGGCATGGACATATATACACTACCAAATGTAAAATAGATAGTTAGTGTGAAGCAGCCGCATAGCACAGAGAGATCAGCTCCATGCTTTTTGACCACCTAGAGGGGTGGGATAGGGAGGGTGGGAGGGAGGGAGATGCAACTGGTAAGAGTTATTGGGACATATGTATATGTATAACTGATTCAGTTTGTTATAAAGCAGAAACTGACACAGCATTGTAAAGCAATTATACTCTAATAAAGATTTGTTTTAAAATGTTAATTAAAAAAAAAGATATTTCGTATCCTGCCTTTTGGCTGAAATGAGGACGCTTATTCTGGGTTTTCTGTTTCTTAATTGCCTTCAGCTCAGAATGACTTTTATGTCAGAGAGGTATATATTGGGATTAAATATTCTGGTTTTCTTCAATAGATAGGTTAATAGATAGATAGATAGATAGGTAGATAGACAAATATTTATTTAAATATCAGAAGAGATATGAAATTGTCATGCTCCCTACTTGAACAAGCCTTAGTAACATACCAGATGAAATTTTGTTACATAATTGAAAATACTAAATTAAATAGTATAAATGTAATTTGTAAAACAAGCTAGAACTAGCCCCTGACACACCTGCTTTGGAAAGATAAGACCATAACACTTTACATTAAATGATAAAAACCCTCCTGATAAATGTAATGTAAATACATTGCATTTATTTAATGTAAATAAATGTAATAATTTACATGTAAATGTTAATGTTTACATGTTCACATGTAAATGTTAATGTTTACATGTAAATGTTTACATGTAAATGTAATAATGTAAATAAATGTAATGTAAATGTATTACATTTATTTAATGTAAGAAAAAATTTATTTACATTAAATAAGCAGCTTGAAAAGTCTCACTGCTTCTTGTTCTCAATACATTCGCAAGTGATGGCCACCTGATCATTTTCCCTAAATGTTACTTTTTCCCCCAAAGTCACTCCTGTTCCCAACCAAGTTCCCAATCTAGGACATAGTCCTAGTCCTAATAGTTTCCTTTGAATTTTCCTTTTGGACAAATTATTAAGATTTACTCTTAGCAGCAGACAGTGCTCAGCAAAAGAGGATAAACAAAATTTGATTCTTTTATACATGTTTCTTAGAATCTTGTGGAGGTATTATATGTTTACCTATTAAAAGTATTCTCCAGATTTACGGAAACACTACCATTCTCAAACGTATCCAATTGAATAGTTTTATGATTCCATGGGCCCATTAAAAATATTTTATAGCTTTCAATTACTTGAAAAATAATTACTTGAAAAACCATCCAAACATCTAAGGATGGTTTTCAAACATAAATCAACATAATAACATACAATTAGCTTATAATATGTTTATAGATCTTAATAATATATAGATCAGAGTAATATGTTATATAGATGTTACTATATATATATAATTTAACTACAGAAGTGTATTCTTTGTCACTAGAAGCAAATTCTATGTTATCCTAATTAAACAAACAAATAACAAAACAAAATATACCTATATATGTAGGTATAAACTATGCACATATGTTATATATGATGTGCATAGTTTATATATAAATATATTGTTTATATATAACATATATTACATATATAGTTTGATCATATTAATCTTGGCAATTCTTATAATCTTCTATAGAATGTTGTTAAAATTAGACCAGTTGCATTGAAAACAAATATGCCTTCCTTTAAAAGATGTCCTTCTAACTCCTTTTTCAATAAAGATCTATATGTTCCCCCCCGCCCCAATAGCTCTCAGTGCTTGACCTGAGGCATGAATAGCCACTGTGATCCTCTAACATTGCAACTTGCAGTATTCTCTGTATCGGGGGCACAACGATGACATGCCACTGCAGATGCTTAATAAATTGACAAAGGTAGAGAATGTAACGAAGACAACATTTTTGTCTGTTTTGAAAAAGTGAGAAAACTGCATGCTTTTCCATGAAATCGAATGCATATATAGCTCATGCCCAGAATCCTTAATTCTGAGTACATACTTGAGATAAATAGATACAGATTTGTAAGGGGATGTAGTCAAGAATATTTATTTCAATGTAATTTGTATTAGGCAACAATTACAAAACACATGTAATGTTCATATTTAAAGAAATGGATTAGTTGAAATGTGATTAAAATTTAAATTAAAATTTGCATGTCGTGGAGCCTGAGAGGTGGACTTCAGGTTTGGCATGCATCCAGGGCCTACAGAATTCCTCTTAAGGAACACAGACCACGGATACCATCTTGGAGCCCTTTCCTCGCCTTCCTGCAGCTCGCTGTATCTCCCAGAAAGGAGCTTATACACTCATCTGGAGCCCCGATTTTTGCGACTGCTTCCCAGATTGCCTGGCTCTGGAGGCCAGCAGAGCTTACACTTGTATTCCCATAAGACAGTATATATTTGCATGCTTTTAAAAGCTGGTGCCTGACGCATATACATAGTAATAATACTACAAATTTTGAAAGTATATATATGTATTAAAAGATAGATGAAATTTGTGTCAGTGGAGAATGGAACTGGGATGCAGTTAAAAGGGAAAATTACAAATTAAAGACACACACACAAAAAACGCAGAAAGACTAATGAGGCAAATATGCCATGAATTTTAGCATAAGATTAATTAAAATTTAAGGAACAGATTCCCAAAAGAAAGATTAATGTATAATCAAGTGAGAAATTGTGGAACACATTTTCAGTTTGATTGTTCTTGTTCTGATTTTTCTTATCCCCTGCATAGAGAGGTTAGTGTTTGGGGTTGGATAGTTAATGATTAATGTTATTGTATAAAGGATAAAAGGAATCATAGTCACTATTTTATCTGATCTCTAGAGGCTTTTCTTTTTATTCACTGTTTAAAACAGTTGTTTTGAAAAGCTTACAAAAATGTAGTTGGACAGGCTATTTATATTAACCAAACATACTGATTTAAAAAACCCACACTTTTCATTTTAATCTATAACTATTTTCTGCTAGATTCTTTTTGCAATATTTAATTCTTGTGTAATATAGTAAGAATAGGCTTAACTGACAATCAAATAAGCAAGGACTCCATATCCCGTGGTGAAATTTTAAGAAGAAAAACACATTTTTATGTGATATGAACAATAATTCTGATTGGGTTGAACTCAAACTAGTAATTTTAATGTTGACATTTGAAATAATAAAAGATTTAAATATTCCTCAGATGCATATTTGAACTTGTAAGATGACTCTGGCTGCTATGTGAGAAAAAGATACAGGAGAAGAAAAGATATTGTAAAGCAAATAGTAGAATATTACACCAATCTAATTGAATATGGGAAGATTCCCATTATATTCTGAGGTTAGAAACAAAAACATTTGACTTCAGTAAATACTTTAGGATGTCGATCTTTATTACAGGATTGTTTGATGGTCAAGTGAGATAATAAGATAATAATTGTAACGTTTCTAGCATTGTGCTCAATAAATGGTAATATTGTTGAAACCCAGATATTTCTATCCCTTCAAACACTAAAATTATCTGTATATTTCAATAGTATGTGGTTTTGATCAATTAGCATAATTATGTTAATTTTTTAACTTTAAAATATCTATTTACGTAGAATAATAATACCCACTTAAAAAGAAAACTAGAGGAAACAGTTAACTTTTCTCCCTTTGCATTAGTCAAAGCAACTAGCTAATTCCAATTCAATCAATTTAAATCAGTCCATGAATATATATACATTTTCCAAATTCAATGAATACCTGGGTTTCAGGAATAAGCTAGCCTATGATGTCATGCTCCATTCAAAGACTAATTTTTTATGGCATATGCCAGTTAATGTTAGCTGTGTTTTTTCTAAGGCTCCTTGAATCTTCCATCAAACAGAAAGAAAATTAAGGAGTAACTGGAACCATTTTTTGAGGTGCTCCTTACATGTAGATTAAATGTTATTTTCAATTATTTTTAGATTATAGAATATATCATAAATTTATTCTCTCAGTTTCACTCAGAACTCAATCTCATTGTACTTCCTTTCAGTACAGATCTGTGAAATCTAACCAACTGTAATACACCAAGTTGGAATATCTAATAATTTATACACAGGTCAAGTTTAACATGGCTTTCCTGTTTGCTGTGGGAAGAAGACTTCATGAAATACATGCATAATATTTTAGTAGTATCTGTGAATGTTTAATTTAAAAGAACATCTGTTTTTTAAGCAGCTGAATTGGCTTTGTTTACATACATGCATTCATCATGTCAATTTAAAAATATCTGCATGCATTCATCAAGTTAGAACACCTGATTGGTAACATTTTGTTAGCCATTAATTTGGGGTTATGAATGTGCAGAAATATAATGCAAATAACATTTTATATATGCCTTTTATTTACTTGTATAAGTCTCTCCCAAACACACCAACATTCAATCAAAATATTTTTCATCAAAAAGGACTTTTATAGTTAGGAAAAATGAAGAACATGAAAGTGAAAAAAAATTATGCTATTTAAACAATCTATTGAAGCATTTGTCATAGACTTTTACAAGCAACTATCTACATTTATAATACATTGAGTTATTTTGGGTTTTCATTATATATTGAGTTTTCATTATAAATTGCTAATGTTTTAAGTTTTAGACTACAGTACGTTCTGAATTAATATCACAATTACTTTCAGATCTAAACATTTTAGTTCTCTATGACCATTCCCTTTATTATAATTTTCACTATCACTTTGCTATACTTTTAAATAGCCTCCTGATTGTTTTCTTTTTATTGATTTCCTATGTTAATTCATTACCGACTATAGGACTTAAGCATCCTCAGGTTTTGTATCTGTGACAAGTTTTGGAACCAACCCCCTGAAGATACTGAGAGAAGATTTACTGTATGGTTTTATTTATGTGTGGAATCTATAAAACAAAAGCAAAAACAAACAAAACAGAAACAGACTCATACATACAGAGAACAAACTAGTAGTCACCAGTGGGGAGGGGCTTGGGGTGGCATGAAATAGACAAAGGGGGTCTAGAGGTCCAAACTTCTAGTTGTGAAATACATAAGTCCTGTGGATGTAATGTACAGCATGGGGAATATAATCAGTAACACTGCAATAACTATGGTGACAGACAGTTACTAGACTTATGGTGGTGATGAATTTGTAATGTATACAAATGTGTAATCACTATGTTGTATGCCTGAAACAAATATAATATTGTATATCAACTATAGTTTAAATTATGAATTAGTATACTCAGAAAGATTCTAGAGATTATTTTATCTATTAAATACAAATAAATCAAAAAATTTTTAAAGTTTGCTATTTCATTTTGTAGTTTTTGATTATAGTTGATATATTTTTATATGTTATTTGGTGTTTATTTTTTATATGGATACTTCACCCTCTTTCCCTACTTTTCTATTAGACTCTTTTCAAGTTTTCCTTGAAAATATAGTAAGAAAAATTTATAGATTAAAAATATGATATTTAAGTCCTCATGTATGATTACTATGTTTATCCATCAGCCTTTTTTCCCATGTTGTTAGCTTTAAATTATAAGTAGATTTTTAATTCATTTTTTCCTAAATGGTTCTGAAGTCTGGTACTTTTCTGATTGAACTTTGCATTTTGTTTTACCTAATTCAAATTTTTAACCTTCAGTTTATACACAATTTGAATGTATTCTTATATTTATTTCTGAAATTTTTATTTTCTATTTATTTTCAACCTCATCAGTGCCATAATGTTATTATTACTGTAATATTATTAAACATTTGACATATGTCAGTGGGTGCCAAAATTAAAAACTTTCTTTAGATCTCTAATTGTGATGTTTAAAATATCAGATTACTGGAAAAGTTAACTTCTCTTAATATATGTCTTCAAAATTAGAAACTTTTATGCTGCTCTGTATATTCAAGTATTAATATATGTCCCTCATTAATCTTTTGAAAATTTTTATATAAATTCTTTACAGTATTTGGTAAATGTATACCTAGCTATACATTATGTGTCTCTCTCAAACACTTAGGTAATTGTCTACTTTTTGTGTGTGTGTGTGGGAAGTAGAGTAGGAATTAATTATATACATTTTAATTGGTAACTTTTTACATAATATTATTGTCTTCATAGTTCTCAATAGTAAAATACAAAGGCTTTGTTTTTGCTATTGTATATTTAATCCCACATTTATATAATAATAAATCTGTTTTTATTTTTGTAATATGACTTATTAAGTTAATGAGTTTTTAAAAATAAAACAAATACTTCTCTAAAATCACAAATATGCATGGATTTTTTTTCTTTTACTAAACCATTTGCTTTAGTTTGCTAGAATTTAAAACCAATAACTCATGTATGTTTTTAATAAATAATGGAATCCTATTTTATGTTTTTGATTAGAAATCATAAAATTTTGTTACAAATGGGGAGCTTTTCTTTATTTTTAAGCTGGAACAATTTATATAACATAGAATATACTACTTGCAAAACAGCCTACTTTCAGTAGATTTGAATATACTACTTGCAAAACGGCCTACTTTCAGTAGATTATTTGGGATGTAATCTATTTTTTTATGGTTATTATTGGGTTTCTTGGGTTTCTTCTTTTGGAGACAACATTTAGGTTATTTATATTTTATAAATAAATCATTACTTTTTAAACAATCACATGTAATCCCTTATAATTTCCTAGGTTACTTTCTTTTTCCTAACATATTCAATATAGACATCTTACTATTCCCTTTCTTTTTTAATCTATGCTGAAAGAGTTGTGCTCAATGTTGGACTACTTACTAAATCATTAATTTTTAACTATTTATAATTATTTATGCTTCCATTTGATTTTGTCTGTATTTCATTATCATAGTTTTATTGTTTCCTAACTCTATTTCTAGTAAACGTTTCTTGCCCAAGAAAAAATTATTTAAATATATTATGTGAATTGAAAATAATTTCTATAGATGCCATATTCCCATAGAAATGTAGCTGCATTTAAAACATAAATTATTTTAAAATATTTATATATTGATTTTAATTAAAAACTTTGTTACATATTTCATTAGCATTAATTTTTTACTGTAAAATATTAGGTAAATATGGTTATAAATTTATTAAATTTTATTTATGGTATAATGTGTTACCAACTTTTCTAAAAGAAAGATCAACTTTTCTGGGTACAGTATCCTTAGTTGGCAGGTTTTTTTTTTTTCTTTCAGCACTTTGAATATATCATCCTACTTCCTTCTGGCCTGTAGTGTTTCTGCTGAAAAAAATCTGCTTATATTCTTATAGGGGTTCCTTGTACAGAGAAGTTGTTTTTCCATTGCTGCTTTTAAGATTCTCTCCTTATCTTTTAACATTTTAAAATTTAATTACAATGTGTCTAAGTGTGGGTCTTTTTAGATTTTTCTTATTTAGTGTCTTGTGCACTCTTTGGATCTGGATGTCCTTTTCTTCTTCAGGTTAGGCATGTTTTCAGCCATTATTTCTTTGAATAAACTTTCTGCCCCTTTCTTACTCTCTTCTCTTTCTGGGACTCCTACAATACATAAATTGAACTGTATGATACTCCTCTTAAGCTAACTTCATTTTTTATTTTATTTCTATTTGCCCCTCTGATTAGAATACCACTGCCTTGTATTCAAATTTGCCAATCTTTTCTTCTACTTAATCTAGTCTGCTATTGAACCATGGTGGGAATAGCCAGTTAAGAACTTCCTCTTTGTTTGCTACAGTTCTGTGGGACTTTTGAATGGAAGCCCAGTATGCTATCAGAGTCAGGCAATCTGGGCACCCCTCCCACAGGTGGCAGCTGAAAAGCTGTGGGGCAGATGTGTGTATAACTCTCTCCAGGGACATACTGGTGACTTGTGTCAGGCAGGGGGAGGAGGGGAGGGATAGGGTCCTCTGTCTTCCCCAGACTTGGGGGATGCTTGCAGTCAGCCCCTAGAGGCATGCTAAATTAGAAGTCTGACACTCAGGCAGCAGCTTCTCAAGTGTGCAAATAGATCCCATTCAGGAAAAGATTGAGACAGGATTTTTTTTTGTCATTTCCCTCTGCACTGAGCCCTAGGAGACTAGCCACTGTGAATGCTCATTCCCCCATTAATTAAAAATTCCCCCAGGAATTAAAAATTCCTTCTTTGTTTGTGTGGGTATCATAGATACAAGCCCCATTGGCTTTTAGAGTTTGGGGTTTTGGGGACCTGTTCAAAGTTGGGCCTCTACATGTGAGATCCAACCCTTCTGCTCCTCAGGAAGCTGGGAGTTGAGAGTTCCTACGAGATTTTATGGTGCTGCTGGGGGTGGGGTTTTTGGCAAGAGTATGTTTCAGCCTTTCTTACTAATTTCAATATGGGTATTTTCTCATTCACTTGATATGCAGGAGTTGTTCAGCTCCTTTCTGGATTTCTTTCAGAGAGAATTGATCCATGTAGAGCTGTACATTTCCATGTGTCCATGAGAGGAGAAAAGTTCAGGAGCCTCCTGTGAAACCATCTTTGCAGCCTCTCCTCACATAATATGTTTTCATGGGTGGAGTTATCTAAAGATAATTTGGAAGCACTTCTCTTTGAGTGTGACATATTTTAAATATGGTCCAATTATGCTCATCACATTATCAAATATTTAAATTTAGAATCATATATCATTTTTACTTAACTTACAGATAAACAAATGATGGTGTAATAAAGCTGCAAATAAAAGTTTAATTTTTTGGAACAGATATAGTGATACAACAAAGTACTTAAATTATATTTGCTCTTTATTTCTTTACAATATAAATAGAATATATATATAAATTGTCAAAGAGTTGAATTAAGCAATGATAGTTTGAACAAATATATAAAGAGATTCCAGTTTACCTCAATGTTTGTCATCTGTTTGAGTGAGCTTTCAAAAAATATCTGATATAAACTTAAGCTCTATTAATACAAGTATAAGACCAGAAAGAGGGGAGCCCTAGTATCTGTTTAAGCTGTATTTATCAAACTACATTTGAAAAACTATATTCAGTGCTGGATATAATGTATTTAGAGGTATCTTTATAATTTAAAGTGGAAAATGACTGTTAAAATTTGACAATAAATATTCAGAACATAGCTACATTTTTAAAACACTTAAGAACACACAATAAGCAAAATTAAATTATTTTGATAATGGAATCATGCTTATTCTGTTTTCCAAATTAATACTTATTAGTGTCCGTGACTGTAAAATTTGAGTATCTATTTAGTGAATGCAACTTTAAAATTTATACTTTGAGATGCTTGGAGGATAGTGGAGAAAAATACAGGAGGAAATATGGGTTTAATATCTTACGGATTATCTAGCTTTCTATATATCTATTTATCTATCTGCCTGCAGGCAATGTCATGAAAAAAGGATATAGAAGAGCTCAAGAAAGCCATGCTTCTCTAGGAAAGGACTTTACGGTTTAACTTGAAGGAGATGTACTGAAAACAAATAATATTTCAGAATATGATGTTAGGAATAAAATAATCAGGGGAAGATAAAAAACAGTAACTTTGTGAGGGACATATAAAGATTGAGTCCCTCTCCATAATAATGTGAACTTTGTCCAACACTTGTGAGGTGAAGAGAATCTAGCCATTAAAATAAATGAGGATGAATATTCCAAAGAGAGGGGACAGCAAATACAGTTAACTTCAGGAGAAAAGAGCAGGTTCTAGAAGTTCAATGTGAAAGAAACATTATGTATAAGGGAAAGAGTGATTTGGAGTGAGGTTGGAGATTTGGGTGGGTGAGGTCAACAAGCTGTATAGGTGTTTTTCCTCCAAGCGAAATGAGAAGTGGTGGGCTACCCCAGATAAGTGATGTGATTTGATTTAGTGCTTGTCAATGACTGTAGTGAGGAGGAATGAGTACAAGCAGAGAAAAAAATAAAATTAGAGAATTTGCATTATTCCATGTTACAGATGATGGGGATTTGGATAAAAATGTATCAGTAAAGACCGTGAGGTATGAAGAGAAAAATTATTTTGGAGTTTGCTTTGAAGTAATTTATGATTTTTTTTAAGTTGTAGGAGACAACGTGAAGAAAAATATTACATACATTAAAAGGATCACACACCATGATCAAGTGGGATTTATCCCAGGGATGCAAGGATTTTTTTCAATATCCAAAATCAATCAGTGTGATACACCACATTAACAAATTGAAGAATAAAAACATGTGATCAACTTAATAGATGCAGAAAAAAGTTTTGACAAAATTCAACATCCATTTATGATTAAAACTTTCCAGAAAGTGGGCATAGAGGGAATCTGCCTCAACATAATAAAGGCACAAACTCACAGATAACATCATACTCAATGGTGAAAAGCTGAAAGCATTTCCTCTAAGATAAGGAAAAAGACAAGGATGTCCACATTCACCACTTCTACTCAACATAATTTTGGAAGTCTTGGCCACAGCAATCAGAGAAGAAAAACAAAAAACAGGAATCTAAATTGGCCAAGGAGAGGTAAAACTGTCACTGTTTGCAAATGACATGATACTATATATAGAAAATCCTAAAAATGCTGCCAGAAAACTACCAAAGCTTATCAATGAATTTGGTAATGCTGTAAAATACAAAATTAATACACAGAAATCTGTTGCATTTCTATACACTAACAACAAACTATCAGAAAGAGAAATTAAGGAAACAATCCCACTTACCATCACATCAAAAAGAATAAAATATCTAGGAATTACCTTACCTAAGGAGACAAAACACTTGTACTCTGAAAACTATAAGACACTGATAAAAGAAATCAAATATGACACAAACAGATGGAAAGATATACCATGTTCTTAGATTGGAAGAATCAATACTGTCAAAATGACTATACCACCCAAGGCAATCTACTACCAAGGAAATTCATTAGATTCAATGTAATCCCTATAAAATTAACATGGCATTTTTCACAGAACTAGAACCAAAAATTTTACAATTTGTATGGAAACACCAAAGAACCCAAATAGCCAAAGCAATTCTGAGAAAGAAAAACGGAGCTGGAGAAATCAGGCTCACACACTTCAGAATATACTACAAAGCTATAGTCATCAAAACAGTATGGTACTGGCACAAAAATAGAAATACAGATCAATGGAACAGGATAGAAAGCCCAGAAATAAACCCACACACCTATAGTCAATTAATTTATGACAAAGGAGGCAAGAATATACAATGGAGAAAAGACAGTCTGTTTAATAAATGGTGCCGGGAAAACTGGCCTGCTACATGTAAAAGAATGAAATTAAAACATTGTCTAACACCATACACAAAAATAAATTAAAAAAAGATTAACGACCTAAATGTAAGACTGGATACTATAATACTCTTAGAGGAAAACATAGGCAGAAGACTCTTTAACATAAATTGCAGCAATATCTTTTTGGATTGACCTCCTTGATTATTGAAAATAAAAACAAAAATAAACAAATGGGACCTAATTAAACTTAAAACTTTTGCACAGCAAAGGAAACCATAAACAAAATGAAAAGACAACCACAGAATGGGAGAAAATATTTGCAAACAATGCCACTGACAAGGGATTAATCTCCAAAACAGCTCATGCAGCTCAATACCAGAAAAAAAACCCAACCATATCAAAAAATGGCAGGAGACCTAAACAGACATTTCTCCAAAGAAGACAGACAGATGGCCAGAAAGCACATGAAAAGATGCTCAACATCACTAATTATTAGAGAAACACAAATCAAAACTACAATGAAGTATCACCTCACACCAGTCATAATGGCCATCATCAAAACTCTACAAACAATAAATGCTGGAGAGGGTGTGGAGAGAAGGGAACCTTCCTACACTGTTGGTGGGAATGTAAATTTGTGTAACTATGGAGAACAGTATGGAGGTTCCTTAAAAGAACTAAAAATAGAACTACCATATGATCCAGCAATCCATATAGGAGGTGGATCCAAATAGATATTGTTGTGATTTATGTCAGAGAGTGCTCTGCCTGTGTTTTCCTCTAATGGTTTTACAGTACCTGGTCTTATGTTTAGGTCTATATACGATGTTCTTGAATTGGAAGAATCTATATTGTCAAAATGACTATACTACCCAAGGCAATCTGCAGATTCAATTCAATCCCTATCAAATTCCCAATGCTGTTTTTCACAGAACTAGAACAAAAAATTTAAAATTTGTATGGAAGCACAGAAGACCCCAAATAGCCAAAGCAATCCTAAGAAAGAAAAATGGAGCTGGAGGAACTAGGCTCCCTGCCTTCAGACTATACTACAAAGCTTCAGTCATCAAAAGAGTATGATACTGTCACAAAAACAAAAATAGAGATCAATGGAACAGGATAGAAAGCCCTGAAATAAACCCACACACCTATGGTCAATTAACCTATGACAAAGGAGGCAAGAGTATACAATGGAGAAAAGACAGTCTCTTCAATAAGTGGTGCTGGGAAAACTGGGCAGCTACATGTAAAAGAATGACATTAGAACATTCTCTAACACCGTACACAAAAAATGAATTCAAAATGGATTAAATACCTAAATGTAAACAGGCAACTTTTTAATGTGTGGGAGTTTCCCACGTGTAAGGTCTGCAGAATAAGTTTTTGTAAATTGAACAGCACTATCAAATAACTTTGTGAGCAAATCACATGTGAAGAGCATCAAAAATCATAATGTGGGCTTCCCTGGTGGCGCAGTGGTTGAGAGTCCGCCTGCCAATGCAGGGGACATGGGTTCGTGCCCCGGTCCGGGAGGATCCCACATGCCACGGAGCTGCTAGGTCCGTGAGCCATGGCCGCTGAGCCTGCACGTCCAGAGCCTGAGCTCCGCAACGGGAGAGGCCCCAACAGTGAGAGGCCCGCGTACCGCAAAAAAACCAAAAAACCAAAATCATAATGTTACTGCTTATTTATTTTATGAGTCCTCTTTTGTTAGTGGTGTGTGCTATTTTTATATGAAACTTTAATTACCTTTCCTTAATTTGCCAGCATAAATCTTCCCTGCCTTCTCTGGTATTGGGACACATTAAAGTGCTTATAAAATTTCACTGGAAATTTTGCTCATGAAAATGCTTTTGAAATACAATTTGATGCCTAGTTCAACCATCCTTAACATGTACAATGACACACATCCCCCCTTCAGTTTACTGACTTAACATACACCTAGATTCCACAATAGGGACTCAATAACTTTGGACAAAAACCCCTGAGCTATTTGCTTATCTTGTGCTTCTTGGCTTACTTGATAAATACTAAAAAACACCAATTAGAATTTAAATAAAAGATAGAATAACATTTTTAAGTGACTTTATCAGCAATAAATACATTTACTTTCTATGACTGGAATGCTGTTTGCAACAAAATTACGCACTAGTAAAATGGTCTTAAAATTAGGTTGGGTCCTCAGCAATGCTCAATAGTAATAGCATTTTTCTTTGACCCAGCTGCTATTACGATCTTCAGCATTCTCTTCAGGTTACCTTTCATGATTGTGATTCCACTTATCCACTGAGTTGAACTTGTCTCCTTTTTTAGAGACTGTTAAAGGACAATTCAACGTGAACTATCTTAAGTCACGTGCCGTCCGTCAATTCAGAGAACATGCCACCTCTTTACACTAGTGTCTCAAATGCTCAGGATAGTTTTCCCAGTGCAATTATTTAATTGTAATTTCCATAGGCCATTCTATCATTAGAAAAATCAAGGTGTTTCTGAAAGATGGGCTATTTTATATGATCAGAAATTACATGGCCAGTAGTCCATTAACTTATTTATTTATTGTAAAGTGAATTCCCTATTCAGTACTATATTCTGTAGTATAACATGATAATTTATAAACTATTCAATAAGTGCTTAAAAACACAACAGGGGGAGAAAGCATATCAAAAGGCTAAATGACTGTAATTCAGTAAAATGAATCATCAACCTTGTTATAGTCATAGTGAAATGAGGCCAAGTTTTGTCAATCTGCTTCTAGTAACTGAGTATCATATTGCAAATCAAGTTTTATTGTTTCTTCTTGAAAATTTGAAACGTGGACATAGTATAGCTGTGTTTTGAGCTCAGAGTAGCCATCAAGGCTGATATTCATTGGGTTATTTTGGTGAGTTTAAATGACACAGATATGTGCCCCTTCCCTAAGTACACTTGCTTATTCTTACCTTCAACCATATCTTCTTCCAAAAACCATAGATAAGGAGATACATAACCAAGTTTTCTCACTGAAAATATTTGCCCTTTCTGAAACCAGTCATGGGTACACTGTGCAATGACCTAAGGGCAGAGTGCTATTAGAATCTCTGCCAGTAAGTGCTGTGGAGCCATTTGTAAAGGAGGCTTGAAATTTATCCTACTATGCCCAATGAACAAAAACGTTCCTTCTAAGACCCTAAGTGTTGGCAGAGTGAAGGATCAGTATGAGTTAGGGGGGGACCTGATCAGAGTTTGAGGAACTTATCTGTTCCGGTTCTGTATATAACGGCTCCTCTCTTGTGGATTAAGCATACGTAGAATTATTTTCTACACCTATTCTTTAGATTTTTGCCTACATAAATTAGAAAGTTCTAATATGCTTTATCTTGACCTTCCTTTATAGTTTGACTTTTGATGGCATGTCTTCCCTTCTTCTTTGCCTCCATGAGGTAACCCAACTCTATTAAAAGGCTTTTAAACACTGAGAAGTGAGGGTCATAAGAAATGAGGACAATTTGCCCCCCTTTTCAGAAAACTGCCACTGACAAGCAACATCTTCTGCCCTATCAGAAAGAGGAGGAGGAGATGCAAATTGCAAGGGAGATTTAGTGGAAGCTGTTCATGAGTACTCACACTACCTAAACCATTCCAATTCTGAAGATCCCAATCTTATCCTAAAGATGTCCTAGTTTTCACATAGGATACCTGGTAGGACTATAAATGTAACTGACATTATAATCTGCAACTTAGCAGGATCAGCAGATCAATGTTTGAGTTTGGTTGTCAGCCATCTCAATTTTGCAACTTTGTGAGATAAGAGATCTGTTTATCATACTAAGTTTCTTCGTCTCCACTAATGGTTTCCACTGATACTTGAATTTTATTCTCTTTTTAAAGTTTTCTGTTTTTTGAGGCTGCACTCCACTTCATAGTCCTTGATTTTCTCAATTGTTCATACTGTTGAATGGCACTGAATATTCAGTCCTTAAAATTCTAGATCCCAGTGAGTTCTTTATTCCAGATGATCACTAAGGATAATTACATTTTCTCTTGCTGCCATGGAGCAAGGTTTATTATCCTCATTGGGGAATATTAATGGGAAGCTGGCGGCCTATGCATGACAGATAAGCTCTTTGCTACCCAGCACCAGTTTGCAGGTCCTAGTTTATCTTCTACCTCTTACTATTACGTTGACTTAATATTAAGTCCTTGAAAATGCAGTGATTTTATTTATGCCTTTATTATGCCTTATAATTCTTGCACTTTTTTTCCCTCAAATTCCATTCAATATCTTAGTAAGTGTTCTAATTTTTGATGATTTAACTCTAGAAAATGTTTGCTGTCATCATGCATACAAAATTATGTGATTGTTTTCTCTATCTAACTTAGCATCATGATCAAGCCACTGTTATGCTGATCATATTGCTGTACAATTATCTTTCTTCCCACCCCCCCTTTCTATCTCTTTCCTAGCTCCCCTCTATTCCTCCTTCCCTCCCTTCTTTAATTCCTCAAATTTAACCAAATTAAATTTATAAAAACTTAATTGCATTTTGACACACTAGCAGCATATAGTTTAATGTACTTTAAGATACAATAAAACAGGAACAAAATATAATTTCAGTAGATTACTTGGTTATCCTGACAATATTCTATTTCTTAACTAACAATTCTAAATATTTTCCATTAACAATGCATTGTGAAATACACTAAAATTATCACACTTTCCTTCCCACCTTCTCTTAACATTCACCAGGTCATTTTTACTATATGCCTTGCTATTTCTTACAATTCTATTAAGGTTAAATGTTTTCTTTATTATTTTAAGTGTCATGTTAAGAAGTATATTATTTTATGATCATAATTACAATGAAGTTGATTATACGTATGTTATAAATAAGCAGATTGAGATATCCAATGAATTCCTTCCCTGGATAATATCTTCATTCTTTTAGTTTCCTTCACTTCATCATTTTCCTTAGAGATTTACTGCAGTCCATCCACAACTTCACTGCTTCGGTTTTCTGATTATACTATTTAAACTCCTTTAATGGCTTTTTATAGCACAAAAATATTCCAGTATTCTTACACACATGTAAGAATGTTTTACTACTACCTACTTCTCTAACTTTATCTACCCTACACTGCCCACATTTCCTGAACTTCCACGCAACATGACTACTTTAAGGTACTTGAACAATCTTTAACAACTCTTTTACAACTTGGTTTTTATCATGTGCCCTTCCTACTGCCTTAAAGAAAATAAAATAGGGTAACTCCCTGGCAGTCCAGTGCGTAAGACTCCGTGATTCCACCAGAGGGGACATGGGTTCGGTCCCTGGTCAGGGAACTAAGATCCTGCATGCCGTGTGGTGTGGCCAAAAAATTAAAAAAATAATAAAATAAAAAAATATGGCCCAAAGATACACAGTAAGAACTAGGGGTGGGAGCCTGGAGGTAGAAACCAGTAGAGTTAGTCATTACATTCCTGAATCACTTTATAAAGAAAACAACCAACTTTTAGTCTTTAAAAATGTTTTGTAACAGAATAACTTCATAATATATGCAGAAAAAAAGATTGTACTGTTGGTTCCTTGGCCATTCCTTTAACTTCAACACCGTCTTAGGACATGACCTTTGGCAAATTTCTCTTAAGGTAATAAACAAAGGAATTGTTAGGAGTTTCCAGGTCCAAGTAGAGTGAATTTGGCTAAGGTCTCCCTACCGGATTAAGCACCTGTATCCTATTGTGAAGATCCAGTAATGGGTATCCAGCATGGATGAGAGGCAGCTGACCCAGAGCATGGGCTCAATCCAGTGTGCCTCGGGGCTATGTGATTTAAGATGTTAAAGCTGAAAGAACGCAATACTGATGTTTTCCATCAGCAGAGGTTGTCCACACGCACTCAGACCTCTCTTTCATGACCATGCTTGTCTTCAGGCCATCAGAAATCTGCCTGGAAGCCACAAGATATCTGCAAGCCTGTTGTTATGTATGCTATTTGGTTTCCTGCTTTGTATCTTTCTTATCGCTAAGTAAACATGGTGTCTGTTGAAGCTTCTGCATGTGGCTTGTTTCCCTGAAGTTGTCAATCTGCTCTCAGTAAAAAGATGATTGCAGGGGAGAAGGGAAGACGGCTGAAGAGTAAGACGCGGAGATCACCTTCCTCCCCACAGATACACCAGAAATACATCTACACGTGGACAACTCCTACAGAACACCTACTGAACGCTGGCAGAAGACCTCAGACCTCCCAAAAGGCAGGAAAGTCCCCACGTACCTGGGTAGGGCAAAAGAAAAAAGAATAAATAGAGACAAAAGGATAGGGATGGGACATGCACAAGTGGGAAGGAGCTGTGAAGGAGAAAAGGTTTCAACACACTAGGAAGCCCCTTCACGGGCAGAGACTGCGGGTGGCGGAGGGGGAAAGCTTCACGGCCGTGGAGGAGAGCACAGCAACAGAGGTGTGGGGAGCAAAGCGGAGAGATTCCCGCACAGAGGATCGGTGCCGACCAGCACTCACCAGCCCGAGAGGCTTGTCTGCTCACCAGCTGGGGCGGGCAGGGCTGGGAGCTGAGGCTCGGGATTCGGTCGGAGCGCAGGGAGAAGACTGGGGTTGGCAGCATGAACACAGCCTGCAGGGGGTTAGTGCACCACGGGTAGCCGGGAGGGAGTCCAGGGAAAACTCTGGACCTGCCGAAGAGGCAAGAGACTTTTTCTTCCCTCTTTGTTTCCTGGTGCGTGAGGAGAGGGGATTAAGATCGCTGCTTAAAGGAGCTCCAGAGACGGGTGCGAGCCGCGGCTAAAAGCGCTGACCCCAGAGATGGGCATGAGACACTAAGGCTGCTGCTGCCGCCACCAAGAAGCCTGTGTGCGAGCACAGGTCACTATACACACCTTCCTTCCGGGGAGCCTGTGCAGCCCGCCACTGCCAGGGTCCCGGGATCCAGGGACAACTCCCCCGGGAGAACATATGGCGCGCCACAGGCTGGTGCAATGATACGCTGGCCTCTGCCGCCGCAGGCTCCGCCCGCACTACGTACCCCTCCCTTCCCCCAGCCTGAGTGAGCCAGAGTCCCTGAAGCAGCTACTCCTTTAACCCTGTCCTGTCTGAGCGGAGAACAGACACCCTCCGGCAACCTACATGCAGAGGCGGGGCCAAATCCAAAGCTGAGCCCCGGGAGCTGTGAGAACAAAGAAGAGAAAGGGAAATCTCTCCCAGCAGCCTCAGAAGCAGCGGATTAAAGCTCCACAATGAACTTGATGTACCCTGCATCTGTGGAATACATGAATAGACAACGAATCATCCCAAATTGAGGAGGTGGACTTTGAGAGCAAGGTTTATAATTTTTTCCCCTTTTCCTCTTTTTGTGAGTGTGTATGTGTATGCTTCTGTGTAAGATTTTGTCTGTATAGCTTTGCTTACACCATTTGTGCTAGGGTTTTGTCCTTTTTGTTTTCTTTAAAAAAAATTTTTTTAATTAATAATTATTTTTTATTTTGATAACTTTATTTTATCTTATTTTATTTTATCTTCTTTCTTTCTTTCTTTCCTTCTTTCCCTCCTTCCTTCCTTCCTCCCTCTCTCTCTCCCTTCTTTCTTTTTCTTTCTTTCTTTCTAATTTTTCTCCCTTTTATTCTGAGCCATGTGGATAAAAGGCTCTTGGTGCTGCAGCCAGGAGTCAGTGCTCTGCCTCTGAGGTGGGAGAGACAACTTCAGGACACTGGTCCACAAGAGACCTCCCAGCTGCACATAATATCAAATGGCAAAAATATCCCAGAGATCTCCATCTCAACACCAGCACCCAGCTTCACTCAACGACCAGCAAGCTACAGTGCTGGACACCCTATGCCAAACAACTAGCAAGACAGGAACACAACCCCACCCATTACAGAGAGGCTGCCTAAAATCATAATAAGTCCACAGACACCCCAAAACACACCACCAGACATGGACCTGCCCACCAAAAAGACAAGATCCAGCCCCATCCACCAGAACACAGCCACTAGTCCCCTCCACCAGGAAGCCTACACAACCCACTGAACCAACTTTAGCCACTGGGGAGAGACACCAAAAACAATGGGAACTACAAACCTGCAGCTTGCAAAAAGGAGACCCCAAACACAGTAAGATAAGCAAAATGAGAAGACAGAAAAACACACAGCAGATTAAGGAGCAAGATAAAAACCCACCACACCTAACAAATGAAGAGGAAATAGGCAGTCTACGTGATAAAGAATTCAGAATAATGATAGTAAAGATGATCCAAAATCTTGGAAATAGAATAGACAAAATGCAAGAAAATTTAACAAAGACCTAGAAGAACTAAAGATGAAACAAGCAACAATGACCAACAAAATAAATGAAATTAAAAATACTCTAGATGGGATCAATAGCAGAATAACTGAAGCAGAAGAACGGATAAGTGACCTGGAAGATAAAATAATGGAAATAACTACTGCAGAGCAGAATAAAGAAAAAAGAATCAAAAGAACTGAGGACAGTCTCAGAGACCTCTGGGACAACATTAAACGCACCAACATCCGAATTATAGGGGTTCCAGAAGAAGAAGAGAAAAAGAAAGGGACTGAGAAAATACTTGAAGAGCTTATTGTTGAAAAATTCCCTAATATGGGAAAGGGAATAGTTAAGTAAGTCCAGGTAGCACATAGAGTCCCATAGAGGGTAAATCCAAGGAGAAATATGCCAAGACACATATTAATCAAACTCTCAAAAATTAAATACAAAGGAAACATATTAAAAGCAGCAAGGGAAAAACAACAAACATCACACATGGGAATCCCCAAAAGGTTAACCACTGATCTTTCAGCAGAAACTCTGCAAGCCAGAAGGGACTGGCAGGACATATTTAAAGTGATGAAGGAGAAAAACCTGCAACCAAGATTACTCTACCCTGCAAGGATCACATTCAGATTTGATGGAGAAATTAAAACCTTTACAGACAAGCAAAAGCTGAGAGAGTTCAGCACCACCAAACCAGCTTTACAACAAATGCTAAAGGAACTTCTCTAGGCAAAAAACACAAGAGAAGTAAAAGACCTACAATAACGAACCCCAAACAATTAAGAAAATGGGAATACGAACATACATATTGATAATTACGTAAAATGTAAATGGACTAAATGCTCCCACCAAAAGACACAGACTGGCTGAATGGATAAAAGACCAAGGCCCATATATATGCTGTCTACAAGAGACCCACTTCAGACCTAGAGACACATACAGACTGAAAGTAAGGGGATGGAAAAAGATATTCCATGCAAATGGAAACCAAAAGAAAGCTGGAGTAACAATTCTCATATCAAACAAAATAGACTTTAAAATAAAGACTGTTACAAGAGACAAAGAAGGACACTACATAATGATCAAGACATTGATCCAAGAAGAGGATATGACAATTGTACATATTGATGCACCCAACATAGGAGCACCTCAATACATAAGGCAAATAATAACAGCCATAAAAGGGGAAATTGGCAGTAACACATTGATAGTAGGGGACTTTAACACCCCACTTTCACCAATGGACAGATCATCCAAAATGAAAATAAATAAGGAGACACAAGCTTTAAATGATACATTAAACATGATGGACTTAATTGATATTTATAGGACATTCCATCCAAAAACAACAGAATCCACATTCTTCTCAAGTGCTCATGGAACATTCTCCAGGATAGATCATATCTTGGGTCACAAATCAAGCCTTGGTAAATTTAAGAAAATTGAAATTTTATCAAGTATTTTTTCTGACCACAATGCTATGAGACTAGATATCAATTACAGGAAAAGATCTGTAAAAAATACAAACACATGGAGGCTAAACAATGCACTACTTAATAACGAAGTGATCACTGAATAAATCAAAGAGGAAATAAAAAAATACCTAGAAACGGGCTTCCCTGGTGGCGCAGTGGTTGAGAGTCTGCCTGCCAATGCAGGGGACACGGGTTCGTGCCCCGGTCCGGGAAGATCCCACATGCCACGGAGCAACTGGGCCCGTGAGCCATGGCCGTTGAGCCTGCGCGTCCGGAGCCTGCGCTCCACAAAGGGAGAGGCCACAACCGTGAGAGGCCCACATACCGCAAAAAAAACAAAAAAAAACACTTGGAAACAAATGACAATGGAGACATGATGACCCAAAACCTATGGGATGCAGCAAAAACAGTTCTAAGAGGGAAGTTTATAGCAATAAAATCCTACCTTAAGAAACAGGAAACATCTCGAATAAACAACCTAAACTTGCACTTAAAGCAATTAGAGAAGAAGAACAAAAAATCCCCAAAGTTAGTAGAAGGAAAGAAATCATAAAAATCAGATCAGAAATAAATGAAAAAGGAAAGAAGGAAACAATAGCAAAGATCAATAAAACTAAAAGCTGGTTCTTTGAGGAGATAAACAAAATTGATAAACCTTTAGCCAGAGTCATCAAGAAAAAAAGAGAGAAGACTCAAATCAATAGAATTAGAAATGAAAAAGGAGAAGTAACAACTGACACTGCAGAAATACAAAAAATCATGAGAGATTACTACAAGCAACTCTTTGCCAATAAAATGGACAACCTAGAAGAAATGGACAAATTCTTAGAAATGCACAACTTGCCAAGACTGAATCAGAAAGAAATGGACAATATGAACACACCAACCACAAGCACTGAAATTGAAACTGTGATTAAAAATCTTCCAACAAACAAAAGCCCAGGACCAGAGGGCTTCACAGGCAAATTCTATCAAACATTTAGAGAAGAGCTAACACCTATCCTTCTCAAACTCCTCCAAAATATAGCAGAGGGAGGAACGCTCCCAAACTCATTCTACGAGGCCATCATCACCTTGACACGGAAACCAGACAAGGATGTCACAAAGAAAGAAAACTACAGGCCAATATCACTGATGAACATAGATGCAAAAATCCTCAACAAAATACTAGCAAACAGAATCCATCAGCACATTAAAAGGATCATACACCATGATCAAGTGGGGTTTATTCCAGGCATGCAAGGATTCTTCAATATACGCAAATCAATCAACGTGATACACTATATTAACAAGTTGAAGGAGAAATACCATATGATCACCCCAATAGATGCAAAGAAAGCTTTTGACAAAATTCAACACCATTTATGATAAAAACCCTGAAGAAAGTAGGCATACAGGGAACTTTCCTCAACATTATAAAGGCCATATATGACAAACCCAAAGACAACATCGTCTTCAATGCTGAAAAACTGAAAGCATTTCCACTAAGATCAGGAACAAGACAAGTTTGCCCACTCTCACCACTCTTATTCAACATAGTTTTGGAAGTTTTAGCCACAGCAATCAGAGAAGAAAAGGAAATAAAAGGAATCCAAATCGGAAAAGTAGAAGTAAAGCTGTCAATGTTCTCAGATGACATGATACTATACATACAGAATCCTAAAGATGCTACCAGAAAACGACTAGAGCTCATAAATGAATTTGGTAAAGTAGCAGGATACAAAATTAATGCACAGAAATCTCTGGCATTCCTATACACTAATGATGAAAAATCTGAAAGTGAAATCAAGAAAACACTCGCATTTACCAGTGCAACAAAATGAATAAAATATCTAGGAATAAACCTACGTAAGGAGAAAAAAGACCAGTATGCAGAAAATTATAAGACACTGATGAAAGCAATTAAAGGTGATACAAATAGATGCAGAGATATAGCATGGTCTTGGATTGGAAGAATCAACATTGTGAAAATGACTCTACTACCCAAAGCAATCTACAGATTCAGTGCAGTCCCTATCAAACTACTACTGGCAATTTTCACAGTGCTAAAACAAAAAAATTCACAATTTGTATGGAAACACAAAAGACCCCAAATAGCCAAAACCATCTTGAGAACGAAAAACGGAGCTGGAGGAATCAGGCTCCTGGATTTCAGACTATACTACAAGGCTACAGTAATCAAGACAGTATGGTATTGGCACAAACACAGAAATATAGATCTATGGAACAGGATAGAAAGCCCAGAGATAAACCCACACACATATGGTCATGTTATCTTTGATAAAGGAGGCAGGAATGTACAGTGGAGAAAGGACAGCCTCTTCAATAAGTGGTGCTGGGAAAACTGGACAGGTACATGTAAAAGTATGAGATTAGATCACTCCCTAACACCATAGACAAAAATATGCTCAAAATGGATTAAAGACCTAAATGTAAGGCCAGAAACTATCAAACTCTTAGAGGAAAACATAGGCAGAACACTCTATGACATAAATCACAGCAAGATCCTTTTTAACCCACCTCCTAGGGAAATGGAAATAAAAACAGAAAGAAACAAATGGGACCTAATGAAACTTCAAAGCTTTTGCACAGCAAAGGAAACCATAAACAAGATGAAAAGACAACCCTCAGAATGGGAGAAAATATTTGCAAATGAAGCAACTGACAAAGGATTAATCTCCAAAATTTTTAAGCAGCTCATGCAGCTCAATAACAAAAAAACAAACAACCCAATCCCAAAATGGGCAGAAGACCTAAATAGACATTTCTCCAAAGAAGATATACAGACTGCCAACAAACACATGAAAGAATGCTCAACATCATTAATCATTAGAGAAATGCAAATCAAAAGTACAATGAGATATCATCTCACACTGGTCAGAATGGCCATCATCAAGATATCTACAAACAATAAATGATGGAGAGGGTGTGGAGAAAAGGGGACCCGCTTGCACTGTTGGTGGGAATGTAAATTGATACAGCCACTATGGAGAACAGTATGGAGGGTCCTTAAAAAACTACAAATAGAACTACCATATGACCCAGCAATCCCACTACTGGTCATATACCCTGAGCAAACCATAATTCAAAAAGAGTCATGTACCAAAATGTTCATTGCAGCCCTATTTACAATAGCCCAGAGATGGAAACAACCTAAGTGTCCATCATCTGATGAATGGATAAAGAAGATGTGGCACATATATAAATGGAATATTACTCAGCCATAAAAAGAAACGAAATTGAGCTATTTGTAATGAGGTGGATGGACCTAGAGTCTGTCATACAGAGTGAAGTAAGTCAGAAAGATAAAGACAAATACCATATGCTAACACATATATATGGAATTTAAGAAAAAAAAATGTCATGAAGAACCTAGGGGTAAGACAGGAATAAAGACACAGACCTACTAGAGAATGGCTTGAGGATATGGGGAGGGGGGAAGGGTAAGCTGTGACAAAGCGAGAGAGTGGCATGGACATATATACACTACCAACCGTAAAATAGATAGCTAGTGGGAAGCAGCTGCATAGCACAGGGAGATCAGCTCGGTGCTTTGTGACCACCTAGAGGGGTGAGATAGGGAGGGTGGGAGGGATGGAGTCGGAAGATGGAAGAGATATGGGAATATATGTATATGTATAACTGATTCACTTTGTTACAAAGCAGAAAGTAACACACCATTGTAAAGAAATTATACTCCAATAAACATGAAAAAAATTTGATTGCTATTAATATATAATTGTAATATATTAAAAACTGCAAAACCCAAATGATACTAAAACAATTCTATTTAATCATGGAAACGGCATGTAACTTTTGTGATGTTCTATTAGTTCCAGCTCCACCAGCCATTCAAACCAACTCTGCTTAACTGTATTCTTTTTTTTTTTTAAGTCTTTATTGAATTTATTACAATATTGCTTCTGTTTTATGCTTTGGTTTTTTTGCCACGAGGCATGTGGAATCTTATCCCCGACCAGGGATTGAACAAGCACCCCCTGCGTTGGAAGGCGAAGTCATAAACACTGTACTGCCTGGGAAGACCCTGCTTAATTTTATTCTTATGTGACCTGTTACAAGTTGTAAACAACTATTTCTCCAGTTACACTAATTCTGCACTAAGTTTACCAGTACAATAGTCACCAAGTAGAATACGATGTATCCAAAAGAATGCAAACCTTGATACTTTTAAAGGTATATCACATATTAAAATGTTTAATAAATATTTGTAAATGATTCTCTAAGTGTTTCCCCTCATGGTTATACTGTAGCTATAGGGTTGGGAGATTTTCATGGGAAATTCATTATAATAAAGCAGAGCAAATAGCTACAGTTGTCCTTTATCTCTTTCCAGACATAAAATAATAAATTACGTCTATGCTGACATTATGAGAAATATTATATAGATGTTTATTTTAACCAGTGATGTCATAAGAGTATATTTCAATTTTCCATGTAGTCATTTTATGTAGGCCAATCATATAAACTAGCATTTTGTTATTTTAAGCATATTCATCAAAGAAAATACATTTGAAGAATATAGACCTATGTTACAAACTCTTTTTTTTAGCATCTTTATTGGAGAATAATTGCTTTACAATGGTGTGTTAGTTTCTGCTGTATAACAAAGTGAATAAGCTATACATAAACATATATCCCCATATATCCTCTCTCTTGTGTCTCCCTCCCACCCTCCGTATCCCACACCTCTAGGTGGAAACAAAGCACCGAGCTGAGCTCCCTGTGCTATGTGGCTGATTCCCACTAGCTATCTGTTTTGGTAGTGTATATATGTCCATGCCACTTTCTCACTTCGTCCCAGCTTACATTTCTCCCTCTCCATGTCCTCAAGTGCATTCTCTATGTCTGCGCCTTTATTCCTGTCCTGCCCCTAGGTTCTTCAGAACCTTTTTTTTTTTAGATTCCATATGTATGTGTTAGCATACAGTATTTGTTTTTCTCTTTTCGGCTTACTTCACTCTGTATGACAGTCTCTAGGTCCATCCACCTCACTAAAAATAACTCAATTTTGTTTCTTTATATGGCTAAGAAATATTCCATTGTATATGTGTGCCACATTTTCTATATCCATTCATCTGTTGATGGACACTTAGGTCGCTTCCATATATGGCTATTGTAAATAGAACTGCAATGAACATTGTGGTACATGACCCTTTTGAATTATGGTTTTCTCAGGGTATATGCCCAGTAGTGGGATTTCTGGGTTGTATGGTAGTTCTATTTTTAGTTTTTAAGGAACCTCCATACTGTTCTCCATAGTGGCTGTATCAATTTACATTCCCACCAACAGTGCAAGAGGGTTCCCATTTCTCCACACCCTCTCCAGAATTTACTGTTTGTAGAGTTTTTGATGATGGCCATTCGGACTGGTGTGAGGTAATACTTCATTGTAGTTTTGATTTGCATTTCTCTGAAGATTAGTGATGTTGAGCATTCTTTTATATGTTTGTTGGCAATCTGTATATCTTCATTGGAGAAATATCTATTTAGGTCTACTGCCCATTTTTGGATTGGGTTGTTTTTTAAATATTGAGCTGCATGAGCTACCTGTATATTTTGGAGAGTAATCCTTTGTCAGTTGCTTCATTTCCAAATATTTTCTCCCATTCTGAGGGATGTCTTTTTGTCTTGTTTATGGTTTGCTTTGCTGTGCAAAAGCTTTGAAGTTTCATTAGGTCCCATTTGTTTCTTTTTATTTCAATTTCTCTAGGAGGTGGGTCAAAAAGGATCTTGCTGTGATGTATGTCATAGAGTGTTCTGCCTATGTTTTCCTCTAAGAGTTTTATAGTGTCTGGCCTTACATTTACGTCTTTAATCCATTTTGAGTTTATTTTCTTGTATGGTGTTAGGGAGTGTTCTAACTTCATTCTTTTACATTTAGCTGTCCAATTTTCCCATCACCACTTATTGAAGGGGTTGTGTTTTCTCCATTGTATATTCTTGCCTCCTTTATGAAAATTAGGTGGCCATATGTGTGTGGGTTTATCTCTGGGCTTTCTATCTTGTTCCATTGATCTGTATTTATGTTTTTGTGCCAGTACCATACTGTCTTGTTTACTGTAGCTTTGTACTATAGTCTGAAGTCAGGGAGCCTGATTCTTCCAGCTCCATTTTTCTTTCTTAAGATTGCTTTGGTTATTCAGGGTCTTTTGTGTTTCCATAAAAATTGTGAAATTTTGTGTCCTAATTTTGTGAAAAATGTCGTTGGTAGTTTGATAGGGATGGCATGAATTTGTAGATTGCTTTGGTTAGTATAGTCATTTTCACAGTGTTGATTCTTCCAATCCAAGAACATGGTATATCTATCCATCTGTTTGTATCAACTTTAATTTCTTTCATCAGTGTCTTATAGTTTTCTGCATACAGGTCTTTTGTCTCCTTAGGTAGGTTTATTCTTTTTGTTGCAATGGTAAATGGGAGTGTTTCCTTAATTTCTCTTTCAGAATTTTTGTTTTTGGTGTATAGGAATGCAAGAGATTTCTGTGAATTAATTTTACATCCTGCTACTTTACCAAATTCATTGATTAGCTCTAGTAGTTTCCTAGTAGCATCTTTGGGATTCTCTTAAGTTCCCTCTATGCCTACTTTCTGGAGAGTTTTTATCATAAATTGGTGTTGAATTTTGTCGAAAGCTTTCTCTTCATCTATTGAGATGATCATATGGTTTTTCTCCTTCAATTTGTTAATATGGTGTATCACATCGATTGAGTATATTGAAGAATCCTTGCATTCCTGGGATAAACCCCACTTGATCATGGTGTATGATCCTTTTAATGTGCTGTTGGATTCTGTTTGCTAGTATTTTGTTGAGGATTTTTGAATCCATATTCATCAGTGATATTGGCCTGTAGTTTTCTTTCTTTGTGACATCTTTGTCTGGTTTTGGTATCAGGGTGATGGTGGCCTCGTAGAATGAGTTTGGGAGTGTTCCTCCCTCTGCTACGTTTTGGAAGAGTTTGAGAAGGATAGGTGTTAGCTCTTCTCTAAATGTTTGATAGAATTCGCCTGTGATGCCATCTTGTCCTGGGCTTTTGTTTGTTGGAAGATTTTTAATCACAGTTTCAATTTCAGTGCTTGTGATTGGTCTGTTTATATTTTCTATTTCTTCCTGGTTCAGTCTCAGAAGGGTGTGCTTTTCTAAGAATTTGTCCTTTTCTTCCAGGTTGTCCATTTTATTGGCATAGAGTTGCTTGTAGTAATCTCTCATGATCTTTTGTATTTCTGCAGTGTCAGTTGTTACTTCTCCTTTTTCATTTCTAATTCTATTGATTTGAGTCTTCTCCCCGTTTTTCTTGATGAGTCTGGCTAAAGGTTTATCAATTATTTTTATCTACTCAGGGAACCAGCTTTTAGTTTCATTGCTCTTAGGTATTGTTTTCTTCATTTCTTTTTCATTTATTTCTGATCTGATCTTTATGATTTCTTTCCTTCTGCTAACTTTGGGATTTTTTTGTTTTTCTTTTTCTAATCGATTTAGGTGTAAGGTTAGGTTGTTTATTTGAGATGTTTCTTGTTTCCTGAGGTACGATTGTATTGCTATAAACTTCCCTCTTAGAACTGCTTTTGCTTCATCCCATAGGTTTTGGGTTGTCGTATTTTCATTGTCATTTGTTTCTAGGTATTTTTTGATTTCCTCTTTGATTTCTTCACTGATCTCTTTGTTATTTAGTAGTGTATTGTTTAACCTTCATGTGACAAACTCTTTTTAAAGTAAGATGATAACCGTAACATTTACAATCGCTGTTACCTCTGTAGAGGAGGCAAAGAGATACACTAACAAGGAGCAGTCAGAAAACTTCAAAGTGATGCTGCTATTCTGCTTCTCAATTAGTGTGACTAAGTCAAGGCTTCATTATTATGCAGTATTATAGCAGTATTCACATGTGATTTTGATTGTATAATTTCATTGAGAAGTGTGACTGGGAGAGTCTTGGAACCTAATAATTCTTTATGCATATTCAAAGGAAAATAACAGGAAAATTACCATGTGTCTTGAGCAAAAACTTCTTTTGACTCATTGTTTTAAGAAGCCTAATTCCAACTATTCTGTGAAAAAATTTCCAAAAATATAATTATGATCTGTCCTTCATATTTAATGTATACACAACTTACAATGTATAGAAAATATATTTGTATTTACTTTCCTAGATATTTCATAATCAATTTTGATGCTTTATGATTGGAATTGAATTTGTACTGATGAAACTACAAAGTACCATTGCACCGTAAGGAAATACTTTGATTTACGACACTGGGGGATATTTTTATCCTTATTCTTATTCTTACAGATATTATTATTATTATTATTATTGTTGTTGTTGTTATTCCTATGTGGCATAGTGTATTATTGTCTATTGCTGTGTTACAAATTGCTCAAGAATTAATGACCTAAAACAACATACATTTATCAGTTCATAGTTTCTGTGATTCAGGAAGTTGGCCATGGCTTAGCTAGGTCCTCAGCTTCCCCCTCTCTCCCAAGGATGGTATCTAAGTGTCAGCCCAGGATCTGCAGACTCATCCAAAGGCTCTAATGGGGAAAGATCCCCTTCTAAGTGCACCTAGTGGTTGTTGGCAGCATTCACCTTCCTGTGATTGTTGGCCAGAGGTCACCCTGGGTTTCTCGTATCATGGTCTCTCTGATGTGACAATTTGCTTCATCAGAGCTGTAAGCTGAGAAGTTAATAGAGTCTGCTTGCAAGACAGATGTCACAAACTTTGTAACCTAATCATGAAGTGACATATAACTTCTACGTTTTTCTATCAGTTCCACCCTCAATTTAAGGGGATACAATGACATAGTTTGTCAGTTCTAGGAGGTGGCAGTCATTGTTGGCCATCATAGAAGTGTACCTAGCACACATAGTGTACAGAGAAGATCAAATAAGTAACTTGGGTGCTTGAGATAAAGCGGTAGTAAATATATCTAGTTGGAAAGGTGTGGTGTGCTTGAATGTCAGGATAATACATGCCAACTAACTACACATTTGTAGCTACAAACCAACTGAGATTGAAGGCATAAATCTCATTTATAGTAACATTTGTACAATATTTAATTCAACTGATTAATTTCTTAGGCAGAGATTCAGACATAGGAGGCACATGGTCTAAATTATAGTCATTTAAATATTATAGGTAGTTTTGATTTGTATTCCTCTAATAATTAGTGATGTTGAGCATCTTTTCACATGTCTCTTGGCCATCTGTATGTCTTTTTTGATGAAATGTATTTTAGGTCTTCTGCCTATTTTTAAATTGGGTTGTTTGTTTTTTTGATATTGAGCTACATGAGCTGTTTGTATATTTTGGAGATCAATCCTTTGTCCATTGCTTCATTTCCAAATATTTTCTCCCATTCTGAGAGTTGTCTTTTTGTCTCGTTTATAGTTTCCTTTGCTATGCAAAAGCTTTTAAGTTTAATTAGGTCCCATTTGTTTATTTTTGGTTTTATTTTCATTATTTAGGAGGTGGGTCAGAATGGCCATCATCAAAAAATCTACAAAGAATAAATGCTGGAGAGGGTGTGGAGAAAAGGGAACACTTTTGCACTGTTGGTGGGAATGTAACTTTATACAGCCACTACGGAGAACATTATGTATGGAGGTTCCTTAGAAAACTGAAAATAGAAATACAATATGACCAAGCAATATCACTACTGGGCATATACACTGAGAAAACCATAATTCAAAAGGACATATGTACCTCAATGTTCATTGCAGCACTATCTACAATAGCCAGGACATAGAAACAACTTAAATGTCCAACGATGGATGAATGGATAAAGAAGATGTGGTACACATATACAATGGAATATTACTCAGCCATAAAAAGGAACAAAATTGGGTCATTTTTAGAGATGTAGATGGACCTAGAGTCTGTCATACAGAGTGAAGTAAGCCAGAAACAGAAAAACAAATATCGTATATTAACACATATATGTGAAATCTAGAAAAATGGTACAGATGAACCTATTTGCAGGGCAGGAATAGACACATAGACATAGAGAATAGACATGTGGACACAGGGGGGGAAGGGGAGGGTGGGACGAATTAGGAGATTAGGCTTGACATAAATACACTACCATGTGTAAAATAGCTAGTGGGAACATGCTGTATAGCTCAGCGAGCTCAGCTTGGTGCTCTGTGATGACCTAGATGGGGAGGGGAAGGGGGAGATGGAGGTCCAATAGGGAGGGGATATAGGTATACATATAGCTGATTCACTTCATTGTACAGCAGAAACTAACACAACATTGTAAAGCAATTTTACTACAATAAAAACCATTGGCAAAGACAAAAAATAAAAATAAATAAATATTATAGGTAATTACACCTAGTAGGGTGCTAAACATTCACATGCTTTGATCAAATTCTATGATTTTTAATATGAATGTAGTAAATAATCAAACCACTCATAAATGTGTTCAAATATCTTAGCCTTAAATATTAGCAATAGAAATTACTATTTATATTTACTTTATGAAAACATTGAAATAGGGTAAATTTATGATTTATATCATTACCAATATATGCAATATAAATCTATCCTAAAAGTAAGAGGTTTGGATTTAAAATCAAAATAACAACTCAGGAGAAAAATGTATAGTAAGGAAATGACAGGTATATGAATTCTGTAGCAATTACCAATACATCTTTAAATTATCCTCATGATTAAAATTTTGCCAAACTATTTAAATATATGGACCAGATATCAAGGAAACTTTGAACACAGTTGACTATTTAAACCTCATGACTACTTGATGAGATAGATACTAATATTAATCCTGTGATAAGGATGATCACGTATAGGCACACACAAATTCATTAACTTGCTCGAAGTTCACAAATGTTGACAAACAGCAGAGTCAGGCATTCAACCCAAGTCGTCTAATTTCAGAATGAGTGCTTTTAACCCAAAGCTGGCTTTTAATTTAGAAAACACAGTTTTACAATACATAATTCCCTTGTTAAAACTATTTACCAAACCAATTAGCATTAACAAGGACAACTAAATATTTGAGGAATTCTATAATTAAAATCTAATTTGCATACAAAATGTATACAATTACAAAATTTCTATCTCCAGCAGTTCCTAATTATCATTCCTGTATTTAAAAAGAACATGTGTCCTTTTCAATGAACCATAATCCCTGACTGTCCATTGATTATTTGAAACTGTTTTAGTATAACACCACCCCGAATCATTAGTAAGTGATGTTAAATGTATGCAGACTAAGCCTTTTATCTCTAATATGGTAACTACATTTTAACTCACTCAGCTAAGCATCCCTGGTGATTTCAAACTAAATACTCAAACAGTTATCCAAAGACAAGGCCATTGTCTAAACTCCCTGTCTCTTTACTATTTTTGCTTATAGGGTCAGTAGTTTCTGTATTATCCTAGAATATAAAGCCTTTTCTCTGCTTAATCCATCTCTGTGTCCCTTTGCCTTCCATCTTCCCCTAATTTTTTCTCTTCAACACTCTGACTAAACATCTCATAAATTTGTGCCACTTGTTTTTTTTAAATTACTATAATCAATCAATTCTGTAAAGCAGTCATTATTTTTACATATTTTATTAATCATAATATAACATTTTAATTTATAGGTCTTATCAAAGTGAATTAAAGAGATATGAAATACATGACCCTCTAGGGAAGTATTCTTACCTCTTTTTATCCCTACATAAAAATATTAACCATGCATTGTCATTGGAATTTAGGACTTACAAGGTATTTAGTAACAAATATACAAAATAAATCATCATAATCCATAACTGGGGATCAGTGATAATTTTAAGAATTAGAATTTTGGAAAGTATTATATTTTTCATGAAATTGCTTTAACATTGTTTGAGCCCTCCCTATTCAACTGAACTTTGGATAGAGTTAGCATATTGATTGAGATTGCATTGAAATTACAGGTTCATTTAGAAAGAATTGTTACCTTTACCAATACTGAGAATATAACAGTGCCATTTGGTAAATGAATCTGGGTATTCATTCATTCTAGTGCCTTCAGTATAAATTGTACTTTTCTTCCTTTAATTGTGCTTACTTACATGCATTAAAGATTTCTGTTACACTGACAAGTATATATTTTCTGTTTATGTCAGGAGCTCAGTTGATTTGGGAGAAATAAAGCTCAGTTGTCAGGTGTTGGAGTAATTGATTAAAGCAACAAGTCAAAAATGAATGAGTTAATTTCAAACTATAATGGTATAAGCAAGAGTCTAAAATGAGACCAGCTCAGCCTGGAACAGCTCACTGGTCTAGGGTCAGGTGGATCAGTGCAGACGTGGGGGGCATCTCAGTGTTGAGGAAACCAAACAAAAGGCTCTGGAAATTTTATGAAACCTGAAGTGGTGTGAGGGCTACAGGGGGAAAGGACTGGGGTGGGAAAGGACTGAGTCAGGTGGGGAAAATCTTCTCCAAGGGTTCCTCCTATGCTCCAGTAAGGAGGTTGAAACTGTATACAAGTCCCTGTGTCCCTGTTCTTTGCAGTAAAAGGCTTTTGCTTTAGTCTCCCTGGCCTCCCTTGGGTCTCTAAAAGCTGGTTCAAGAGTTAATAATTAGGAAATATGAAGATGTAGAAACAAAGAATAGCTGTCGGGCTGGGAAACTGATAATAATTTAGACTCTAAATCTTCCACACAGCAGAATCACTGAACTCACAGTTCCCTGAAAGATATAGAGAAGGGCCTGACACACATTCCTAAGTTGTTTTTACAGGAAGTAGACCTGCCACCAGATGAAAACTGCTGAGTGCTACAACATAGACCCTAGACTGGTTGAAACCAGAGGGTTGATGAAGGTTGAAACTTCACCTTGATGCCAACCAATACGAGAATTGTGCACGAGCTGATCACGTACCCTGCAGCCCCCTCCCTCATACTGCCTTTAAAACCCCTTCTCTGAAAACCATCAGAGAGTTCTGGTCTTATGAGGAAAAGCTCCCTGTTCTCCTTGCCTGGTACCTACAATAAACGCTGTCCTTTCCTTCACCACAACCCAATATCAGTAGATTGGCTTTACTGCGTGTGGGCAAGTAGACCCAAGTATGGTGCAGTAATAAGTTCTCAGCAGAGGCATCTGAGGAGGACCTTTTGCAAAGACCACAGATAAAGAGATCTAGAAACAAAGGCACCAGGGCTAGGAAAACAAGTATGTGGAGAGTGTGACCAGCCAGGCAGGCCTGGATCCTTTACTGTAACTCTGTTCAGAGACTGCATTGCATCAGCTGTGCACCAAGTCTGTTATGGAAAGACTTGAAACCTGCCGGGTAAAGCCTTTGTAACTGCCTGTGATCAGGCTTGAAATATTGCACATAAGATTTTAACCAGGACCTAGACGCCTCAGTTTAGAGCTGGCACAGAGATAAAGTATAGATTTTTGTATGGCAATACAAAATCTGTCCACCTTAGAGAACTATTCTCTTAAATTCTAATTAATTGGTGTTGCATCTCCTAGAATTTTTTATAGCTAATTTGTCTCATGCAAAACAATGATACAGTAACTTGGATTAGTAGCATGGTCCAAGGATTTCATATCTGACTGACATTTATATGAATAAAGGGAAAGAACTGGAAGAGCCCCAAGTGGATGCTTTAATGCATTAGCTTGGAGGACAGGAACAATGCAGGCTGGTTTAAAGCACTGGATATGGGGCTAGATTCCCAAGGTATAAACCTTGGCTCAGCAACCTAAATGCTTTATGATTTAAGGAATGCTTATTTTTGTTTCTGTTTCATCTTTACAATGGTGATAACACAAATATCTATAAGAGTTCAAACACACTAATGTATTTACTGTGCCTAGACCTTGAATACTCAGGCCCCCTCTTAATTCTACAAGCTTTCTTTGGATTCCTCAAGCCCCATTCTGAATAAAATAAAGTTCAGTCCTTCTAAGATCCTATGTGTTGTCACCATCTCTCTTTGGATGTCATAGGTTGCACATGTTAAAACTTCCTGATCTGCTTTCTATTGGAAAACTCTGCTCATTCCAAATCTTTATTTTTATCACTTCAAAAAACCATCTCTGATCCTTTCAGACCAGTACTGGCACATATCTCCTGAATAAACATAATGCAATAGGCTTTCTTATTTTATAGACATTTCCACATTGTTGGTAGTTATTTATTTTTATGATATCTCCTCCCTAGCCTGTGAGTTCTTTGATGGTAAAGACATGTCTTTTAACCCAGTAACCCTGGTGACAGCTGTAGTGCCTCATATATCATAGATGGTCAGTAAATACTGGACAAAAGAAAAAGGAGACAATGATTTTTCTCTATGCCTGATACTATGTTTCCTCATTACAAAGTTATGAGGCAGGATTTTTGTCTCTACCTTGCAAATGAGAAAAGTAAAGTTTGAAAGAGTTAAGTCCCTTTCAAAAGATCACACAACCAGTAATTATAAAGCAGGAAAGGGCTCCTAGACCTATCTACTTCTAAAGTTCATGTTCTTTTCACCACACCCTGCCAGTGTGAGCTATGTGACTAAGGCCTCATGTAAAGGATGCCTGGTGTCAGTGCGCATTATTCAGAGACTAGTGAGGGATGTGGTTTGTTTTACAGGAAGAAAAGGCTCTCTAAGGATGGGGAGGCTGTTAGGGAAAGAATGGCAGGGAGGAAAATTAGTGACAAGACCAACTGGGCTAGAGCCTGGAAATTATGATACTGAAGAAAGCAGGGGAACAAGTAAAGAGCAAGTTTCTCCAGATCACAAGGTCACTTTAGGAGTTATTACATTGTTTACTTAAGGCTTTGAGGCTTTGTAGTTATTCTCTTTGTCTGACAGAGGCCGGTGAGACTGCACACATTGACTGACACCAGCAAAGTAAAGGAAGAAAGAATCACAGACAAACACATTTATTGAACTTTCAGGGTAAGATGAACTAAAAGGACAAATCCATATTGTTTTACTATTCAATTATAAACGTTATAATAGTGAGGCAGGAAAGACAGGGCGGGGCCCAAGGACAGCTTCCTCATATGTAGGCATTAGGCAGAAGGCCAAGCCACCTCCTTGTTTTGCACTAAAGGAGGCCATGACACATGGAGGAATGGCATCTAAAACATAAACTTTGTGGCATCTGAGCAAGAAACTCTGACCGTGAAAACAGTGGAGCATGCGCAATAAAAATGCATAGGTTGCTGATGACCCCGTACTATTAGGGAACCATTGACCGAAACCGCCCACCTTGACCAGGCATGATGATGACCACTTGTCTGAGTTGTCTCACAATAGGAGGTCCAGATAAGGAGCATGGTGTTTCTGCTGAAAACTAATTGGGAGAATTCAGGAGGGGCCCAAAGAAGGAGGAGATGCCAGTCCCTAATATGTCTTGTAAAACTAACTGGGGGAATTTGGAAGGGGCCAAAAGGAGGGAGCAGACGCCAGCCCATAATATTGTCCTACAAGCTCCCGGAATCCCTCGAGCTGGAATCCATCTTGTGTGAGAGATGTGCACCACCAGGAGGGACCCTGAGTCAGATCAAATATGGGCCAAGCAAGATGATTGGCCAGGGCTTCCCTGGTGGTGCAGTGGTTGAAAATCTGCCTGCTAATGCAGGGGACACGGGTTCGAGCCCCGGTCTGGAAGGATCCCACATGCTGCGGGGCAACTAGGCTTGTGAGCCACAACTACTGAGCCTGCACGTCTGGAGCCTGTGCTCCGCAACAAGAGAGGCCGCGATAGTGAGAGGTGCGCGCACTGCGATGAAGAGTGGCCCCCGCTTGTCACAACTAGAGAAAGCCCTCGCACAGAAACGAAGACCCAACACAGCAAAAATAAATAAATTAATTAACTCCTATCCCCAACATCTAAAAAAAAAAAAAAGATGATTGGCTAGAGACAACCTGGAAACTCACCCCATTTACCATAAAACCTGAGACTGCAAGCCATGTGGCAGAGCATCTCTCCTGTGTTCCCTTATTCTACTGCTCTCTGCCTGGGTTCCCCTTTCCAACAAAGTCTTCTGCTTTGTCAGTACGTGTGTCTCCTGGGACAATTCATTTCCAAGTATTAGACAAGAGCCTGCTCTTGGTCCTGGAAGGGTTCCCCCTTCCTGCAACAGTACAACCTTCCATGAGTGGTGGTCGACTAGTAAGGAGAAATTTAAGGGAAAACAACTCTTAGAGTGCGTGTACAGTGACTTCAGGAGAAAAATGTGTAGGACTGGGTGCTGATGCAACCTGGTGCAATCTAGACCACACCTCAACCCTCCCCTCAATGAATATTCCACCCCTAATCAAAAAGACCCCCACCCATTCAAAGGGCTAAAAGTAAAAGGGGATCAAAGAACGCTGCGACGCACCCCTCACTCGCAAGGATGCCCGCACACTTCTCCTCTGACTGTGTAACTTTCCCTTCTGACCTAAATACACTGCTTCTTTGTTCTCTTTGCTCCTCAGCTTCAGTGTGCTTATTTTTCCTTTGTGTTTTGTGTTCCAAATTCTTTTGAAAGAGTTGAACAAAAGAGCCTGGGCTTTTGATAAAGCTTTTCTGGTATCAATAGAGTATACTTTGTGTGATAGTTAATTTTACATGTCAATTGGCCATGGGTGCCCAGACATTTGGTCAAACATTACCCTGGGTGTGTACATGAGAGTGATTCTGGATGAGATGGACATTTGAATCAGGAGATCTAGTAAAGCAGACTGACCTCCTCTGGCAAATACCAATCAGGAGATCTAGTAAAGCAGACTGACCTCCTCTGGCAAATACCAATCTGTTCTCTGTATCTATGAGTTTTGTTTTGATCTGTTTCTTTGTTTTGTTTTTAGATTCTACATAAAAGTGAAATCATACAGTATTTGTTTTCCTCTATCTGACTTATTTCACTTAGCATAATACCCTCAAGTCCCATCAATGTTACTGAAAATGGCAATATTTCATCCTTCTTTTTTATGACTGAGTAGTGTATACATTTACACTATGTATATGTGTATATCTATATCTATATCTCACAATTTATCAATTCCTCCATCAATGGACACTTAATGCTGTTTCCATATCTTGGCTATTGTAAATAATGCTGCAATGAACATAGGGGTTCATCAATCCTTTTGAATTAGTGTTTTCATTTTCTCCAGATAAATATCCAGAAGTGGAATTGCTGGGTCATATGATAGTTCTATTCTTAATTTTTGTGAGAAAACTCCATACTGCTTGCCATAGTGGCTGCAGCAATTTACATTCCCACCAACAGTGTAGGAGGGTTCCCTTTTCTACACAGCTTGGCCAACACATCATTTTTTATCTTTTTGATAATAGCCATTCTGGGAGGTGTCAGGTGATACTCATTGAGGTTTTGACTTGCATTTCTCTGCTGATTAGTGATGTCAAGCATCTTTTCATGTGCCTGTTGGCAATCTGTGTACCTTCTTTGGAAAAATGCCTTTTCAGGTCCTCTGCTCATTTTTCAATCAGGTTGTTTCCTTTTTGATATTGAGTTGTATGAGTTCTTTATATATTTTTTATGTTAACCACTTATTGGATGTATGATTTGTAAGTACCTTATCCCTTTCAGGAGGTTGCCTTTTTATTTTCTTGAAGGTTTTTTGGTTTTGCAGAAGTTTTTAGTTTGATGTGATCTTATTTATTTTTGCTTTTGTTGCCATTGCTTTGGAATGCAATCCAAAAATATATCGCTAAGAGTGATGTCAAGGAGCTTATCCACTGTGTTTTCTTCTAGACGTTTTATGGGTTTTGATCTCACATTCAAGTCTTTAAAGCATTTTGAGTTGGTTTTTGTGAATGGTGTACGATAGTGGTGCTGTTCCATTCTTTTGCATGTGGGTGTCCAGTTTTCCAAGCATCATTTCCAAGCATCATATACTTTCCCCAGTATATTTTTGCTTCCTTCGTCATAAATTATGTACCATATACGCTATGCATGGGTTTATTTCTGGGCTGCCATTCTGTTCCATTGAACTCTGCATCTGTTTTTATGCCAATAGAATACTATTATTTTGTTATTGTTGCTGTTTTGTTTTTGTTTTTTACCATAGCATTAAAATATAGTTTAAAATCGGGGAGTGTCATGCCTCCAGCTCTGTTCTTCATTCTCAAGATTGCTTTGGCTATTTGGGATCTTTTGTGGCTCCAACATATTTTAGGAGTGTTTATTCTATTTCTACGAAAAATGCTGCAGGAGGGGTTAATACTGCTATACTTTTTGCAAGCTATGTAAATTACCAGTTAACAGATAAATCATGAAATCCATATGTATCCAAAGTTTAAGCACATTTGAATTAAAAAAATACAAAATAAACTTTAAAAATATTCTTAAGTACCTTGTTACCTAAGTACATTTGTATCTTGTATAGTGTTATCTTGCTAAGTACGTGTGTGACAAATAGAATCTATTATTGATTTACAATATAAATAATGATAACTTACATCAATGGATTAGCAGCAAAATCACAACTTCAGGTACACATATATTCTGAGTACCTCAAGGGTAAATGTGTAACATTATATTTATTTCCATTTCTTATTATTTGTATTATATTCTGAAAATCTTACTTCTGAATACAATTTTAGGCTACTTTATAATCATCAATTTTGATTCATTTAATCAGGCTTTAATATTTAGCAATAAAAATGTTGTATTTTAAATCAAATAACCTTTTAAATGTAAATAATATCATTCAGTCAATTAGATATCAGCAGATACCAGCATTTCAATCTACATTTTTTGTAAAAACTAGAATGCAGATTATCGTATTCAAGAAAGTCTCTGGTCATAATGAAATGTCTAAAATTAATTAAAGTCGTGGAGAATATCTTGTGATACATTTAAAAATCTATGTGCCTTGCCATGAATGTAATTATTATTGCACTTACATTTAATGAATTTATAAAATAGATAAACTTACTGAATTTAAGAGCATAAAATCAGAATTTAATAGCAATAACAAGAATTAAGCTTGTTACTAAATGAAAATAAATATCTGTATAAAGAATGTGCCATTTACAGTATATTGATAACACATATCCATGAATTATGAATAAAACTAAAACTTCAGATATCAAAATATCTTAGTCTGCCTGTCCTGCTATAACAAAATACCACAAACTGGGTAAAGAACAGCAGAAATGTATTGCTCCATGTTCTGGATGCTGAATGTCTGGGATCAGACTGTGAGCAAGACCAGGTGGGGGCCCTCTTCTGGATTGTAGACTTCTCGTATCCTCACCTGACGGAAGGTCTAGGGTGCTCTGTGGAATCTCTTTTATAACACTCATGAGGGCTCCATCCTCATGACCTAAGCACCTCCTAAAAGCCCCTCTTTCTAACACCATCACATTGTACATAAGGATCCCAACATATGAATTTTTCAGCGACACAGACATTCAGATCATAATACAAAATATGGGGGGTTCCAATCAAGATGGTGAAATAGTAGGTCTTGGAGCTCACTTCCTCCCGTAAATACATCAAAAATACATCTACATTTGGAACAGTTTTCACAGAATACCTACTGAATGCTGGCAGAAGATCTTAGCCAGCCAAAATTGCAAGAAAGATCTCCATGTAACTGTGTAGGACAAAAGAAAAAAAAATGGGGTGAGACCTGTACCCCTGGGAGGGAGCTGTGAAAGAGGAAAGGTTCCCTCACCCTGGGAAGCCCCTTTTCCAGTGAGGAGATCATTCAGGACAGAAAGCGAGAGGCTTCAGAGGCTTGGAGGAGAACACAGCTGATGGTCTGCAGTAGGCAGAACAGAGAGAGACCTGAACAGATGGTTGGTGTCACCTCTCTGCACTCCCCAGCCAGAGGGTCATATCCACTGGTGCATGTGGGGGCTGGGGGCTGAAACTTGGGCTTCAGAGGACAGACCTGGGGAGAGGACTGGGGTTGGCTGCATTGGAGACAGCCTGAAGGGGCTGGAGTGTGGTATGAGCCGCAACCGGGGGTGTAGGCTAAAGAAGCCTGAACCCACCATAAAAGTAAAGCAGCATGTGAAGGGAGGGGTGGACCCTGCCATAGCAACCTCTTTCTCAAAGTGCTCCCAGTGGGTGTGGTACAGCTTCTAGGAGTTCTGGGAGTGCGCAAGTGCCAGTGATTTGCCCACATGTGGGGGTGGGGTTGAAACCCAAGCTGATCCCCAGGAACTGTGTGACTTAGGAGTCAGGGCTGAAACATGAGCCCTCTTCCTATGTCTGTGTGATTGGCAGATTCACACCACCACTGCCGGCATTGTAAACTCAGTGCCTTCAGGACATCAGAGTGGACAGCAGGTGCTCCTGTGGCTGGGGCAGCTGTTAGCAGCTGTGGGCTTACCAAGTGCAGGCACATGGAAGCGGGGCCAGGGTCTGGGCTGCTTCCATAGCTTCCATGGTGGGGCCAGGTGTGCTACTACTGCAGTCCTGGTTAGCTAATTTCAGTGGATCTAAACCTATGTATCTGTGCTGGTGGCTTTGTGAATGCAGCACCTGAAGTTCACAAGGTCCTATTGCCTGCATTCCCAGTTGAGGCAGGGCAAAGGACAGTGCCAACAACAGTGTACTTTGTGAGCCTGCACAATGGGTTTCAGGTAACACCACAGAGTGCACTCCCCAGTGGACAGCTCCTGCAGAGGAATACTTAATGGCTCCTCTTCCAGGGGGAGTGCTCCAGTTCCGCCTACTTCATACTGCACTTCAGAAATGGATCTGGGGTCTTCTACTCCAACAACTGGGGAGCAAACGCTGCCTGGAACAGGGTGGTGATAACCACAAAGCAAAGATGAGACCCTGCTTGATAGCCGGTGCAGGCTCTGGTCACCACATCACCAGTCACAGCCCCTATCAAGGGGATAACAGCCAGCACACATTGAGGAAAGATGCAACAGGTGCACATACTAAAAAGAGCCCTTGCACCAAAAATATTAAACTCACGCAGGCAACACAGGGATGCTTCCACGTAAAAATAGCCCTCCAAGGCCACAGTAGATAACGGTTTCTTCTAAACACACAGAGCAAGAGAAATATAAGTAAAATGAAAAAGCAGAAGAACCACTCCCAGTTAAAAGATCAAGAGAAGTCCCCTGAAAAAACAATGAAACAGACCTCTTCAGTCTAATAGACACCAAGTTCAAAAAGAATGTAATGAAAATACTGAAGGAATTAAGAAAGGCTATCAATAGAAATGCAGATTACTATAAAAAGGAACTAGAAACTATAAAGAGGAATCAAGGAAAATTAGAAAACTCATTTGCTGAGATGAAAACTGAGCTAAAGGCAATAAATAGCAAATTGAATAATGTGTATTATTGGGATCTGGAAGATAGAATAATGGAAATCAGCCAATCAGAACAGCAGTCAGAAAGCCAAATGAAAAAAAAAACATTAAAAAATAAAGCAATATAAGAGACCTATGGGATAATATCAAGCATGCCAATCTATGTGTAATAGGGATCCCAGAAGAAGAAAGAGAAAAGAGGATAGAAAAAGTATTTGAAGAATATATAGCTGAAAACTTCCTAAACTTAAAGAAGGAAACAGATGTCCAGGTACAGGAAGCACAGCAAGTCCCAAACAAGGTGAACTGAAACAGACCTACACCAAGACATTATAATTAAAATGGCAAAAGTTAAAGACAGAGGATTCTAAAGGCAGCAAGGGAAAAACAGAGTTCATGACAAGGGAACCCCCATAAGGCTATCAGCTGATTTCTCTACAGAAACGTTGCAGGCCAGAAGGGAGTGGCAAGATTTATTGAAAGTCCTAAAAGGGAAAAACTTGCAACCTAGGATACTCTACCCAGCAAGATTATCCATTTAGAATAGAAGGAGAGATAAAGGATTTGTCAGACAAGCAAAAACTAAAAGAATATAGCAATACTAAAACTACCTTAAAATAAACATTGAAAGGTTTTCTCTAAATAGAAAAGAAGCAAGAGTCTGTAAGAAAGAGAAAATTGCAATTGGAAAGTAAACCACTTAAATAAGCCAGTACATAGATTTAAAAAATCAAAAATTTCTGAAAGCATTGATAACAACAATGAACAGCAAAATGATAAACATGAAGATGTAAAAGAGGACATCAAAATCATAAAATGTGGGTGAGGAGAGTAAGAAAATACAGATTGTTTAAAAAAATGTGTTTGAGCCTATAGACTATCAGTCTAAAGCAAGTAGATATAGGAAGGGCTTAATATACGTGAAAAACAGGGTAACCACAAATCAAAACATACAATAGATTCACAAAAACCAAAAAGAAGAGAACACAAGCATAATACAAAAGAACACCATTGAACCACAAAAGGAAAAGCAAAAAGAAAAAGGAACAAAGAAGAAATATAAAATCAACCAGAAAACAAGGTTTAAAATGGCAATAAATAGATATCTATCAATAATTACCTTAAATGTCAAGAAACTAAGTGATTCAATCAAAAGACATAGAGTGGTAGATTGGATTAAAAAAAAAAAGAGAGCCTACAATATGCTGCCTTAGAAGAGACCCACTTTAGGGCAAAGGACACACATAGATTGAAAGTGAAGGGATGGAAAAAGATATTTCACACAAACAGAAATGACAAGAAAGTGGGGGTAGCTATACTCTTATCAGGCAAAATAGACTTTAAAACAAAAGACAAAAATGACACTATATAATGATAAGAGGATCAACAGGAGAAGAGAATATTAAATTCATTCATGTATATGAATCCAATATAGGAGCACCCAAATACATAAAACACATAAGATATAAAGGAAGAAATTGATGGGAATACAATAATATTAGGAGACTTTAACACCCCACTGATATCAATGGACAGATCTTCCTGAGAGAAAATCACTAATGCAATGGAGATTCTAAATGACACAATAAAACAGTTAGACTTAATTGCTATTTTCAGCACATTACATCCAAAACAAAGAGAATAAACGTTCTTTTCAAGTGCACATGGAACATTCCCTAAGATTAAACACATAATAGGACACAAAACAAACCTAAACAAATTTAAGAGAATAGAAATTATTTCAAGCATCTTTTCTGATTATAAAGGCATTAAACTAGATATCAATCATATAAAAAGAAATGAGAAAAAAACCTATTACATGGGGCTTCCCTGGTGGCACAGTGGTTGAAAGTCTGTCTGCCGATGCAGGGGACACAGGTTTGTGCCCCGGTCTGGGAAGATCCCACATGCCGTGGAGTGGCTGGGTCCATGAGCCATGGCTGCTGAGCCTGCGCGTCCGGAGCCTGTGCTCCGCAACAGGAGAGGCCATAACAGTGAGAGGCCCACGTACCGCAAAAACAAAAACAAAAACAAAACAACAAAAAAAACTATTACATGGAAAAAAAACAACACGTTACTAAAATACCAATAAATAAAAAGTATCCAAATTGGAAGGAAAGAGGTAAAATTTTCATTATGTGCAGATGACATGATACTATATATAGAGAACTCAAGGAATCCACAGAAAAACTACAAGGACTGATAAATGAATTCAGCAAGGTAGTAGGATACAAGATTAACACACAGAAATCAGTTGTATTTCTTTACACGAACAATGAAATATCAGAAAGGGAATGTAAAAAAAACGAATACCTTTGAAAATAGCACCAAAAAAAAAATACTTAGGAATAAACCTGACCAAGGAATGAAAGACCTGTATGCTAAGAAATATAAAACATTAATAAAGGAAACTGAAGATGATTGAAAGAAATGGAAAGCTATCTTATGCTCTTGGATTGGAAGAATTAATATTGTTAAAATGGCCATACTACCCAAAGCAATCTACAGATTTAATGTGATATCTATCAAATTACCCATGACATTTTTCACAGAACTAGAACAAACAATCCTAACATTTATATGGAACCATAAAAGATCCAGAATTGCCAAAGCAATCCTGAGGAAAAAGAATAAAACTAGAGGCATAAACCTCACAGACTTCAGACAATACTACAAAGCTATAGTAATCAAAACAGTGTGGTATTGGCACAAAAACAGACATATGGATCACTAGAACAGAATAGAGAGCCCAGAAATAAACCCACACACCTATAGTCAATTAATCTTTGACAAAGGAGGCAAGGATATACAATGGGGAAATGACAGTCTTTTCAGCAAGTGGTGTTGGAGAAGCTGGACAGCTACATATAAATCAATGAAGTTAGAACACACCCTCACCATACACAAAAATAAACTCAAAATGGCTTACAAACTTAAATATAAGACATGACACCAGAAAACTCATAGAAGAGAACATAGACAAACCATTCTGTGACATAAATAATACCAAAGTTTTCTTAGGGCAGTCTCCCAAGACAATAGAAGTAAAAGCAAAATAAACAAATGTGACCTTATCAAACCTATAAGCTCTTGCATAGCAAAGGAAACCATAAATAAAATAAGAAGACAAACTATGAAATGGGAGAAAATATCTTCCAATGAGGTGACAAACAAGTGCTTAATTTCCAAAATATACAAACAGCTCATACAACTCAATAACAAAAAAACAAACAACCCAATCAAAAAATGGGCAAAAACCTAAATAGACATTTCTCCAAAGAAGACACAGAGATGGCCAATAGGCACATGAAAAGATGCTCAGCATCATTAATTATTTGAGAAATGCAAATCAAAACTACAATATAGTATCACCTCAAACCAGTCAGGATGGTCATCATTAGAAAGTCTACAAATAATGAATGCTGGAGAGGGTGTGGAGAAACAGGAACCCTCCTACCCTGTTGGTGGAAATGTAAATTGGTGCAGCCACTATAGGAAACAGTACAGAGGTTCCTCAAAAAACTAAAAATAGAGTTGATCCAGCAATCTCACTCTTGGGTATATATCCCGACAAAACTATGAATCATAAAGATACATGCACCCCAATGTTCATAGCTGCAGTATTTACAATAGCCAAGACATGGAAACAACCTAAATGTCCATCAACAGATGAATGAATAAAGAATATGTGGTATGTATATACAATGGAATAATACTCAGCCATAAAAAAGAATGAAATAATGCCATTTGTAGCAACATGGATGGACCTAGATAACATTGTACTAAGTGAAGTAAGTCAGACAGAGAAGGACAAATGCTGTACGATATCACTTACATGTGGAATCTAAAACATGACACAAATGAACTTGTCTACAAAACAGAAACAGACTCACAGATATAGAGAACACACTGGTGGATGCCAAAGGGGAGGGGGATGAGGGAGGGATTGGGAGTTTAGGATTAGGAAACGTAAACTATTACATATGTAAACTGAATCACTTTGCTACATGCCAGAAACTAACACCAAATTGTAAATCAACTTTACTTCAATAAAATAAATTTTAAAAAATATACCAGGTATTAGAAAATATGTGCAAAATATGGAATAGAACAGTGGCAATAGACAAGTATTCTCCAAAATTGTTTCATGTGAAAACTGAAAGGTGCTAAAGGAAAGGAGCACAATTATGGGGTGACAGGGTGCTCTTTTATCATAATAAGTGTGAGGAATGCTGGATACTCTGTATTCTTCTTGGAGTTCACAATGCTTATAAACATATAAAAGATGTGAAAAAGTTTTCCATTAAATAATAATAATCCTATTATTTTAAATCTGATGTTTCATAAATATATAGCCTTACATAACATTTGATTATTATATTTCTGCAAATCTATTAATGTTTTCTGAAAATGTTGCACTCAACACAATTTGAGCCATGTAATAATATTTGCATTTAGTCTGCTGTGCTGCTGCTATATGCTGAAAACAGTAAACTTTTTAAAACTCTTTTTCCACCAAACACAATTATGCCTAACAGTATTTTTTAAGTATAATAAAAAAGTGTGTGTTGAATATATAATTGTGAAAAACAATGATGAGATTATTACTATTTGAGAAAGAGTCAAACCAAAGAATCAGCATTTAAATTTCCATTTTGTTTCCACAAACAATAAAAGCAAACTAGAAATATCTATTTATTACATTGTCCTATGATGAGCGTTAGCAAATGTTAAGAAATAAACATTCCGCTATACATTGTATCCAATATCTGCTCAATTCCACGTAGAACATTTTAAGTAACAGCTCCATAATTGTACACCAGAACTGTCCAGAGAGCTTGTTAAAAATCTTATGCTTACCACCTATCTTGTAATAAAGTAAGACTGGGTGGAGCCCAGGAGCTCACATTTATGACACATGACCTAGATGATTCAGACACAGGTGGTCATTACACCACAGTGTTTGAAACACTGGTTTAAAATAAGAGAATTAGACTGCTTGCTTCTAGTATGAATTTGGTGCATTATAAAAGTCATTTTTTGGGTTTGAATATACTCAATATTTTTTCATCTCAATTTGCCAAATGGTGAGAAAAAATATAAAGTCCCCAAAGTAGAAGAAACATTGTACAAGGAGAAAGATAAAAAGTAATGAATTAACATGTATTGAATGCCCAATATATCCCAAGATACTTTACTGAGCTTTTAAAAAACAAGTTAGTGCAGATATTGATATAATACAGAAACTAGGGGAAAGGGATCTCAGTACCAACAATTTAACTCTGCAATCTAGGGTCAGTGTTGGAATTTGGTTGCATATTGTATTTGATGAGCTATAGAATACAAAGAAAAAAAGTAAAACCTTCTTTAAACAAACAGACCAAATTTATAATAGTTGCTAAGAGACATGATCAGGAAGACTTGATATATAGTCAGGTATTCTGATGGATTGGAATTCAAAGTACAAGAAGGTCTTAAAACAAAATATTATGTAACAACCTAAATGGGAAAAGAATTTGAAAAAGAATAGATACATGAATAACTGAATCACTTTGCTGTACACCTGAAACTAGCACAACATTGTTAATCAACTATACTGCCAAGTAATATACAAAGTTAAAAAAAAAAAAGACAAAATAGAGCTTCTAGATTTCTAATGAAAACAATTATCCACTTCACTAACTCCTTCCCCCATTTCAGGTCTTTGACCAAATATCATTTCAATAACACCCACCATGACCATCATAATAAAAACTGAAAACTGACCTCACATTTTTTGTGACCCATCTTCCCTGATACATTTTTGTAGTTGATTTTTCTTATAATTTACCATTGTATAACAACCTCAATCACTCACTATTCCATTGCTCAAGTCTCTTTACTGTTTGGACCTAGTCTCAGAAGACACATAGTGTCACATCTTTCTGATTATGATGGAGTTACAATTTTTCTCAGATTCATGTTCCTCAAAAAATTAAAAATAGAACTACCTATGACCCAGCAATTTTACTCCTGGGTATTTATCCAATAAAACCCTGAAAACAGTAACTTGAAAAGATACATACACCCCAATGTTCATAGCAGCTTTGTTTACAATAGCCAAGATACAGCAGCAACAAAAGTGTCTGCAAGTGTCTATCAAGAGACGAATGGATAAAGAAGATGTGGAATATATATATATATATATATATATATATATATATACACACACACACATGCACACTCTATATTATCACTTATATGTGGAATCTAAAAGATAACATGAATGAATTCATACAGCAAAACAGAAACAGACACAGATATAGAGAACAAATTACTGGTTAACAGTGGGGAGAGGGAAGGGAGGAAGGGCAAGATGAGGGTATGAGATTAAGAGATAAAAACTACTACATAAAAAATAACTAATTAACAGGGATATATCATACAGCACAAGGAAATGCAGCCATTATTTTATAATAACTTTAAATGGAGTATAATCTACAAAAATATTGAATCACTTTGCTGTACACCTGAAACTAATATAATACTGTAAATCAACTATAATTTTTTTAAAAAAGGAGAGAAACTCCAAGGCCAAAAGATGAGGGAAAAACAAGCCCACTAATGCAATCTGAAGTTTCTGGTGCCTGTAATTCCAAGAAGCATGAAACACAGCCCAACTTCTTGAAAGATGAATATAAAACCTCACTCTAAAGGTCTCTTTTTTCAGTAAATGTTACTCTATAGAACATGTCAGGTTTTTGACAAAACTTATAAGCCATGTCAGAAGGCAAAAAGAAACATGTCTGAAGAGACAATTCAATTACCAGAACTAGATTTAGATATGACACAGATCTTGAGCTATCAAATAGAGAATTTAGAATAACTATGATTAATGCATTAATATTTCTGATGGGAAAGGTTGGCAACATGCAAGTCTAAATAGGTCATGTCAACAGAGATATAAAACAATAAGTAAAAGGGGAGGGGAGGAAATCCTAGATATCAAAAACAAATGTAAAAGAAATGAAAATACCTTTTACTGATTCATCAGTAGACTCAACAAGATAGGGAGAAAAATCAATGAACTTGAAGAAAATTCCTGAAATGAAATAAAAATGGAATAGATTAGTGGTTGCCAGATAGAAGGGGAAGGGTTGAAAGGGTAAAATACAGGGTACGCTAATGGGAAATACAAACTATTAAGTATTTGTCAAAATTCATAGAACTTTATAGAAAAACAGAAATACCTTAATAATGTATGCAAACTATTAAAAAATGATTCAAGAGGCTTGGGAATAGGAAGCTGGGATGCAGAATCTGACAAAAGAATCTAACTGTGTTACAAATGTATGAAACAACATCAATGAAGGGAATTCACCTTTCAGGGGAAAGGTGCTGACGTGAGAAACTTTGGAAGTGAGTGGAGTCTGTAAGACAGGAATTAAAAAAAAAACTAAAAAACAAAAAACTGTCCATAAGCACTGTACTTTAGCTGGTACGGTTGTTTTCCACACGGCTATCAGTGAACAATTTTGAAAATATGGTACTTGTCTGATGAAACTGAATAAGTGGATGGATACTGAATGGTCAGGTCCAGGTTTCTCACTGTTGGAGTGAAGGTCACAGACAATCAAGGGGAGGAGATTAGAATGATCCATGTTGAAATGGATTAGAATTGGAGACAGTCGGTGTGAATTCACGTTTCACTTAATATGGAAACAGATGATTACATACAGAAATATTCGTATATGTGTATAGACACCAGTTCATATACACACTTGTATTTCCTTGTTCTGTCAGCTGAGAGGGCCTAAAAGTAAGGGCACCCCAGTAGCAAAGAGCACAGCTATCATCCAGGTCTATTCCAGTTTCCAATAAAAGGAACTCGCTTGTTAAAAAAAAAAAGGTTGATTCTAGACTATGGAATGGAATAGGCAAGATGAGCCTGGAGCATCTTGTAGTACCAGAGAGTAAAGAACATTAAAAACAAGCAAACAAATAAAAATCCTCAAAAGTAGGAATATACTACTCAGGAATATGCTATAAAGGGACTCAGAGTCCAACTGAGAGTTCTCAATGACCAAAGCTGGAACAATCTGAATAACAAAGTTAATTACTGTTGGATTATAATTAAACATGTAAAATGGATAGCCATCAGAACTGAACAAATACAAATACATAATCGAATAAATAGATGGTAAAGAATAGACAAATTTCCCATGCAAATGAATTTCAGAGTAGATTGTTCCCTCTGAAGAAGGATGAGCATGTCACCCTTCTCCTTAAGTGTGGCTTGTGTATACTGACTTCCTCTCAGAGTGCAGTTTGTAAAGTTATTAAAGAATAACTTCACAGTGGAGAAACCCGACAAATACTAGTTCAGTCAAATGATCAAGGTTCACATCATCAGCAATACGTTTAAATGACAGCATGTACTCTTGATAAGCTGTGTTGAAAATGGTACTTCACCCCTGTGGTCTTCCTTTCCAATCTCAAAAATCCAGTCTAACCATGAGAACAACATCAGACAAATCCCAATGGAAGAACATTCTACAAAATACCTAACCAGTAATTCTTAAAACTGTCAGGATCATGAAAAACAAGAAAAATTTGAGCAACTGTTATAGCTTAGAGGAACCAAAAGAGACATGATAAATAAATGTAATGGGATATTCTAGCTGAAATCCTGAAACAGCAAGAGAACATTCAGGAAAAACTAATGAAACCTGAATAAAGTATGGAGTTTAGTTAATAATAATGTATCTTTTCAAATTAGTGTTTTTGGTTTTATTCAGATATATACCCAGGAATGGAATTGCTGGATCATATGGTAGTTCTATTCTTAGATTTTTAAGAAACCTCCATACATTTTCCACAGTGGCTGCACCAATTTACAGTCTCACCAACAGTGAACAATGGTTCCCTTTTCTCCACATCCTCGCCAACATTTGTTATTTGCATTCTTTTTGATGACAGCCATTCTGACAGGTGTGAGGTGGTATCTCATCGTGGTCTTGATTTGCATTTCCCTGATGATTTGTAATATTGAGCATCCTTCCATGTGCCTGTTAGCCATCTGCACTTCCTCTTTGGAAAAAATATTTACAATTGTAAAGTTATGGAAGTATCCTAAGTGTCCATCAAGAGGTAAATAGATTAAGATGAAGTGGTATATATATAAAATGGAATACTACTCAGCCATGATAAAGAAAGAAATTTTGCCATTCACAGCAACATGGATGGATTTGGAGGGAATTATTCTAAGTGAAATAAGTTAGACAGAGAAAGACAAATATGGTACAATATCACTTATATATGGAATCTAAAAAATACAACAAACAAGTGGATTAAAAAATGAAGTAGACTCACAGGATATAGAGAAAAAACTAGTGGTTACTGTTGGGGAGAGGGAAGGAGGGAGGGACAATATAGGGGTAGGGGAAGAAAAAAGTGTTACTATGGGATTATATGAAATCATGTGTGTGAAACTTTTGAAAAATGTAAAGCACCATGGAATTTAAACAATCTCTCATTCAATAAAAAATGCATATGCATATACATATATTCTGTACAATGACAATGTATAAAATAAAAATTTTTATATAAAGTATTAAAATTTTTGAAAAAATGTATCAAGTTGATTCAATAGCTGTGACAAATATATCATAGTAATGTAGGAGGTTAACAATAGGAGAAACTAGAGAGGGTGTACAGGAATTGTCTGTATCATTTTTGTTACATTTCTATAAATCTAAAACCACCTAAAAACAAAAATTTTTTAAAACACGTAAGTAGTTTTAAAAACAGATTATGCTAACATAATGTGTCCTACAAGTGTATATGCATATATATATGCATATTTATGTATGTATAAATGTAAATATACACATACATATATAAATATATGGAAAGAGTAGAATGAATGACCATGAATGACTTCCAGAACTTTGAGGAATCAAGATGATGTTCAAATTTAATCTAAGAGGCCTACAGTGACTATACAAGATTCTCTACTTGTTTTCAACCAAGGCTACATATTCTAATCATCTGTGGAAATTTTTAAAAATAGGGCTATATTGATATACAGCTCCCTCCCTAAGAGATTCTGATTTAATTGTTTTGTGATGGAACCTCATTATTTCTTTTTTTGTTATTGTTGGAGTAGTAAAACTATTTTATTTCAGGACTTACTATAAGGCTAGAGCATTCAAGACAATGTAGTGTGAGCAAAAATTAGATCAATGAAACAACTTGGAAAGTTTAGAAATCCACCTGGGACTTCCCTGGCAGTCCAGTGGTAAAGAGTCCGCCTTCCAATGAAAGGGATGTGGGTTTGATCCCTGGTCGGGGAACTAAGATCCCATATGCCATGGGGCAACTAAGCCTGTATGCCACAACTACTGACCTTGCACATCTCAGTGAGAGAGCCTTCATGCTGCAAACTACAGAGCCCACGTGCCCTGGAGTCCACGCATCACAACTAGAGAGAGAAAACCCACATGCCACAACTACTGAGCTCACATCCCTCAATGAGAGAGTATGCATGCTGCAAACTACAGAGCCCACATACCCTGGAGCCCACACACCACAACTAGAGAGAGAAAACACACACGCCACAACTACTGAGCTTGCATGTCTCAACGAGAGAGCCCACGTGCTGCAAACTACAGAGCCCACGTGCTTTGGAGCCCACACACCACAACTACAGAGACCATGTGCTCTGGAGCCCATGCCCCAAAACTAGAGAGAGAAAACCTGCATGCCACAACTAGAGAGAAGCCTGCACACCGCAACGAAAGATCCCGCATGCCTCAACAAAGATCCTGCATACTGCAACTAAGAACTGACACAGCCAAAAAAAATATAAAGAAAATAAATAAAAATAAATAATTAAAAAATTAAAAAAAGAAATCCATCACTTACACTTTTTTTTTTTTATTGAAGTATAGTTGACTTACAATGTTATATTTGTTCTGGTGTACCACATAGTGGGCCCACATTACTTCTTAAGAGTAATCATGTGCTTTTGTTATTGTTATAATTGAAAAATCACTTTCTAGTTCATTTATTCTAAACTTTTATACTTATTTGATAATATATAAAAATTATTTCATTAATGGAAAAAATTTCATTAAATTTAAAGTCTAAAATATAAATCACTGTTTGATATAACCGAGTTACACCGTAACTTGCATTTTAAAAGCAATTAATGATTCGATCAACTAAGTTTTTTATGAGAGGGAAACACATGACATTATTTACATTCAATACTCTCCTAATAGGCAGAACCCTGGGTTTGTCCATTCATTGTCCACAAGTGCTGTCCGGCTCTATCTAAATTGAGTAAATGGTCTATAATCTGCACTGTCCAATACGGTAGCTAGGAAGTATATGTGGTTATTGAGCATTTAAAATATGAGTACTGTGAATAAATAACCAAATTTTTAATTTTAAAATTTTAAATAATTTAAATAGCCATATGAAGCTAAAATGGCTACCATGTTGGACATCATGATTCTAGACATTTGTTCTACAGAATCTGAAATAAGTGAGAGGTACTAAGACCGAATGTTATTGGTTTTTATACAAATGTGTAGATTCCTACTGGTGAAGATGATGAAATTGATATAAAATATGAAAATAGTGAAGTAAGAAAAGACAAAATATCCAAAGTGATGAAGGAGTAAAGAACGAGGAAAGAAAATTTTTGGATAGAGCTTGAGTGGGTATGCAATGGTTTGATAAAATTCCTTACTGCATTTTGAATAAGTATACAAGCAGATAATGTAACCAATATAAATATCAATATCTCTTTTCAATGAAATTTCTTTAATGAAATACATATTGTAATGTCTGCTAAACCAGAGGTGTCTATGTTATTACTCACATGATTATTATTTAAAAGAAGGTGCCATTATATGGGCAATTATTCTCCCACAAAGGAGGCAAGAATATACAATGGAGAAAAGACAGCCTCTTCAATAAATGGTATTAGAAAAACTGGAGAGCTACATACAAAAGAATCAAACTGGACTACACTCTCACAACATGCACAAAAGTAAATTTTAAATGGATTAAAGACTTAAATGTAAGACCTGAAGCCATAAAACTTCTAAAGGAAAACATAGGTAGTACACTTTTTGACATGGGTCTCAATAATAATTTTTTGGATATGTCTCCTCAGGTAAGGGAAACAAAAGCAAAAATAAACAAACGGGACTAAATCAAACTAAAAAGCTTTTTCACAGTGTAGGAAACTATCAACAAAATGAAAAGGCCACCTACTAAATGGAAGAAAACATTTGCAATTGATATAACTGATATGGAGTTAATATTCAAAATATACAAATACCTCATAAAACTCAACATCAAAAAGCAACTCAATTAAAAAATGGGCTGAGGATCTGAATAGGCAATTTTCAAAAGAAGACATACAGATAAGGAATAGCACGTGAAAAGATGCTCAACATCACTAAACATCAGGGAAATGCAAATCAAAACCACCCTGAAATATCACCTCACACTTGTCAGAATGGCCATCATCAAAAAGACAACAAATAAAAAATGTTGGCAAGGATGTGGAGAAAAAGGAACCCTTGTGCCATTGTTTGTGGAAATGTAAATTGGTGCAGCCTCTATGGAAAACAGTATGAAGATTCCTCAAAAAATTGAAAATATAACTACAATATGATCCAGGAGTTTGACTTCCAGACACTTTTCTGAAGAAAACAAAAACACTAATTAGAAAAGATATATACACCCCTATATTCAGTGCAGCATTATTTACAATAACCAAGATATAGAAGCAACTCAAGTGCCCATCAATAGATGAATGGTTAAAGAAGATATATATACACACACAGAATGTTACTCAGTCATGGAAAACAATGAAATCTTGCTATTTGTGACAACATGGATGATGTAGAGGGTGTAATGTTAAGTGAAATAAGACAGACAGAGAAAAACAAATACTGTCTGAAACAATGAACAAACATAACAAAATAAACAGAGTCATAGATACAGAGAATAAACAGGTGGTTGCCAGGGTGCAGGGAGCAGGTGAAGGAGAAATAGGGGAGGGAGATTAAGAGGTGCAAACTTCCAGTTACAAAATAAATGAGTCACAGTGATGACATGTACAGTGTGAAGAACATAGTCAATAAATATGGTGTATCTTTGTGTGGTGACATATAGTAACTAGACTTATCCTCGTGATCATTCTGAAAAGAAATACCAAATCACTATGCAGTGTAAAAGGAACTAACATAGTGTCACAGGTCAATTATACTTCAAAAACAAACAAACTCACGAAAAATATTGATCAGATTTGTGGTTATCAGAGGCAGGTGGTTGGGGCAGGGCGAATTGGATGAAGGCAGTCAAAAGTTACAACTTTCTGGTTATAAGATAAATAAGTACGGGATGAAATGTACAACATGATAAATATAATTAACACTGCTATATGTTACAGATCAAAGTTGTTAAGAAAGTAAATTCTAAGAATTCTCATCAGAAGAAAAATTTTCCTCCATTTCTTTAATTTGATATCTATAGAAGATAATGGATGTCCACTAAACCTACTGTGATAATCATTTCATGATGTATTTAAGTCAAATCATTATGATGCACACTTTAAACTTATACAGTATTATATATCAATCATATCTCAATAAAACAGGATGAAAATTTAAAAAATAAAATAAATAAGATGCCAAATATGTATCATTTCAAATGGAGATAAGAGAGATATGCACCTCCCATTTCCCTATCATCTGGACTATACATTTTTCCTACATGCTATGACAAAATTCTGCACTTTCTCAAGTATTAAACTACTCATCTTTTTGGAAATTGCATTTTGGCGTGTTCTCAAAACACCAGATTATACAAACAGAAGAGTACACACCTAAATGTTGTATATTTAATTAATATAATGTATATTATATATTAAAAATACTCATAAAGCCTCTTTCACCAAAAAAATTAAAAAATAGAGATCTATATCTACATCTATATCCATACATCATGTTATTATCTATTTCAAAACCTACATATAGGACGAGGGGAAGATGGTGGAAGAGTAAGACACGGAGATCACCTTCCTCCCCACAGATACACCAGAAATACATCTACACGTGGAACAACTCCTACAGAACACCTACTGAACGCTGGCAGAAGACCTGACCTCCAAAAAGGCAAGAAAATCCCCACATACATGGGTATGGCAAAAGAAAAAAGAATAAACAGAGACAAAAGGATAGGGATGGGACCTGCACCAGTGGGAGGGAGCTCTGAAGGAGGAAAGGTTTCCACACACTAGGAAGCCCCTTCATGGGCAGAGACTGCAGGTGGCGGAGGGGGAAAGCTTCGGAGCCGCGGGGGAGAGCACAGCAACAGGGGTGTGGGGAGCAAAGCGGAGAGATTCCCGCACAGAGGATCAGTGCCGACCGGCACTCACCAGCCCGAGAGGCTTGTCTGTTCACCCGCCGGGGCGGGCAGGGCTGGGAGCTGAGGCTCAGGCTTCGAAGATCCATCCCAGGGCGAGGACTGGGGTTGGCGGCATGAACACAGCCTGCAGGGGGCTAGTGCACCACGGCTAGCCGGGAGGGAGTCCGGGGAAAAGTCTGGACCTGCCGAAGAAGCAAGAGAATTTTTCTTCCCTCTTTATTTCCTGGTGCGTGAGGAGAGGTGATTAAGAGCACTGCTTAAAGGGGCTCCAGAGATGGGAGCGAGCCGCGGCTACCAGCGCAGACCGCAGAGATGGGCATCAGACGCTAAGGCTGCTGCTGCCGCCACCAAGAAGCCTGTGTGCGAGCACAGGTCACTATCCACACCCCCCTTCCGGGAAGCCTGTGCAGCCCGCCACTGCCAGGGTCCCGGGATCCAGGGACAACTTCCCCGGGAGAATGCTCGGCACGCCTCAGACTGGTGCAACGTTACGCCAGCCTCTGCTGCCGCAGGCTCACCCCACACTCCGTGCACCTCCCTCCCCCAGCCTTAGTGAGTCAGAGCCCCCGAAGCAGCGGCTCCTTTAACCCCGTCCTGTCTGAGCGAAAAACAGATGCCCTCCGGTGACCCACACGCAGAGGCGGGGCCAAATCCAAAGCTGAGCCCCTGGGAGCTGTGAGAACAAAGAATAGAAAGGGAAAACTCTCCCAGCAGCCTCAGAAGCAGCGGATTAAAGCTCCACAATCAACTTGATGTACCCTGCATCTGTAGAATACATGAATAGACAACGAATCATCCCAAATTGAGGAGGTGGACTTTGAGAGCAAGATTTATGATTTTTTCCCCTTTTCCTCTTTTTGTGAGTATGTGTATGCTTCTGTGTGAGAGTTTGTCTGTATAGCTTTGCTTCCACCATTTGAGCTAGGGTTCTATCTGTCCGTTTTTTTTGTTTTTTTCTTAAAAATTTTTTTCTTAATAATTTTTTATTTTAATAACTATTTTATTTTATCTTACTTTATTTTATCTCTTTCCTTCCTTCCGCCCTCCCTCCCTCCCTCCCTCCATCCCTCCTTTTTTCTTTCTTTCTTTCTTTCTTTCTTTCTACTTTTTCTCCCTTTTATTCTGAGCCGTGTGGATGAAAGGCTCTTGATGCTGCAGCCAGGAGTCAGTGCTATGCCTCTGAGGTGGGAGCGCCAACTTCAGGACACTGTTCCACAAGAGATCTCCCAGCTGCACATAATATCAAATGGCGAAAATCTCCCAGAGATCTCCATCTGAACACCAGCACCTAGCTTCACTCAACGACCAGCAAGCTACAGGGCTGGACACCCTATGCCAAACAACTAGAAAGACAGGAACACAACCCCACCCATTACAGAGAGGCTGCCGAAAATCATAATAAGTCCATAGACACCCCAAAACACACCACCAGACGTGGACCTGCGCACCAGAAAGACAAGATCCAGCCCCATCCACCAGAACACAGCCACTAGTCCCCTCCACCAGGAAGCCTACACAACCCACTGAACCAACTTTAGCCACCAGGGAAAGATGCCAAAAATAACGGGAACTATAACCTGCAGCCTGCAAAAAGGCGACCCCAAACACAGTAAGATAAGCAAAATAAGAAGACAGAAAAACACAAAGCAGATGAAGGAGCAAGATAAAAACCCACCACACCTAACAAACGAAGAGGAAATAGGCAGTCTACATGATAAAGAATTCAGAATAATGATAGTAAAGATGATCCAAAATCTTGGAAACAGAACAGACAAAATGCAAGAAACATTTAACAAGGACCTAGAAGAACTAAAGATGAATCAAGCAATGATGAACAACACAATAAATGAAATTAAAAATACTCTAGATGGGATCAATAGCAGAATAACTGAGGCAGAAGAATACATAAGTGACCTGGAAGATAAAATAGTGGAAATAACTACTGCAGAGCAGAATAAAGAAAAAAGAATGTAAAGAACTGTGGACAGTCTCAGAGACCTCTGGGACAATATTAAATGCACCAACATTTGAATTATAGGGCTTCCAGAAGAAGAAGAGAAAAAGAAAGGGACTGAGAAAATATTTGAAGAGATTATAGTTGAAGACTTCCCTAATATGGGAAAGGAAATAGTTAAGCAAGTCCAGGAAGCACAGAGAGTCCCATAGAGGATAAATCCAAGGAGAAATATGCCAAGACACATATTAATCAAACTCTCAAAAATTAAATACAAAGAAAACATATTAAAAGCAGCAAGGGAAAAACAACAAATATCACACAAGGGAATCCCCATAAAGTTAACAGCTGATATTTCAGCAGAAACTCTGGAGGCCAGAAGGGATTGACGGGACATATTCAAAGTGATGAAGGAGAAAAACCTGCAACCAAGATTACTCTACCCAGCAAGGATCACATTCAGATTTGATGGAGAAATTAAAACTTTTACAGACAAGCAAAAGCTGAGAGAGTTCAGCACCACCAAACCAGCTTTACAACAAATGCTAAAGGAACTTCTCTAGGCAAGAAACACAAAAGAAGTAAAAGACCTACAATAACGAAACAAAAACAATTAAGAAAATGGGAATAGGAACATACATATCAATAATAACCTTAAATGTAAATGGACTAAATGCTCCCACCAAAAGACACAGGTAGGCTGAATGGATACAAAAACAAGACCCATATATATGCTATCTACAAGAGAAACACTTCAGACCTAGAGACACATACAGACTGAAAGTAAGGAGATGGAAAAAGATATTCCATGCAAACGGAAACCAAAAGAAAGCTGGAGTAGCAATTCTCACATCAGACAAAATAGATTTTAAAATAAAGACTATTAGAAGAGACAAAGAAGGACACTACATAATGATCAAGGGATCGATCCAAGAAGAAGATATAAAATTGTAAATATTTATCCACCCAAAATAGGAGCACCTCAATACATAAGGCAAATACTAACAGCCATAAAAGGGGTAATTGACAGTAACACATTCATAGTAGGGGACTTTAACACCCCACTTTCACCAATGGACAGATCATCCAAAATGAAAATAAATAAGGAAACACAAGCTTTAAATGATACATTAAACAAGATGGACTTAATTGATATTTATAGGACATTCCATCCAAAACAACATAATACACATTTTTCTCAAGTGCTCATAGAACATTCTCCAGGATAGATCATATCTTGGACCACAAGAAAACCCATGGTAAATTGAAGAAAATTGAAATTGTATCTAGTATCTTTTCTGACCACAACACTATGAGACTAGATATCAATTACAGGAAGAGATCTGTAAAAAATACAAACACATGGAGGCTAAACAATACACTACTTTAAAACGAAGAGATCACTGAAGAAACCAAAGGGGAAATAAAAAAATACCTAGAAACAAATGACAATGGAGACATGATGACCCAAAACCTATGGGATGCAGCAAAAGCAGTTCTAAGAGGGAAGTATATAGCTATACAATCCTGCCTGAAGAAACAGGAAACATGTCAAATAAACAACCTAACCTTGCACCTAAAGCAATTAGAGAAAGAAGAACAAAAAACCCCAAAGTTAGCAAAAGGAAAGAAATCATAAAAATCAGATCAAAAATAAATGAAAAGGAAATGAAGGAAACGATAGCAAAGATCAATAAAACTGAAAGCTGGTTCTTTGAGAAGATAAACAAAATTGATAAACCATTAGCCAGACTCATCAACAAAAACAGGGAGAAGACTCAAATCAATAGAATTAGAAATAAAAAGAAGTAACAACTGACACTGCAGAAATACAAAAGATCATGAGAGATTACTACAAGCAATTTTATGCCAATAAAATGGAAAACCTGGAAGAAATGGACAAATTCTTAGAAATGCACAACTGCCAAGACTGAATCAGGAAGAAATAGAAAATATGAACAGACCAATCACAAGCACTGTAATTGAAACTGTGATTAAAAATCTTCCAACAAACAAAAGCCCAGGACCAGATGGCTTCACAGGCAAATTCTATCAAACATTTAGAGAAGAGTTAACACCTATCCTTCTCAAACTCTTCCAAAATATAGCAGAGCGAGGAACACTCCCAAACTCATTCTACGAGGGCACCATTACCCTGATACCAAAACCAGACAAGGATGTCACAAAGAAAGAAAACTACAGGCCAATATCACTGATGAACATAGATGCAAAAATCCTCAACAAAATACTAGCCAACAGAATCCAACAGCATATTAAAAGGATCATACACCATGATAAAGTGGGGTGTATTCAAGGAATGCAAGGATTCTTCAATATATGCAAATCAATCAACATGATACACCATAATAACAAATTGAAAAAGAACCATATGATCATCTCAATAGATGCAGAGAAAGCTTTTGACAAAATTCAACACCCATTTATGATAAAAACACTGCAGAAAGTAGGCATAGAAGGAACTTTCCTCAACATAATAAAGGCCATATATGACAAGCCCACAGCCAACATCATCCTCAATGCTGAAAAACTGAAACCATTTCCACTAAGATCAGGAAGAAGACAAGGTTGCCCACTCTCACCACTCTTATTCAACATAGTTTTGGAAGTTTTAGCCACAGCAATCAGAGAAGAAAAAGAAATAAAAGGAATCCAAATCGGAAAAGAAGAAGTAAAGCTGTCAGTGTTTTCAGATTACATGATACTATACCTAGAGAACCCTAAAGATGCTACCAGAAAATGACTAGAGCTAATCAACGAATTTCGTAAAGTAGCAGGATACAAAATTAATGTACAGAAATCTCTGGCATTCCTATACACTAATGATGAAAAATCTGAAAGTGAAATCAAGAAAACACTCGCATTTACCAGTGCAACAAAAAGAATAAAATATCTAAGAATAAACCTACCTAAGGAGAAAAAAGACCTGTATGCAGAAAATTATAAGACACTGATGAAAGAAATTAAAGATGATACAACTAGACAGAGTGATATTCCATGTTCTTGGATTGGAAGAATCAACATTGTGAAAATGACTCTACTACCCAAAGCAATCTAAAGATTCAATGCAATCCCTATCAAACTACCAGTGGCATTTTTCACATAACTAGAACAAAAATTTCACAATTTGTATGGAAACACAAAAGACCATGAATAGCCAAAGCCATCCTGAGAATGAAAAACGGAGCTGGAAGAATTAGGCTCCCTGACTTCAGACTATACTACAAAGCTACAGTAATCAAGACAGTATGGTACTGGCACAAAAACAGAATGATAGATCAATGGAACAGGATAGAAAACCCAGAGATAAACCCACGCACATATGGTCACTTTATCTTTGATAAAGGAGGAAGGAATGTACCGTTGAGAAAGGACAGCCTCTTCAATAAGTCGTGCTGGGAAAACTGGACAGGTTCAAGTAAAAGGATGAGATTAGATCACTCCCTAACACCACACACAAAAATATACTCAAAATCGATTAAAGACCTAAATGTAAGGCCAGAAACTATCAAACTCTTAAGAGGAAAACATAGGCAGAACACTCTATGACATAAATCACAGCAAGATCCTTTTTGACCCACCTTCTAGAGAAATGGAAATAAAAACAAAAAGAAACAAATGGGACCTAATGAAATTTCAAAGCTTTTGCACAGCAAAGGAAACCATAAACAAGATGAAAAGACAACCCTCAGAATGGGAGAAAATATTTGCAAATGAAGCAACTGACAAAGGATTAATCTCCAAAATTTATAAGCAGCTCATGCAGCTCAATAACAAAAAAACAAACAACCCAATGCAAAAATGGACAGAAGACCTAAGTAGACATTTCTCCAAAGAAGATCTACAGATTGCCAACAAACACATGAAAGAATGCTCAACATCATTAATCATTAGAGAAATGCAAATCAAAAGTACAATGAGATATCATCTCACACCAGTTAGAATGGCCATCATCAAAAAATCTAGAAACAATAAATGCTGGAGAGGGTGTGCAGAAAAGGGAACACTCTTGCACTGCTGGTGGGAATGTGAACTGGTACAGACACTATGGAGAACAGTATGGTGGTTCCTTAAAAAACTACAAATAGAACTACCATATGAACCAGAAATCCTACTACTGGGCATATACCCTGAGAAAACCATAATTCAAAAAGAGTCATGTACCAAAATATTCATTGCAGCTCTATTTACAATAGCCTGGAGATGGAAACAACCTAAGTGTTCATCATTGGATGAATGGATAAAGAAGATGTGGCACATATATCCAATGGAATATTACTCGGCCATAAAAAGAAACAAATCTGAGATATTTGTAATGAGATGGATGCACCTAGATTCTGTCATACAGAGTGAAGTAAGTCAGAAAGAGAAAGACAAATACTGTATGCTAACACATATATATGGAATTTAAGAAAAAAAAATGTCATGAAGAACCTAGGGGTAAGACACGAATAAAGACATAGATCTACTAGAGAATGGACTTGATGATATGGGGAGGGGGAAGGGTAAGCTGTGACAAAGCGAGAGAGTGGCATAGACACTACCAAACGTAAAATAGATAGCTAGTGGGAAGCAGCCGCATAGCACAGGGAGATCAGCTCGGTGCTTTGTGACCACCTAGAGGGGTGAGATAGGGAGTGTGGGAGGGAGGGAGAAGCAAGAGGGAAGAGATATGGGAACATATGTATATGTATAACCGATTCACTTTTTTATAAAGCAGAGACTAACACACCACTGTAAAGCAATTATACTCCAATAAATATGTAAAAAAAACCCCTACATATAGATTACATCTATTCTTTGTATATATCAAAAATTTTGCAATTAAGAAAAGTCCTTATTGAAAAATAGAAGGAAACTAATTCTAACCCAGTCAAAGGTACAGATAAAAGAAATTCAGTGTTTATTTGTATACTAAACCAGAAAAGATGTAGTCTAACATGAAACATACTACCAAAGATTATAAAAATACTGAGATATATATATATACATATGTCTTTTAAAGAAGATTACTACAACAGTTATATGTTCTATAGTTAATCCAATTTCATGTGAGCCTGCAATACTAGCTGTATGTCAGAATCTACAGTACAGGTTCAGAGCCTTTAAAATATTGAAGATTGTACACATGTTTAACAAGGAGAAGACTCAGGACCACATAAAATATCTGTGAAAGTCTTCCTTAACAGATAGATTTAGATTCACTCTACAAATTTTAGAGGCATAAAAGTACAGTTTTAAATACAGATATTACATAAAGGTAAATATTGTTTGAATATAAAGGAACATATTTCAGGATGACAGTCTTATGAATAAGTGCATTCATTGGAAATGTTTCAATAAGAAAATGACCATTTATTCAGAATGGAAGAGAAAGTCTGTTTAATTTCTTTTATGGTTATATTATATGAATTCAAAATTTTGTAATTACTATACTATGAAAATATTTGAAATCGCACCACCACTTGAAACATGTTTCCTCCACTGCTTTTCAATCATCACAGATTTACTGTTCGTGTTCCCAAGAACTTTCTTCCTCTTAAATATGTATTTCATGTTATTAGAACAAACGAGACTTTGATTTTACTTCTATCCCTTTCCACCGTGGTGTTCCAACCTTAAACATTAGAGAATAAGGAATAAAAAGTGTGTTTAATCTGATAGAATGCAAAACAATGACAAGAGATTTTTCTAAGCATCATAGGAGCCTTCCTACTCAAACTTGCCTAAATAGGAAATGCAGGATGGGTACACACCATGGATTCATCCCATCTTCCCACGCTTTCAAAGCTCAGCTGAATTGTTGAGAGACAGCAGAGACAAAGAGTGTTCAGCCATCAGGCGCCAGGGTAGCCCATGAAAGCAACAAGTCAAAACTGAAAGAATTAAGCTTTGATCTCTTATGGTGATGGTAAATCAAGTTCTAAACTGGAGAAAGCGCCAACTCCCCCTGTTCCACTTTCCTCCGTGGAAGGAACACTGTTCAGAGTCAGGTGGATCAGCACAGACAGACCTGGGGGTCTCTCAGTATTGAGGAAGCCCCAACAAAGGCTCCAGCACTGAGGCCAGAGGAGGGAGTAGAGTGAAGACTAGGAGAGGAGAAGTGCTGGGTACTGAGTCAGAGTGGGGAAAGGTGTCCTCAAGGTTTCCCCTTCCCACAGCCTCCCCAGGCTGCATAAAGAGGCTTGGGGGAGGAGCCAGAATAAGACTTCTAAGTTGGCCACAGACAAAGAACCTAAGACCACAAGTATGCCAAGGGCATGACCACTATGGGGGCCTAAGTCCTCAACTGCAACTCCCTTTAGAGACTGCCATGCACTGGCTGCACACCAATTTGCTGTGGGAAGGGCAAATTTCCCCCATGCAGCTGGCAGGTAAAGACTTTTTAATGACCTATGATCTAGCTTGAAAAATCACACAGAGGTTTTTAACCAGGAGCAGAACTGCTCCCAGTCAGTTTATATAGTCAGGCTGGTGGTTAGGTTGGGACCAGAAGTAGGACCACACTCAAAAAAATTTAATCTTATTTTATAAAGAGCATGGATTAAATCCATCCCTGATTTAAACCTTACTTGATAATGACATTCAGCTGTCGGACTGCCATATGCTGGGAAATATCTATATGTAGTTAAAATATAAATGAAACTTGTCTGTGGATGCTAAAAAAAATAGAGCAGAATGTTATATTGGCACAAATAAATTGAAGATTTCCTAATTAGAAGTGTTCAAGGAGATATGCATAATTATATAATTTTAGATTTGGAAATAATCTGATGTATCAAAGCCAATCTATTGATTTTACATAGGCCTATGAAAAAGTAGGCATATATTAAAAAGTTTACCTAAGCTCACAGGATGAATAATGGTATAGCTGAGGCTAATAACTAGAGCATTGATTCATAATTCCATGAACTTTCTTCTATGTCACATTATTTTGAAGTCAAGAGCCATATCATATACCATCACAGAAATAGCATGAAATAATACTCAACAACCTTAGCACAGTTTGGAGTCCTTTACCTAGAAATTTCATATTCAAACTGCAGAAAATCAAAAGTGAACAAAAAAATAATGAAAGAACCCAGAGAGGGGAAGGATACTCTACCAACAGAGGAATAAGTATAAAAATTGCATCAGACTTCTCTTCAAAAATCATGCAAGCAAAAATAGTGAAGTATTGAAAGTACTGAAAGAAAAAATAACTAGAATTGCGTATTGCATATCTGGCAAAACTATCCTTCAAAATAAAGAAGAAATAAAGACTTCATTGGACAAATAAATAATGCATGAATTTGTCACCACTAGACCTGTCTTGCAAGAAATGATAAAATCAGAGAGAAAGAAGTGATAAAATCTAGAGCCTTGGATTTACATAAACAAAATGAGTGTTAGAAAACAAATACAATATTTTCTTTTCCTATTCTTATTTGATAAACAGAGAACAGTTTGTTCAAATTAAGAATAACAACAATATATTGTATTTTCATAGTTTATGGATCAGTGAAATGAATGACAATTTTATAAGGGATGGGAGTGAGGAAGTGGAAACACTCTGTTTTATGGTATCGGCACTACCCATAAAGCAGTATAGTGTTAATTAAAAGTGGACTTAAATTAGTTGTAAATCTATACTACAAACACTGGAGCAACTGCTAACTTAAAAAAAAAGTATAATTGATATACTAAGAAGAGAAAGAGAAAGTAGAAACATGAAAACACACAAAACCAAAAGAGGTAGAAAAAAGTAGAATTAAAAAAATTCTTATTTGTTGTCCTTGTATTCTCAATATACAAAAAATTTTTTAAACTCAGCAATGAGAAAAGAATCAATCCAATTAAAAAATGGACCAAAGAACCTCATCAAAGAAGATGTAAAGATAGCAAATAAGCATTTGAAAAGATGCTCCCCATAATATATCATTAGGAAATTACAAATCAAAACAATGAGTATCACTATACACCTATTAAAATGACTAAAATTCAAAACTGGCAATACCAAATTCTGATGACAATAAACCACAGGACTGTCATTCATTACTGGAAGGAATGCAAATGGTACAGCTGCTTTGGAAGACAGTTTGGTAGTTTCTGACAAGGCTAAACCTAGTCTTATCATATGGTTCAGCAAATCTGAATGAATTGAAATTTATATTCACATAGAAACCTGCATTAAAATGTTAGTAATAGCTTGATTCATAATTGCTGAAAACTGAAAGATAAGAAAACTGTGATAAATCTATACATTAGAATATTATTCAGTTATAAAAAAAACAGAATAAGGTGTCAAACCACAAAAAGACATGGAGTAAAACTGACCAGGACCTTCTGGGCCTCTTGGACACAAGTCCCTCTGTGTCCCCTACCTCTTGTTTGTAGAAAAATACCTGAGTCTCTTAGGCCTTCCTTCCCTGTGTTCTAAAGCACAAACTGAAGCATTTAATGATTAGAGAAGAGAAAAAAACAGAAACAAAGAAAAAGCAGTCAAGCAAGAAAAGGAATAATAACTAAAACAATATCAACCATAAAACAGACTCACAGGACCCTTTGTTTCTCCTTGATGGATATAGATAACAATCCCTCTCACATTCTTGAGTTGTTTTTACAGGAACCAGGGCCCCACCAATTGGAAACTTCTGACCACAAGCACATAGACTCTAAACTGGTTGGTGTCAGAAGACTGATGACTTAGATCTCTGCAATATCACTCTATTACCTCACCACCAACCAATCAGAAAATTGTCCACAGGCTGATAATGCATCCTACCACACTTACCCCAACACTGTCTTTAAAAACCCTTGCCTAAAAACCCTTGGCTCTTCTGAGCATGAGCTGCCCATAACCTTGCTTTGTGCCCTGCAATAAATGCTATACTTTCCTTCACTAAAACCTGGCATCTGTAAATTGGCTTTGCTGTGGATCAAGTGACTGGACCTGAATTTGATTCAGTCACAGGAGGAATCTTAAATGATTATTGCTAAGCAAAAGAAGCCAGTCTGAAAATGCTACATTCTATATGATTCCAACTATATGATACTTTTGGAAAAGAAAAACTATAGAGATAATGTAAAATCAGGGCAGGGAAGGAGGAATAGGTAAAGTACAGGGCATTTTTATGGCAGTGAGTGAATCTATTCTGTGTGATATCATAATGGTGAATTCACAGCATTATCCATTTGTCAAAATCCATTGAAATTTAAAACACTAAGAGTGAACCATGATGTAAACTATGGACTCCGTTAATGATAATGCATCAGTATTGGTTCATCGAATCTAACAAATGTATCATTAATGAAAAGTGCTATAAAAGGGAAAACTGTGACAAGGGAAACACTGTATGACAACTCTTTGGAAATATAAAACTCTAAAAAGTATCATCTATTAATTTAAAAAAGTTACACATTTAATTTGCCAAGCGTAGCATAGCTGTTGAAAGCCTACAAGCTTATATTGTCAGTTTAGAAACTAGTTTTTCTTTCAATATGTCATATATTAAAATTATTATAATCAGAGTGTTGATTAGACTGGATGATATAAAAAATGGAACAGTTATATGCACCTACCTCCATTATAGGAGAGCAGCTGACTGTGAAACTGGGCTAGTTGATTCTTAGATTGTGTTACACTGGCCTCTAAGTAGCCCCAGGATGAGTACTGACAAAGTTTGCACAGTGAAAATCCTTTTTTGTTTTCCCTGTGTTGTCAAGTTTCATAATCCTTGATTGGATTCTTGCACTTCATTTTTATCTGTGTTAATAAGTTTAATCCAAAGGCAGCCATGTAGGGCGACTTTGCAACTTCTATATTCTTATTACTAATGTGTTGATTTTATAATTTTAACTGTAAGAAAGAAGTATAATTTCTACCATTTTACATTATTTAGGTCATTTTCATGTCGTTCCCAGTAATGACAAAACATACATCCTTGGAGGCCAAATCACTTCATTTAATTATGAGCTCCTATTAGGTAAAATTATTGTCATTTAGCTTTACACTACCAAGTGTAGCATAGTATCTGCAAAGTAAATCATGGTCCATAAATGTTTTCAAACAGAAGTTAAAATAAGAAAAAATAACATTAAAGTGAGTGAAAAATATAACTCTTCAGAATTAATTCTTCACTAAAGTGTACAGAGGAACTCTTTATGTCCCACAAAGGAAAAGTTAATTTTTTCTTTTGAATTAGTTGTGTAAGACTTGGCACTTAACAATATATATTTAATACAATTTGACACATTTCTGTATTGGATTTTTGTTATCTGTTCTAGAGGGTCTTTGGCTAGACTCCTTAATGGGAAAGGATACTAGACAGTCATTTTAGGTAGCAACCTACTACACAGTTCACCAAAGAACTACTTTGGGGAAATTTTAGACAAAAAAAGACAGTATATAACTGCGCCCAAACTATTCCCATTGAGAGGAAATCAAAGTAACTGGATAAGCATCGTACAGAAGCTCCTGGCACCGGAATTAAAATTTCCAACTGATTATTTTGCTTTGCTCTGATATAATCTGACACAGAGAGTTCTTCTTGGAATCATTTGAAAACGAACTTTGTTACTATCCCAGCAGTTCATGCATAATTCGCTAAAAGGAAAAGAACAAAATCATTCATTTGAATCTTCACACCAGCACTTTTCAACAGGGAAAGCTGGATGGAAGACACATGGGAAATCTGTACTATTTTGCAACTTCTTGCAAATGTAACATTATTTCAAAATAAAAGTTTTTAAAAAAAGATGCGGAGGGAGAACTAAGGTGCCGAAATGTTCTCAAGTGATCAAATTTTAACTTCATTAATATGAAAGGAAGACATCTGTTTAATAAATAAATTAATCAACTAATTGTTTAAAGTGATAGCTACTTCTGAGGAGAAATATTTTTCTTCTATAAGGTTGTCAATATATGTTTTCAATACAATAACTTTAATCCACATCAAGCTTCTTTCTTGTGTGTTGTCACAATGTAGGGGTGTGTGTGTGTGTGTGTGTGTGTGTGTGTTATTATGATGCCTAGGTTTGGATTACAGTCATTCAAGTATAATCTTATATTTTAGTTTTCACAAACTAAAAGTCAAGTTCTCATTTTCTCTTTAATTTCCTTTAAAAAAAATTAGTTCTAGGTGAATAATAATTCCCCATCACATGTACATTTTAACACAGAAAGTTATGTGTTAGCAAATTGAGATTCATCCACAAATCTCACCAAAGATATTGGGAACGCATTTGCTGACTGAAATAAATATGCTCAAAGAAAAAGTTGTGAGTTGAGTTATATTTGGGGCCTTACTGAACACTATACCTGGAAGACCATCAGGTAGCTCTCAGGATATGCTCCGCAGAGATAAAGGAGGAGCTAACACGTACATGACATTTTTTTTTTTTTTTTGCTGGAAAAACCATGTAGTCAGACCTCAAAAGTTTACTTCTAATCTCAAAGAACAGACATCTCAAGTTAAACATTTCAGTGTTTTTCTGTCTATGGGAAGATGCAAGAATCTGGGGTCGTTTGAATATTTTTCACTAGATATGCATATTCAACTATCCAGGGGCCAGTGTATACAATGTACAGAATGCTTCCTTTTTTTTTCTCCATTATGAATTCCCCTCAGGGTGCACTCTCCCTGGGCAACTGCAGTGGTTAATGGATTGATACTTGTAGAACTGGAATGGAAGGCAACATTTTTTTCTCTACACATTTCTAGAGCAATATTATGAATGAAAAATAATAAGAAACGTCAAGTTCTCCCAATTAAAATTAATGTTTCATAAACAACTCAAAATATTGTTCATGTACAGACCAAATACTGGGAAGCATACCTCCCTTAATCAAATATTCTATTTCAAAAACACTACTAATTTGAGTCAAGTCATGGTTTATTACTGATTTGATGGATCATAGCATTTTAGTGTGGTCCCCACTTCTTATTTTATTTCTCATAGTCACAAGTGAAATACCCTGCCACTGACTAGTGAATATCAGTAACATTCAGTGACTGAGACATTTCATGTGTGAAAGGGGCATATGCAATTCCCTCAGAATAATTCTATCAACAATGATACAATGATTGCCTTTATGATGAAAGTGAAGATTTTAGTAAGCACTGATATCTTTCAAGCATTACATTTAGTTTCTCTAAGACTGTCAACAGGTCATTTATCTTGAGAAGGCTATTTTGTTGTGTTGTTCTATTCTGACCTTCAGTCATCTGGGCTTACTTGAATCTGATAAAACATAAGAAAGACTCTCCAGTCTTAAATGGCTTCTTTTGTGATGCAATATAGATAATACTATTTGGAAGTTCCTAAATTCCTAATATATTTTTCTCTACAATTGCACATCACCTTAAATTTACTTAACCTTAACTTGGATTCTAATAATGTATTTTAGGAGGCTCAACATTTTAAATTTGAGATGTCTTGATTTACATCATTAGGTCACAACACTGTCAATCAAAAGTATCTAATAATACAATTTAAAAAAATCCAAGCCAGTAATTGACCTGCTTTATGCTGCAGGGACATAAACTTCTAGGATTTTATCCCCTTAAAGGAAAAATAAACTGCTGGTAGACATCAAAATGTAAAGAAGCTAGTTTTAGAGCAGTAATTTTTCAAGAATTTATTTCTCATAGGGAAGCTGATTACATATGTGCTTCTCATCATTCAATTTTTAAAATTATATGGATTTCATACACCATGATCAAGTGGAATTTATCCCAGGGATGCAAGAATTCTTCAATATATGCAAATGAATCAATGTGATACACCATATTAACAAATTGAAGAATAAAAACCATATGATCATCTCAATAGATGCAGAAAAAGCTTTTGACAAAATCCAAAACCCAGTTATGATAAAAATTCTCCAGAAAGTGGGCATAGAGGAACCTACCTCAACATAATAAAGGCCATATATGACAAACCCATAGCAAACATCATTCTCAATGGTGAAAAACTGAAAGCATTTCTTCTAAGACCAGGAACAAGACAAGGATGCCCACTCTCACCACTATAATTCAACATAGTTTTGGAAATCCTAGCCACAGCAATCAGAGAAGAAAAAGAAATAAAAGGAATACAAATTGGAAAAGAGGAAGTAAAATTGTTACTGTTTGCAGATGACATAATACTATACATAGAGAATCCTAAAGATGCCACCAGCAAACTACTAGAGCTAATCAATGAATTTGGTAAAGTTGCAGGGTACAAAATTAATGCATAGAAATCTCTTGCATTCCTATACACTAATGATGAAAAATCTGAAAGAGAAATTAAGGAAACACTCTCATTTACCAAGGCAACAAAAAGAATAAAATACCTAGGAATAAACCTACTTAGGGAGACAAAAGACCTGTATGCAGAAAACTATCAGACACTGTTGAAAGAAATTAAAGATGATACCAACAGATGGAGAGATATACCAGGTTCTTGGATTGGAAGAATCAATATTGTGAAAATGACACTATACTACCCAAAGCAATCTACAGATTCAATGCAATCTCTATCAAATTACCAATGGCATTTTATACGGAACTAGAACCAAAAATCTTAAAATTTGTATGAAGACACAAAAGATCCCGAATAGCCAAAGCAGTCTTGAGGGAAAAACATGGAGCTGGAGGAATCAGACTCCCTGACTTCAGACTATACTACAAAGCTACAGTAATCAGGACAATATGGTACTGGCACAGAAACAGAAACATAGATAAATGGAACACGATAGAAAGCCCAGAGATAAACTCACACACTTATGGTCAACTAATCTATGACAAAGGAGGCAAGGATATACAATGAAGAAAAGATAGTCTCTTCAATAAAGGTGTGGGGAAAACTGGACAGCTACAAGTAAAAGAATGAAATTAGAACACTCCCTAACACCATACACAAAAATAAACTCAAAATGGATTACAGACCTAAATGTAAGACCGTACACTATAAAACTCTTAGAGGAAAACATAGGCAGAACACCCTTTGACATAAATCACAGCAAGATCTTTTTTGATCCACCTCCTAGAGTAATGGAAGTAAAAAAAAAACCAAAAAAATAAATGTGACCTAATGAAACTTAAAAGCTTTTGCACAGCAAAGGAAACCATTAAAAAAACGAAAAGACAACCTTTAGAATGGGAGAAAATATTTGCAAATGAATCAATGGACAAAGGATTAATCTCCAAAATATGTAAACAGCTCAATATTAAAAAAACAAACAACCCAATCCAAAAATGGGCAGAAGACCTAAACTGTCATTTCCCCAAAGAAGACATACAGATGGCCAAGAAGCACATGAAAAGCTGCTCAAAATCACTAATTATTAGAGAAATGCAAATCAAAACTACAATGAGGTATCACCTCTTAACAGTTAGAATGGGCATCATCAGAAAATCTACAAACAACAAATGCTGGAGAGGGTGTGGAGAAAAGGGAATCCTCTTGCACTGTTGGTGGGAATGTAAATTGATACAGCCACTATGGAGAACAGTATGGAGGGTCCTAAAAAACTAAAAATAGAATTAATATATGATCCAGCAATCCCACTACTGGGTATATACCCCGAGAAAACCATAATTCAAAAAGACACTTGCACCCCAATGTTCATTGCACCACTATTTACAATAGCCAGGTCATGGAAGCAACCTAAATGCCCATAGACAGAAGAATGGATAAAGAAGTTGTGGTACATATATAGAATGGAATATTACTCAGCCATAAAAAGGAAAGAAATTGGGTCATTTGTTGATACGTGGATGGATCTCGAGACTGTCATACAGAGTGAAGTCAGAAAGAGAAAAACAAATATCGTATACTAACGCATGTATGTGGAACCTAGAAAAATTGTACAGATGAACTGGTTTGCAGGACAGAAGTTGAGACAGATGTAGAGAACTAACGTATGGACACTAATGGGGGAAAGTCGCAGGGGGTGGGGGTGGTGGTGTGATGAATTGGGCAATTGGGATTGACACGTATACACTCATGTGTATAAAACTGATGACAAATATGAACCTGCTGTATAAAAAAATAAATTAAATTCAAAAATTAAAAATAAATAAAATTAGATGGATTAAAATGGACATTTTTTGAGAATCTGGGTGAATTTTATATAAAACAGTTGGGTTTGAGTGTTAGCTGCATGAGGCATTTTGTGTTTTAACCTGTTTTATAAAGATAAGACATATATTTCATTATTCCATAGAGGAATGATATTTTTAATATTCATTAAAAATTATTTAAAATAAGATACTTTGGTATTTTCATCAGAAAAACATATTGAGTCCAAAATTGCTCAAAAGGTACAAGGGAAATCAAGTTTATATTAAATGCTCATTTCTAGGAAATGTGTTGATTGATGGGTATTTTTAATGGCTTACTGAACTCTTAAAAGGAAAAGTGGTAAATATATCATAAATAATAACAGCACAAACTACTGACATCATGAGTAGTTCATTTGACTCCAGAAGATTTGCTTTTTATATTTGATGGCTCAAATTCAGTGCACCTTTTTCTTGGGCTGTGAATAAACCACCACTCAGAACAGACATAAAGGATAATTTCAAAAGAGAGAGAGAGATTTCCAGTTATGTAAAAACAAAATTCTCAATTTATTCTTATTCATTTGGTAGTGGTTAAAATAAAACAAGAAGTTATGTCATAAATTAATTGGAAGAAAGCTGGTGCTGCTCTCCAAACACTAGCCAAAAATGCCAAGACAGCTGAATATCTTCCTTAGTTCATTTTTATATATCTATATTTTAAACATCTTTATTGGAGTGTAATTGCTTTACAATGTTGTCGTAGTTTCTGCTGTAGCACAAAGAGAATCAGCTTTATGTATACATATATCCCTATATTCCTTCTCTCCTGTGTCTCCTTCCCCACCCTCCCTATCCCACCACTCTAGGTGGTCACAAGAACCTAGGTGATCTCCTTGTGTGATGCAGCTATTTCCCACTAGCTATCTTACTTTTGGTAATGTATATATGTCAATGCTACTCCCTCACTTCGTCCCAGCTTACCCTTCCCCCTCCCTGTGTAATCAAGTCCATTTTCAACATCTGCATCTTTATTCCTATCCTGCCCTGAGGTTCGGCAGAATGTTTTTTCTTTTTTTTAGATTCTATATATATATGTTAGCATATGGTATTTGTTTTTCTCTTTCTAACTTACTTCACTCTGTATAACAGACCCTATGTCCATCCACCTTACTACAAATAACTCAATTTTGTTTCTTTTTATGGCCAAGTAATATTCCATTATATATATATGCCACATCATCTTCTTTATCCATTCATCTGTCGATGGACACATAGGTTGCTTCCATGTCCAGGCTACTGTAAATAGAGCTGCAATGAACATTGTGGTTCATGACACTTTTTGAATTATGGTTTGTTCAGGGTATATGCCCAGTAGTGGGATTGCTGGGTCATGTGGTAGTTCTACTTTCAGTCTTTAAGGAACCTCCATAGTGGCTGTATCACTTTACATTCCCACCAACAGTGCAAGAGGGTTCCCTTTTCTCCACACCCTTTCCAGCATTTATTGTTTGGAGATTTTTGATGATGGCCATTCTGATCATTATGAGATGATATCTCACTGTAGCTTTGATTTGCAGTTCTCTAATGATTGATGATGTTGAGCATTCTTTCAGGTATTTCTTGGCAATCTGTATATCTTCATTGGACAAATGTCTATTTAGGTCTTCTGCCCATTTTTGGATTGGGTTTTTTGTTTTTTGATATTGAGCTTCATGAGCTGCCTGTCAATTCTGGAGATTAATCCTTTGTCAGTTGCTTCATTTGCAAATATTTTCTCCCATTCGGAGGGTTGTCTTTTCGTCTTGTTTCTGTTTTCCTTTCCTGTGAAAAAGGTTTTAAGTTTCATTAGGTCCCATTTTTTTGTTTGTTTTTATTTCCATTTCTCCAGTAGTTGGGTCATAAAGGATGTTGCTGTGATTTATGTCATAAAATGTTCTGCATAAGTTTTCCTCTAGGAGTTTGATAATGTCTGGCCTTACATTAAGGTCTTTCATCCATTTTAAGTTTATTTTTGTGTACGGTGTTAGGGAGTGTTCTAATTTTATTCTTTTACATGTAGCTGTCCAGTATTCCCATCACCACTTATTGAAGACAGTGTATATTATTGCCTCCTTTATGAAAGATAAGGTGACCATATGTGCGTGCATTTATCTCTGGGCTTTCTATCTTGTCCCATTGATCTATATTTCTGTTTTTGCACCAGTACCATACTGTCTTGTTTACTGTAGCTTTGTAGTATAGTCTGAAACAGGGTGCCTGATTCCTCCAGCTCAGTTTTACTTTCTCAAGATTGCTTTGGCTATTCGGGGTCTTTTGTGTTTCCATACATATTGTGAAATGTTTTGTTCCAGTTCTGTGAAAAATGCCAGTGGTAGTTTGATAGGGATTGCATTCTATCTGTAGATTGCTTTGGGTAGTAGAGTCATTTTCACAATGCTGATTCTTGCAATTCAAGAACATGGTATATCTCTCCATCTATTTGTATCATCTTTAATTTCTTTCATCAGTGTCTTATAATTTCCTGCATACAGGTCTTTTGTTTCCTTAGGTAGGTTTATTCCTAGGTATTTTATTATTTGTGTTGCAATGGTAAATGAGAGTGTTTTCTTAATTTCACTTTGAGATTTTTCACCATTAGTTTATATGAATGCAAGAGATTTCTGCACATTAATTTTGTATCCTGCTACTTTATCAAATTAATTGATTAGCTCTAATAGTTTGCTAGTAGCATCTTTAGGATTCTTTATGTATAGTATCATGTCATCTGCAAACACTGACAGCTTTACTTCTTCTTTTCCGATTTGGATTCCTTTTATTTTTTTTTCTTCTCTGACTACTGTGGCTAAAACTTCCAAAACTATGTTGAATAACAGTGGTGAGAGTGGGCAACCTTGTCTTCTTCCTGATCTTAGTGGAAGTGCTTTCAGTTTTTCACCATTGAGGACGATGTTGGCTATGGGTTTGTCATATATGACCTTTATTACCTTGAGGTAAGTTCCCTCTATGTCTACTTTCTGCAGGGTTTTTATCACAAATGGGTGTTGAATTTTGTCAAAAGCTTTTTCTGCATCTATTGAGGTGATCATATGGTTTTTCTCCTTCAACTTGTTAATGTGGTGTATCACGTTGATTGATTTGCTATATTGAAGAATCCTCGCATGCCTGGTATAAACCCCACTTGATCACGGTGTATGATCCTTTTAATGTGCTGTTGGATTCTGTTGGCTAGTATTTTGTTGAGAATTTTTGCATCTATGTTCATCAGTGATATTGGCCTGTAGTTTTCTTTCTTTGTGAAATCTTTGTCTGGTTTTGGTAGCAGGGTGATGATGGTCTTGTAAAATGAGTTTGGGAGTGTCCTCCCTGTGCTATATTTTGGAAGAGTTTGAGAAGGATAGGTGTTAGCTCTTCTCTAATTGCCTGATATAATTCACCACTGGAGCCATCTGGTCCTGGTCTTTTGTTTGGTGGAAGATTTTTTATCACAGTTTCAATTTCATTAATTGTGATTGGTCTGTTTATATTTTCTATTTCTTCCTGGTTCAGTCTCAGAAGGTTGTGCATTTCTAAGCATTTGTCCATTTCTTCAAGGTTGTCCATTGTATTGGCATATAGTTGCTTGTAGTAATCTCTCATGATACTTTGTATTACTGTGATGTCAGTTGTTCCTTCTCCTTTTTCATTTCTAATTATATCAATATGAGTCTTCTAACTTTTTTCCTTGATGAATCTAGCTAATGTTTTATCAATTTTGTTTATCTTCTCAGAGTACCAGCTTTTAGATTTATTGATCTTTGCTATCATTTCCTTCATTTCTTTTTCATTTATTTCTGATCTGATCATTATGATTACTTTCCTTCTGCTAATTTTGTTTTTTTGTTGTTGTTGTTGTTCTTCCTCTAATTGCCTTAGGTGTAAGGTTAGGTTGTTTATTTGAGATGTTTCTTGTTTCTTGAGGTAGGATTGTATAGCTATAAACTTCCCTCTTAGAACTGCTTTTGCTGCATCCCATAGGTTTTGGGTCATCGTGTCTCCATTGTCATTTGTTTCTAGGTATTTTTTGATTTCCTCTGTGATTTCTTCGGTGATCTCTTAGTAATTAAGTAGTATATTGTTTAGCCTCCATGTGTTTGTATTTTTTACAGATTTTTTCCTGTAATTGATATCTGGTCTCGTAGCATTGTGGTCAGAAAAGATATCTGATATGATTTCAATTTTCTTAAATTTAGCAAGGCTTGATTTGTGACCCATGATATGATCTATCCTGGAGAATGTTCCATGAGCACTTGTGAAGAATGTGTATTCTGTTGTTTTTGGATGGAATGTCCTAGAAACATCAATTAAGTGTATCTTGTTTAATGTATCATTTAAAGCTTGCGTTTCCTTATTTATTTTCATTTTGGATGATCTGTCCATTGGTGAAAGTGGGATGTTAAAGTCCCCTACTATGATTGTATTACTGTCAATTTCCCCTTTTATATCTGTTAGTATTTGCCTCATGTATTGAAGTGCTCCTTTTCTGGTTGTATAAATATTTACAATTGTTATATCTTATTCTTGGATTGATTCCTTGATCATTATGTAGTGTCCTTCTTTGTCTCATGTAATAGTCTTTTCTTTAAAGTCTATTTTGTCTGATATGAGAATTGCTACTTCAGCTTTCTTTTCATTTCCATTTTTATGGAGTATGTTTTTCCATTCCCTCACTTTTAATCTGTATGTGTCCCTATGTCTGAAGTGGGTCTCTTGTAGACAGCATATATACAGGTCTAGTTTTTGTATCCATTCAGCCAGTGTATGTCTTTCAGTTGGAGCATTTAATTCATTTACATTTAAGGTAATTATCAATATGTATGTTCCTATCACCATTTTCCTAATTGTTTTGGGTTTGTTCTTGTCGGTGTTTTCCTTCTCTTGTGTTTCCTGCCTAGAGAAGATTTTTAGCATTTGTTGTAAAGCTGGTTTGGTGGCGCTCAATTGTCTTAACTTCTGCTTGTCTGTAAAGGATTTAATTTCTCTGTCAAATCTGAATGAAATCCTTGCTGGGCAGCGTAATCTTTGTTGTAGGTTTTTCCCTTTCATCACTTTAAATATGTCCTGCCACTCTCTTCTGGCTTGCAGAGTTTCTGCTGAAAGATCAGCTGTTAACCTTATGAGGATTCCCTTGTATGTTATTTGTTGTTTGTCCCTTGCTGCTTTTGATATTTTTTTCTTTGTATTTAATTTTTGATAGTTTGATTACTATGTGTCTTGGCATGTTTCTCTTTGGATTTATCCTATTTGGGACTCTCTGTGCTTCCTGGACTTGATTAACTATTTTCTTTCCCATATTAGGAAAATTTTCAACTATAATCTCTTCAAATATTTTCTCAGTCCCTTTCTTTTTCTCTTCTTCTGGGATCCCTACAATTCAAATGTTGGTGCATGTAATGTTTTCCCCAAGGTCTCTGAGACTGTCCTCAGTTGTTTTCATTCTTTTTTCTTTATTCTGCTCTGCAGTAATTATTTCCTCTATTTTATCTTCCAGGCCAATTATCTGTTCTTCTGCCTCAATTATTCTGCTACTGATCCTTTCTAGAGAATTTTTAATTTCATATTGTGTTGTTCATCATTGTTTGCTTTTTAGTTCTTCTAGGCCCTTATTAAAGGTTTCTTGTATTTTCTCCATTCTATTTCCAAGATTTTGGATCATCTTTACTATCATTATTCTGAATTATTTTTCAGGTAGACTGCCACTTTCCTCTGCAGTTATGTCTGGTGGATTTTTACCTTGCTCCTTCATCTGTTGTGTGTTTCTTTGTCTTCTCATTGTGCTTAACTTACTGTGTTTGGGGTCTCCTTTTCGCAGGCTGCACGTTCGCAGTTTCCATTGTTTTTGGTGTCTGTCCCCAGTGGCTAAGATTGGTTCAACAGGCTGTGTAGGGTTCCTGGTGGAGGCGACTAGTGCATGTCTTTGGTGGATGCGTCTGGATTTTGTCTTTCTGGTGGGCATGTCCGCATTTGGTGGTGTGTTTTGGGGTGTCTGTGACCTTATTATGATTTTAGACAGCCTCTTTCCTAATGGGTGGGGTTGTGTTCCTGTCTTGCTAGTTGTTTGGCATAGGGTGTCCAGCACTGTTGTGTGCTGCTCATTGTGTGGAGATGGGTCTTGGCGTTGAAATGGAGATCTATGTGATATTTTCACCGTGTGATATTACATAGAGCTGGGAGGTCTCTGGTGGACCAATGTCCTGAACTTGGCTCTCCCACCTCAGAGGCACAGCCCTGATGCCTGGGTGGAGCACCAAGAGGCTTTTATCCACACGGCTCAGAAGAAAAGGGAGAAATAAAAGGGGAAGAATGAAAAAGATAAAATAAAATGAAATAAAAGTTATTAAAATAAAAAATAATTATTAAAAACTATTTTTTAAGTAATAAGAAAAAGAAAAAAGAGAAATCAAATGAAAAAACAAATCCATCAATGATAACCAGCACTAAAAACTATACTAAAAAGAAAGAGAAAAAAAACCCGAAAAATTGATAGACAGAGCCTTAGGACAAATGGTAAAAGCAAAGCTATATAGAGAAAATCACCCAAGGAAGCATACACATAAACACTCACAAAAAGTGAAAAAGGGGCAAAAATATATATATCATTGCTCCCAAAGTCCACCTACTCAATTTGGAATGATTCGTTGTCTATTCATGTATTCCACAGCTTCAGGGTACATCAAGCTGATTGTGGAGATTTAATCCTCTGCTCCTGAGGCTGCTGGGAGAGATTACCCTTGCTCTGTTTGCACAGCTCCTGGGGTTCAGCTTTGGATTTGGCCCTGCCTCTGCGTGTAGGTCTCCTGAGGGCGTCTGTTCTTCGCTCAGACAGGACGGGGTTAAATGAGAAGCTGATTCGGGGTCTCTGGCTCACTCAGGCCAGGGGGAGGGAGGGGTACGGAGTTTGGGGCGAGCCTGTGGCAGCAGAGGCCAGTATGATGTTGCACCAGCATGTGGCGTGCCATGTGTTTTCCCAGGGAAGTTGCCCCTGGATCATGGGACCCTGTAAGTGACGGGCTGCACAGGCTCCCGGGAGGGGTGGTATGGACAGTGACCTGTGCTTGCATGCAGGCTTCTTGATGGCTGCAGCAGCAGCCTTAGCGAATCATGCCTATCTCTGGGGTCCGTGCTGATAGCTGCGGCTTGTGCCCGTCTCTGGAGCTCCTTTATCGGAGCTCTTAATCCCCTCTCCTCGTGCACCAGGAAGCAAAGAGGCAAGAAAAAATCTCTTGCCTTTTTGGCAGCTCCAGACTTTTTCCCGGACTCCATCCCGGCTAGCCGTGGCGCACCAGCCCCCTTGAGGCTGTGTTCACGCAGCCAACCCCAGTCCTCTCCCTGGGATCCGACGTCCGAAGCCCGAGTCTCAGCTCCCAGCTCCCACCCATCCCGGCGGGTGAACAGAGAAGCCGCTCAGGCTGGTGAGTGCTGGTTGGCACTGATCCTCTGTGCGGGAATCTCTCCACTTTGCCCTCTGCACCCCTGTTGCTGTGCTCTCCTCCGTGGCTCCGAAGCTTCCCCCTCCGCCACCCACAGTGTCCGCCCGCAAAGGGCCTTCCTAGTGTGTGGAAACTTTTCTTCCTTCACAGCTCCCTCGCACTGGTGCAGGTCCCGTCCCTACTCTTTTGTCTCTGTTTTTTCTTTTTTCTTTTGCCCTACCCAGGTACGTGGGGAGTTTCTTGCCTTTGGGGAGGTCTGAGGTCTTCTGCCAGCATTCAGTAGGTGTTCTGTAGGAGTTGTTCCACATGTAGATTTATTTCTGATGTATTAGTGGGGAGGAAGGTGATCTCCGCATCTTACTCTTCCGCAATCTTGAACCTCCTCCCCCGTTTATAAGTTTATATAATAGGCTTCCTTTAGCGGATTGCCTCCAGTAAAATCACATGTTCATATGTTGACCCTTTTTAACCTTTCATCTAATTCTTTTATGACTTTAAAATGGTTCATGTTTGTTTCTCAGGAAAGGAGAGCTCCAAATAGAATGCTCTCTTTTGGGTGTGTGTGAGGGGTTCTGTACAAATGGCAACTGGCAGAAATCAATACATGTCACAAATCTGTGTGTCCTCATACTGGAAAAAGAATAAGATTCCGATAATACAAACTGATGCTGAGAATGTGGAGAAAAGGAAACATCTGCATGCTGGTGGGAATGCAAATCTATCAAAACAATCTTAATTTCATTTTGACAATAACTCACAAAATTAAGTTGCTCAAAACTAAAGACAGCCTATTCCACAGCAATTGTACGCTTGTTGTTTACACCGCAGAGACTCTTATGCTCTGCCCAAAGAGGCACAAGACAACAATGTTTAGTGCAGACGTACTTTCTAATATCAAAACTTAAAATGACCTAGCTTCCAGAAAAATTAATGAAGTAGAGCCAAGCATATCAGCAAAGATGAACCTCACTAATATGGTCTGAGAATTCAACATGTTACGAATAGAAACCATATGAAACTACTCAAATGACATTTTAAAATGTGTAACATATTGACATAGTTTTTAAAAAGTACCTATGATATAAAGATAAAATTTATATGTAAACCATTAAGTATATAATTTAATTTCAATGAAATTAAAATATTTTAATAATTATACTTGACTTTCCTCCCTCTCTCCCACCGTCTCTTCTCTCTTCCTTTTCCAATTATGAAAAACATATGCTAAGAAGCATAGTCTTTAGAGAAATACAAATTTGCATTCAGTGAGAACTCAGAACTTCATAAATATGTAGTTTGGGGCCAATAGCCTGACCTTGGTGAACTAGAACTCCTTCATCTGTTTCTTCAAATGTATTTTGAAGTTGAACGGAGAAAATGAACATAGAGCTGCTAATATAGTGTCAACCTAAGAGCCAACACTTCTCTTTCAGATATCACTATTTTTATTCCATAAAAACAATGTCGGAATCATTGTGTAAAAATATAATTATGCAAACTCTAGAGAATTTACATCCTAATATTTAACACATTAATATAAAAATTGGCAATATGAATTTGCCTGCTTTATAATAGTTACTCATTAGAAGAACTTGGATATATAATTGTTTCTCATTCAATTCTTCTGGGTTTCTTTTTTTTAAGATTTATTATTTATTTATTTATTTTTAATTTTTGGCTGAGTCTGGTTTTAGTTGTGGCACACGCGATCTTCGTTGAGGCATGAGGGATTTTTCATTGTGGCGTGCGGGCTTCTCTTTAGTTGTGGCAAGTTTTCTCTATTTGTGGCACACGGGTTTTAGAGCATGTGGGCTCTGTAGTTTGCAGCATGTGGGCTCTCTCATTGAGGTACACGGGCTCAGTAGTTCTGGTGCATGAGCTTAGCTGCTCTGTCACATGTGGGATCTTAGCTCCCTGACCACGGATCTAAACTGTGTTCCCTGCATTGTAAGGAGGATTATTAACCAATGAGCCACCAGGGAAGTCCCCAGTTCTTCTCTTAATGTAATGTTTATTTCACTTCATTATTTCTCTGATACTCTTGCAAGCAGAGTTTTGTTTTGTGTATTTCAATTACAATTAAAGAAAATTGCTTCTCTATGCTTTCTTTATTCAGTGAATATTGATAAAAATAAAAGGGCAGGGGGCTTCCCTGGAGGCGCAGTGGTTGAGAGTCCGCCTGCTGATGCAGGGGACACGGGTTCGTGCCCTGGTCTGGGAAGATCCCACATGCCGCAGAGCAGCTAGGCCCGTGAGCCATGGCCGCTGAGCCTGAACGTCCGGAGCCTGTGCTCCACAACGGGAGAGGCCACAACAGTGAGAGGCCCGTGTACTGCAAAAAATAATAATAATAAATAAATAAAAGGGCAAATAAATTAAAAATCCTACCTTATACTCATAGTTTTGGAAAGATTTATAGAAAGTTATTATCTCACATATTCTTTTGTTGAGGCACTCAGATAATATGAGGTAGTCTAACTCTGCTACTTTGATAAATGCTACAGAAGATACAAAGCTGAGTAAATCAACTATTCTCAAAGAGTTTATGCTGTACTTTGTTCATCAATTGACATATGTAGGAATTAAATCACCAAATCATGTTCTCAGATTAAAATAAGGCATGACTAGTGGTCTATTTTGTACCTAAAGCAGTGATTATTATTACCAGGCTCAGAGTCCTTTTAGAACACTGTAAATGACATTTTCCCATTTATTCTAAATGTAAGTTCCATTCAGGAGTTTTTGTCTTTTCTGTTACTGCTTTATCTGTTTGTTGTGCTTACGTAAGTTCCTGTTGTAGAGTGAATAAATGAATGAATTTGTCTTTTTCTGCACTAGAATTATGTCATTTGGTGCTTGATAGAGTATTTTGCTAACAGAAGTAAAATTTTTTTTCTTTTCAAAAGGTTGATTTTTCCTTGACATTTAATTTTTCAAAAAAAAGTATAACCTTTGCCAATTGACCCAAAGTTCACATTGTAATTTCAAATAAAATTGTACTACATTTAAAAAATTAATTTGAAGCTACTATATGCTGTTTTAAGTGCATTTTTAGCTCATTAAGTACTCAAAACAACCCTGTGAAATATGTACTGTTATTTTCTTCCTGTTATAGGTGAGAACATCAAGGCACATGAAACAAATAATTTCTCTCTTAGGGGAGGTTGAGACTGAACCATGCAGTTTGTCTTCAGAGCTGTGTTTCTAACATTTATACTTTCTTTTTCCCATACAAGATTATGTCTCTCTATAAAGTTGTTATATATATGTATATATATACACATGTACATTTTTGTAATTGTGAAAGAAATCTTCTTGCATCACAGTTGACCTTAAGATAGATTATCCAGGTGGACCAAATCTAATTGCAGAAATCTTTTTAACAGCAGAGATCTCTTGGGCTGGCAACAGGAGAAAAAGCCAAAGAAATTAGGAGCTTGATAAGCATTCACATACTGATGCAGCTTTGATAATAGAGGAGGTCAGGTGAGAGGAATGTGGACATCCCTTAGGGGCAGAGAGTGGCCTGGCTGACAGTTAATAAGGAAATGGGGACCTTCTACCTAGAGCTGCAAAATACTGGATTTGGACAACAACCAGTAAAGTTGGAAGAACCCCAAATGCCACATGAGAACTGCAGCTTCAGCCTCCATCTCATTTTCAGTCTTATGATATGCTGAACAGAGAACCTCACCATGCAATCCCAGACTTCTGACCTACAGAACTGTAAAATAGTAAATGAATGTTGTTTCACACACTACATTTATGGTAATGTGTTATGGCAGCAGTAGAACACTGATAATACATACTCACTTTACCTTAGTGGTTATTTCTAGAATAAGTAAGAAAACACAAAACAGTTACTAGCTTTTTAAATTGATTCCAGTAATTGTTTTTTAAGTAGATTCTCTTGTGTTTCCACTTGTGGATACTGATTATGCCTTTTCAACATCTATACTGCATTTTCAATGTCTTATTTACTGCTTACTAACTGCCGAACAATACTAAAAATTAGCAATGATGATTGATTTCAGTATATTTTTCCTGACAATAATAGCAATTCTATCACTTCATCACATTGTTAAGAATTGATATTGAGAGATGTACTTTATCAAATCATGCTAGTTTTTTTCTACTTATCAAGAATTTAATCACAAAGACTTATTATAGATTATCAAATACATTTAGTATCTACTGAAATATTCAAATTATGTTCCTTTAGTTATTAAAGTGAATTATGTTCATGATTTTTCTAAGGTTGAAACACCTTTGTGTTTCTTTAATGAAAAAACCATTATATTATTTTTAACTCTGCCATCGTATTTGGCACACTTAATATTTTATTATTTGTGCAACTCTATTTGCATAAATGAAATATATCTGCTGTTTTTCTTGTGAGAACAATAATGTTTGATATAGGTGTAAATTTCACACTGTATTTATAAAAGGAATTATACAGAATTTTCTATTTTTCTGTTTTGGAACACCTGAAAGTAGAATTTTTTCTCTTCTTGTTTTAATATATTATAAGCTTCTTTTCATTTAAAGCCTATTAAAGTTAAATAGAATTTGACTGTGAAGCCATCTGGTCCTAGAATTTTGCTTGTTGGAAAAATTTAATCACAGTTTCAATTTCATTACTTGTGATTGGTATGTTCATATTTTCTATTTCTTCATGGTTCAGTTTTGGGAGATTGTACTTTTCCAAGAATTTGTCCATTTCTTCGACATTGTCCAATTTATTGGTATACCATTGCTTGTAGTAGTCTCTTATGAACCTTTGTATTTCTGTAATGTCTGTTGTAACTTCTTCTTTTTCATTTATAATTTTATTGATTTGAGTTCTTCCATTTTTTTCTTGATGAGTCAGGCTAAAGGTTTATCAATTTTGTTTACCTTCTCAAAGAGCTAGCTTTTAATTTCATTGATCTTTGCCACTGTTTTCTCCATCTCTATTTCCTTTATTTCTGCTCTGGTCTTTGTGATTTCTTTCCTTCTACTAACTTTGGGTTGTTTGTTCTTCTTTCTTTAGTTGCTTTAGCTGTAAGGTTAGACTGTTTATTTGAGATTCTTCTTGTTTCGTAAGGTAAGACTGTATTGCTATAAACTTCTCCCTTAGAATTGCTTTTGCTGAAATCCATAGGTTGTGGATCCTTGTTTTCATTGTCATTTGTCTCTAGGTATTTTTTAATTTCCTCCTTGATTTCTTCAGTGATCCATTCGTTATTTAGTAACATATTGTTTAACGTCCATGTGTTTGTGTTCCATACAGTTGTTTTTCCTGTAATTGATTTCAAATTTAATGGCATTGTGTTTGGAAAAGATGCTTGATATGATTTCAATTTTCTTAAAACTTACTCAGGCTTGATTTTTGACCCAAGATGTGATCTATTTTAGAGAATGTTCCATTTGCACTTGAGAAGAAAGTGTATTCTGCTGCTTTCGGAGGAAATCTAATTAAACTTAAAAGCTTTTGTGCATCAAGGGAAACCATAAACACAATGAACAGACAACCCTCAGAATGGGAGAAAATATTTGTAAATGAAGCAACCAACAAGGGATTAATCTCCAAAATATGCAAACAACTCATGCAGCTCAATATTCAAAAAACATACAACCCAATCCCAAAATGGGCAGAAGACCTAAATAGACATTTCTCCAAAGAAGACATACAGATGGCAAAAAAGCACATGAAAAGATGCTCAACATCACTAATTATTAGAGAAATGCAAATCAAAACCACAATGAAGTATCACCTCACACCAGTGAGAATGGCCATCATCACAAAATCTATGAACAATGAATGCTGGAGAGGGTGTGGAGAAAAGGGAACCCTCTTGCACTGTTGGTGGGAATGTAAATTGGTACAGCCACTATGGAGAACAGTATGGAGGCTCCTTAGAAAACTAAAAATAGAGCTATTATTGAACCAGCAATCCAAGTCCTAGGCATATACCCAGGGAAAACCATAATTTGAAAAGATACATGCACCCCAATTTTAATTGCAGCACTATTTACAATATCCAGGACATGCAAACAACCTAAATGTCCATCAACAGAGGAATGGATATGTATGTTCAAATGGTAATAATGTATTATCATTTTTTTTTATAGTTTTGGGTTTGTTTTTGTAGGTCATTTTCTTCTCTTGTGTTTCTCACCTAGAGAACTTCCTTTAGCACTTGTTGTAAAGCTGGTTTGGTGGTGCTGATTTCTATTAGCTTTTGCTTGTCTGAAAAGCTTTTGATTTCTCCATTGAATCAGAATGAGATCCTTGCTGGGTAGAGTAATCTTGGTTGTAGGTTTTTTTATTTCATTACTTTAAATATATCCTGCTACCCGCTTCTGGCCTGCAGAGTTTCTGCTGAAAAATCAACTGTTGACCTTATAGGGATTCCCTTGTATGTTATTTTTTGTTTTTCCCTTGCTGCTTTTAATATTTTTTCTTTGAATTTAATTTTTGATTAACTTGTGTCTTGGAATGTTTCTCCTTGGGTTTATCCTATATGGGATTCTCTGCACTTCCTGGACTTGGGTGACTATTTCTTTTCCCATATTAGGGAAGTATTAGACTATAATCTCTTTAAATATTTTCTCAGACCTTTTCTCTTTCTCTTCTTCTTCTGTGACCCCTATAAGTCGAATGTTGGTGCATTTAATGTTGCCCCAGAAGTCTCTGAGACTTTCCTCATTTCTTTTCATTCTTTTTTCTTTACTCTGCTCCTTGGCAGTTATTTCCACCATTCTATCTTCCAGCTCACTTTTTCATTCTTCTGTCTCAGTTATTCTGCTATTGATTCCTTCTAGTGTATTTTTCATTTCAGTTATTGTGTTGTTCATCACTGTTTGTTTGTGCTTTAGTTCTTCTAGGTCCTTGTTAAACACTTCTTGTATTTTCTCGATCCATGTTTTCATTCTATATCCGAGATTTTGGATCATCTTTACTATCATTACTCTGAATTCTCTTTCAGGTAGGTATAGCCTCTTATTTGGTCTTGTAAGCTTTTACCTTGCTTCTTTGTCTGTAATATATTTTCTTGTCATCTTATTTTTTGATGGGTGGGGCTGTGTTCCTGTCTTGCTGGTTGTTTGGCGTGAGACATCCAGCACTGGAATTTGCAGGCAGCTGGGTGGAGCCGGGTCTTGGTGCCCAGATGAGGACCTCTGGGAGACCTCACACTGATTAATACTCCCTGGGACATGAAGTTCTCTGTTAGTCCAGTTGTCAGTTGCTTGGACTTTGTTCTCCCACAACAGGAGCTCAGGCCTGAACCCTGGCTTGGGAAACAAGACCCTGCAAGGAACACACATGGCAAAAAAAAAAAAAAAGCAACAAACAGAAAAGAGCAGAACAATAACAAACAATAACAAAGAATAAAAAAGAAAATGAAATTAGAAAAATGAAAAATATATTAGAAAACATCAATAAAAATAAAACAACAGCAACAAAACAAAAAAGAACCATGATAGTGGAGAAAAATTAAAAATTAAAACATGTAAAAAATTTTGTAAATTCCCTGTTGCCTCCTATCAGTGTCCTTATCCCATGGTGAGCTACAGCTTACTCCTGCCTCTCCAGTAGGCCTCCAAGATCTCTAGGTAGGTCTCTAGACCCACTGTGTCAGTCCCACCTCTGCATGTGTTCCTCTTCCCAGTGTCTGTTCCTGAAGCTGGCATGGAGGACACATTCCCGTGCAGGCCAGATGGGGTGCAGACCTCCACAGGTGTGCCTACAGAGGCCAGTGCAGCCGGAGGTGGCCTTGGAGGGGAGTGGAGCTCAGGCTGCCAGGACCTGGGCCGCCAGAGGTGGCTTAGACAGAGTTGGGGCTTGCCACTGGCACACACATATCTGGAAGAGGCCTGGGGAGGAGGGGCTCAGGCCCACGACCCACGTGAGTGGAAGAAGCCTTGGTGGTGTGTGGCAGGGGCTCAGGCCCAGGACCCACATGGCCAGAAGAGGCCTTGTGGGTGTGTAAATAGATTAAATGCTCCAACCAAAAGTCATGGGCTGGATGAATGGATACAAAACCAAGACCTGTATATATGCTGTCTACAAGAGACCCACTTCAGACCAAGAGACACATACAGGCTGAAAGTGAGGGGACAGTAAAAGATACTCCATGCAAATTGAAATCTAAAGAAGCTTGAGTAGCAATACTCATATCAGATAAAGTAGACTTTAAAATACAGATGGTTACAAGAGACAAGGAAGGACATTACAGAATTTTCAAGGGATCAATCCCAGAAGAAGACATAACAATAATAAGTATTTATGAACTCAACATAGGAGTACATCTATACATAAGGCAAATGCTAACAGCCATAAAGGGAAATTGAAAGTAACACAATAATAGTGGGGGATTTTAACACCCCACTTACACCAATGGACACATCAACCAGACAGAAAATAAGTAAGGAAAGATAGGGTTTAAATGATACAATAGACCAGATAGACTTAATGGATATTTAGAGGACATTCCATCTGAAAGCAGCAGAATACACTTTCTTTCAAGTGCACACAGAACATTCTCCAAGATAGATCATATCTTGGGTCACAAATCAAGCCTCTGGAAATTTAAGAAACTTGAAATCCTATAGAGCATCTTTTCCAATCACAATACTATGAGATCAGAAATAAATTACAGGAAAAAACTGTACAAAACACAAACACGTGGAGGCTAAACAATATGCTACTAAAACCAAGAGATCACTGAAGAAATCAAAGAGGAAATTTAAAAAAAACCTAGAAAAAAATGACAACAAAAACACAACCCAAAACCTATGGGATGCAGCAAAAGCAGTTCTAAGAGAGAAGTTTATAGCAATTCAATCCTACCTCAAGAAACAAGAAAAAGCTCAAATAAACAACTTAATCTTATACCTAAAGCAACTAGAGAAAAAAGAAACAAAACCCAAAGTTAGTAGAAGGAAAGAAATCATAAAAGTCAGAGATGAAATAGAAACAAAGAAAACAATAGCAACAATCAATGAAACTAAAACCTGGTTCTTTGAGAAGATAAACAAAATTGATAAACCTTTAGCCAGACTCATCAAGAAAAAAAAGGGAGAGGATTCAAACCAATAAACTTAGAAATGAAAAAGGAGAAATTACAACTGACACCACAGAAAAAGAGAGGATCATAAGAGATTAATACAAGCAACTATATGCCAATAAAATGGACAATCTGGAAGAAATGGACAAATTCTTAGAAAGGTACAACCTTCCAAGACTGAATCAGGAAAAATAGAAAATATAAACTGACCAATCACTAGCACTGAAATTGAGATTGTGATTAAAAATCTTCCAACAAACTAAAAGTTCAGGACCAGATGGCTTCAAAATAGAATTCTATCAAACATTTAGAGAAGAGTTAACACCCATCCTTCTCAAATTGTTCTAAAAAATTTCAGAGGAAGGAATACTCTCAAGCTCATTCTATGAGGCCACCATCACCCAGACACCAAAACCAGACAAAGGTACTACAAATAAAGAAAATTACAGACCAATATCACTGATAAACATAGACGCAAAAATCCTCAACAAAACACTAGCAAACAGAACCCAACAACACATTAAAAGGATCATACAACATGAATAAGCGGGATTTATCCCAGGGATGCAAGGAGTCTTCAATATGTGCAAATCAATCAATGTGATACACCATATTAACAAAGTGAAAAATAAAAACCATATGATCATCTCAATAGATGCAGAAAAAGGTTTTGACAAAATTCAACACGTATTTGTGCTAAAAACTCTCCTGAAGCTGGGCATAGAGGGAACCTACCTCAACATAATAAACGCCATATATGTCAAAGCCACAGCAAACATCATTCTCAGTGGTGAAAACCTGAAAGCATTTCCTCTCAGATCAGGAACAAGACAAGGATGTCCACTCTCGCCACTATTATTCAACATAATTTTGGAAGTTCTAGCCATGGCAATCAGAGAAGAAAAATAAAAGGAATACAAATTGGAAAAGAAGTAGTAAACTGTCACTGTTTGCAGATGACAAATACTATATATAGAAAATCCTAATGATGCCACCAGAAAACTACTAGAACTAATCAATGAATTTGGTAAAGTTGCAGAATACAAAATTAATGCACCAAAATCACTTGCATTCCTTTACACTAACAATGAAAGATCAGAAAGAGAAATTAAGGAAATAATACCATTCACCATTGAAACAAAAAGAATAAAATACCCAGGAATAAACCTACCTAAGGAGGCAAAAGACCTGTATGCAGAAAATTATAAGACACTGATGAAAGAAATCAAAGATGAAACAAACAGATGGAGAGTATACCATGTTCTTGGACTGGAAGAATCAATATTGTCAAAATGAGTATACTACCCAAGGCAATCTATAGATTCAGTGCAATCCCTATCAAATTACTAATGGCATTTTCCACAGAATTAGAATAAAAATGTTTATAATATGTATGGAAACACAAAAGAGCTCGAATAGCCAAAGCAATATTGAGAAAGAAAAATGGAGCTGGAGGAATCAGGCTCCCCAACTTCAGATTATACTACAAAGCTACAGTAATCAAGACAGTATGGTACTGGCACAAAAACAGAAATATAGATCAATGGAACAGGATAGAAAACCCAGAGATAAACCCATGCACCTATGGTCACCTAATCTATGACAAAGGAGGTAAGAATATACAGTGGAGAAGAAAGTCTCTTCAATAAGTGGTGCTGGGAAAACAGGACAGCTACATGTAAAAGAAAGCAATTAGAACACTCCCTTACACCATACACAAAAATAAACTCAAAATCTATTAAAGACCTACATGTAAGACCAGACATTATAAAACTCTTAGATGACAACATAGGCAGAACACTCTCTGACATAATTAGCATCAATATCTCTTTGATCCACCTCCTAGAGTAATAAAGATAAAAACAAAAATAAACCAGTGGGACCTAATGAAACTTAAAAGCGTTTGAACACCAAAGGAAACCATAAACACAACAAAAAGACAACTCTTAGATTGGGAGAAAATATTTGCAAATGAAGCAACTGACAAGGGATTAATCTCCAAAATATACAAACTGCTCATGCAGCTCAATATCAAAACAAACAACCCAAAAAAAAAATGGGCAGAAGACCTATATAGCCATTTCTCCAAAGAAGATATACAGACTGCCAACAAACACATGAAAGAATGCTCAACATCATTAATCATTAGAGAAATGCAAGTCAAAAGTACAATGAGGGCTTCCCTGGTGGCGCAGTGATTGAGAGTCCGCCTGCCGATGCAGGGGACACAGGTTCGTTCCCTGGTTCGGTAGGATCCCACACGCCGTGGAGCGGCTGGCCCGTGAGCCATGGCCGCTGAGCCTGTGCGGCCGGAGCCTGTGCTCCACAACGGGAGAGGCCACAGCAGTGAGAGGCCCACGTACCGCAAAAAAAAAAAAAAAACTACAATGAGATATCATCTCACACCAGTCAGAATGGCCAACATCAAAAATTCTCAAACAATAAATGCTGAAGAGGTTTTGGGAAAAAAGGAACCCTCTTGCACTGTTGGTGGGAATGTAAATTGGTACAACCATTATGGAGAACAGTATGGAGGTCCTTAAAAAACTAAAAATAGAACTATCATATGACCCAGCAATCCCACTACTGGGAATATGCCCTGAGAAAACCATAATTGAAAAAGACACATGCACCCCAATGTTCACTGCAGCACTATTTACAATAGCCAGGACATGGAAGCAACCTAAATGTCCATCGACAGATGAATGGATAAAGAAGATGTGGTACATATATAGACCATGGAATATTCTCAGCCATTAAAAGGAATGAAATCAGGTCATTTGTAGATACATGGATGGACCTAGAGTCTGTCATACAGAGTGAAGTAAGCCAGAAAGAGAAAAACAAATATCGTATATTAACCCACACATGTGGAATCTAGAAAAATAATACAGATGAACCTCTTTGCAGCGCAGGAACAGAAACACAGGCCTAGAGAATGAACGTGTGGACACGGGGTGGGGAGGGAGGGCTGGGATGATTGGGGAGATTGGGATTGATGTATGTGCACTACCATGTGTAAAACAGATAGCTGGTGGGAACCTGCTGTGTAACTCAGAGAGCTCAGCTCAGTGTTCTGTGGTGACCTAGATGGGTGGGATGTGGGGGTGGGAGGGAGGTCCAAGAGGGAGAGGATATATGTATACATATAGCTGATTCACTTTGCTGTACACCTGAAAGTAACACAACGTTGTAAATCAACTATACTCCAATAAAAATTAAAAGAAAAATAAAGCCTATTCAAGTTAAATAATCCCCATGACTTAACATTAGCATTTTTTTCTTTGAAATTTACTTGATCAATTTTTTTTCAAATTTACTGATAAACATTAATGTGATGTATAAAATGTAGTTATGTTTAATCACCTCAATCTGTTAGCATACATCCTAATCATATTTGCATTTTATTAGACTTAAACACAGTCTTTCTTTTATCATCTACAGATTTGTATTTGTTTTTCATCTGATTACTGGACTTAACCTTAAATTTCCCTATTCACTTTCTTTGAATGGTTATACTTTAGTTGGAAGTTGAATTCATTAATTTTTAGACCTGTTTTCTTATTATTCAATATATTTAAAGCTTTGGATTCTCCAACATTGCTTTGATCCCATTCACTGGGTTCTGACAGGACACCTTTGGTTGTACAAGTTATGCTCTGCAGGGTAATGTACCATCTGGGTGCATGCTATTCACATCTCAGATGGTAACTTATATGAGAGTGTGTGAGGAAACACAGCTTTGGTTTCCCAGCAGAGTCCTGGAGAAGAGGAAAGCTTCCTCCTAAATAAACCGACAAGAACACAAATAGCTGGTGATGGGCACACAGACCTACCTACAGCCACATCTTGTCCTTACTGCTTTCTGGGTATCTCATGGGGTTTCTTTCCCAGTCAACTTATTTCTCAGAGCCCTTGATTCTCACCCTTGGCTCCCCTGGGAAGAGACTGATCAAACAGAGGAGTGTGCTATACAGAAGCAACTTCCCCAGGTTCACAACCAGGGCTCAGGACACTGATTCTCAAAGTTTATATTGTTTATTGTTTTTATTCTTAAAGAATAGCTCTTTGGGTAAATTTAAGCAGGAAGCTACTCATTGAATCCTAGAATCAGGGCTTCTCCGACACCTTCCATAGTCCTTTTTCTCTCATTTCCTTTTCAGACTGACACTGTTCATGGTCACCTAACACTGCAGAAATGGGGAGACCCCCTTCAGTTTTGCTCTTCCCAAGTTCAGTAATATATTAACATTGTGTGACATATAATAATGTCAAAAACATTGCTTTCAGGAACGAGTACCTTTTCTTATTTTGCATAAAGGCGCTTTTGGGCCAGTAGCATCCCTAGATTTTTTAATAAAAATTAGTTCAAACAGCCTATAATTTCAGCTTTGAAATTTTATAGATGAAAACCATTACATAAAACGATTATGTGTTCTTGTTGCCATTCTAATATGTATTTTTAACTTTAGAGGGTTTTTTTTTGTATTATTACACATTTCCTTTTTTGTGAATGTCTTGGGCTCTTCTCTCTAGGGAGTAACAGGTGAATGGCTATGTATATATGTACACTGATTATAGTTCCTTGGCTACTGTAAAGAAGGAATCAGAGATGGGTGTGAGGCCAGGAAGTATCTATATTTCCTTTTGAATATATGGGAGGCTTGCTTCCTGGGTTTGAGTTCATTTGCTGAAGAGATCAAACATCACCTAGGGGAACTGCTTCATTTCTCCAAGACCCCGCACTCTGACAGTTTCCTCTGGCAAAATCTTCAGTCATCTCTCCTCGGGCTTCAGTCTTATAACAAATACTGGGGTCAACGACCCTGAGGACTAGAAACTACAGTAGTTGTGACAGAATAATTTAATAACTGTACTGAAGACCTACATTCCATTCCTTTTTCCCAATTTGTTAGCACTTGATAGTATAGATATTCAAAAATTCTTCTGTGGAATCTGGATTTTCTATTGTCCTGATTTTCACCTGTATATCTTTAAAAGATGCCCAATATTTTTATACTTTTATATTGATCTTATTTCACCTGCTTTGTGTCTTAGATTAATTTCTCATTGTTTTCTTCCATTAATGACACATTTCCTGATTTGCATCATACTCTGTAAATAGTTCTATTTTATATCCTTTCAGTTGTTTCAGTTGGATTTGGTGAAGGAAGACAAGAAAACATACTCATTTACACATCATGAACTAGATTTCTGTTCTTCATTTGTAAGACATTTTAATGGAAGAGAAATTATTATAATTATACATAAAATTATGTATGTTGAACTATGATTATGCAAGTTATTCTGATAGTCATCAAAGGAATTTATGACAGACTTAAAGGTACTAACAATAGAAACATAGCTGTTAAAATTAATTTCAAATCTTTGATCATCAGCAATAGAACACACAGGGTGAAAGACCTATCTACAGGGTCAGTAGGGTGAGTAACTGTGTGGCAGAGTAATGCACTCAGAGTCTGGTGTGAAAATTACTCCATGCTTGGTTTTTCCATTTCCACTGAAGCAAACTCATCAGTTACGTACATAACACTACATTCTCACTCACTGACAGTCCTTAACTTTTTGTTTTGTTTTTATATTTTTGTTCATTGGTTGATTAGTTGGTTCTTTGCTCATTGACCCATAGGAATGTTTAAAAGGATTTTGTTAGTGTGTGTAATTCACTGCTCAAATGAGACATTTTGTGGTCATTGTGGAGCCATCCTGAAGGCAATGGTCACAAACACCTCTGCTTTCAAAGGTATATAATCATCACGGGATGAGTATACTGGTAGAAGTAACATCTTATATAGGGAAGGCTATTAATATGGACACTAAGGGTCAAGGGATTTCTCAGATGAGACAATGGACCTGGTAGTGTAAGGACTTCTGTTACCAGGCTACATGGAGGATGACAGTCATTTCTCAGCTGTGCATTGAGTTGTTGAAGAGCGTCAACCACAACCCGAGCCATCTTTTCCAGATATCCACAAAGCCCATAGGAATGATGTGCAATACCTGATCACTCCCAAATATATACCTCAAACCCTAGCCTTTTCTCTGAAATCCAAAGCGTATATCCAAATTCCTACTCGATATCTCTTCTTGTATGTTTAACAGGCATCACAAACTCATCTGATCTGATCTTTCCCCAGAACTTACTCTATTCATATTGCTGCTCATTAGTTGAAGACTCCATTTTTTAATTTATCCTAACCTAACACCTTGAAGTCATCCTTGATTCTCTGTTTATCTGTCATTCTCATCCAGTTTATATGCAAACCTTTTTGCCTGTAGCACCTAAAATCATGCCACTCTTTCAGTGGTATTGTTTCTTGCTTTACAGTTTACTTTTTCATGTTAATAAAGCCACACATTTATTTAGTGTTTTTGTCTAAGTCATGTGTGTTTGTGTGTGTGCGTTTGTATATGTATAGTTTCTACTTTTTGGTATATTTTACTTTCTACTTTTTGGTATTCTATTTGGAGAATGGCTCTTGTGCATTCTAATTCAAGCTTCATTTGCTTTTTTTGTTTTTATTTTTTGATCATTTAAAAAATTATTTGACTGACATTTATTTATGTTTAATATAATTTCTTCTATCTGCCCAGTTACTCTTTGTTTTCTTTGTGTCTCTTCTGGTTTTGTTCTTTCTTATTTATTGTCTTAAGTACTTTTTGAGACATTCACTTTTAACTTATTAATGTTTATTAATATTTTCTCAGTGCTTGCCTTAGTGGTTAGAATGGATACCCTACTTGTAGTCAACCTTAAATATGTACTTTTACTACTTCTAAGAAAATGCAAGATTTTACACAACTTAACCTCTATTTACCACATACCATATTTTTCTATTGTCTTGATATATTTTAATTATGCATATATTTTAATCATGCATATATTTTAATCTCTTAAAGTTATGGTTTTAAAATTGTATATTCCTTAATATTTACTGACATAATATTTTCTGTTACTTTTCCTTCCTTCTTGTGTTGGTGTAATTCATTTAACATAATTTACTTTGCTTTACTTTAGCATTTCTTTTCATCCAGGACTCTGTCAGAAAAATGTCAGTTTTCATTTGCTAAATTAAAAAAAACCCAATTTCACTGTCTACAGAATTATAGGATGACAATTAGTTTATTTCAGCACTAAAAGGTGTCTATTTTTGTTTTCATGCTTACATGGTTTCTTTTGAGAAATCAAAAGTTAGTTTCAACTGTTTCTTTACTAAGAAAGTGTATTTTTTTCATATGGCAGTTATTAATATTTTTTGTCTTTGATTTTCAGCAGTTTGCTAGGTTATATTTAGTGTGGTTTTTGTTGTACTTATCAAGCTTGGGCTTCATAGAGCCTTTTGAATGTGTAGATTGATCTCTTTCAACAGTTTTAGAAAATTCTCTGCTCAGGTATATTCTTTTATAACAAATTACATACACACTATACTTTTCCATCATGCTCCATTATGGTTTGACACATCTTTCTGTATTTATAAAGATGTTTCCCTATTTATGCTTTAATCCAGGTATTTTGTACTGATATAACTTCCACTTTACCAATTCTCCATTGTATGTACTCTGCTCTTTAATCCCATCTCTATAGTACTTAAGCTTAGTTATTTTATTTTTCACTTCTAGGACATCCTTTTCTAATATATTCACGTTCTGTGGGGAAATTATTTTTGGTCTCCTTTCCTTAATATATTAATCATAGTTATTATCATAATGATGTTTGATACCTTTCATTGTCAGTATCAATTATGATTCAGTTTATACTGTTTTTCAATTTGGTTTTGTTATTTGATGCCGCTTCCTAGTCAAAATTCCAAGCCTGTCGTTGTGTGTGACTGCTGTCACAGGCTCTGGATATTCCTACAGAGGGGATGTAATAATTCCATCACATCACAGAGCCATGTGCTCTAAGATTCAGCTTTCTATCAATCTCCCATGCCCCTGCCACAAATAAGACAACAGGGTCTTAGAACATGGCTCATTTCATTGCACTTGCTTTTACTCTGAGATCTTGACACACTATGTCATGGCTGATTAGGTGATTTCCAATGTTTTAAATTGTTCTTTTTGTGTTTTATGCATTCTGCATAGTTGTCTTAGGTGTGAAATTAAGTTTAAAAAATAAGATTATAAAGCTGCTACCCAGCCACGTTTTCATACACAAAAGTTGAAGTCACACTGTATTTGAATGTTTTCCTGATCTCATTTTGTTTTAATCACCTTTGTATTCTGAAGAACAACTACTTGTCAAAGAGTTCTCATACACTTATTAATCTTGAAACCATTGCATATTCTCAAAGATGAGGACACTTTTTAGAAACGTGCCTCTTTCTCATTTTATGTATCATGTTTGTCAGTATAATACCTAGAAACTTATTTTAATGATTAAGACCTTGGGATCTTGAGTCAATTCAAAACAGTGCATGCAACTGGTCATACAATGTGGGTTATAAAATCACTCTACAAATAATTATACCTACATTCTTGGTTCATTGGAGGAGTATGAGATAATGTGCATAAATCCCTTGGTATTTTCCCTTAGATATAATATGTCTCAATAAATAGTAGTTAATATCATTATTATTGTAAATAAACTTTGACTAAGTGAAAACTTTATCCTTTGAGAATACTTACCCTGCATGAGGCTCAATTTTACTTGTTTGTAAAATAGGAATAGTGATACAACTATACTGGGAATTTAGTGTGTCACTGACCATTTAATTTTTTACTGCTTCTTCTGGTTATATTACTCATTTCCTTAAGCAATTAATGCACTTTGTGTCCAAACATACATCACTTCACAAAGAAACAGGAGCATTATAACTATTTACTTAGAATTTTACAAATAGTAAATCTATCAAAAGTGTGTATTTAAATTTCTGCATTTTATTAAAAATTTACCATATCAAGTATGCTCATTCAAAATCAAGTTATTTACTACCTCTTTAAAATTTAAAAGCATATCTAATATGTAATAGATACCTAAATAGAGAGAAGCATGATACAGTGTATTTTGCACTAAGGATTGGTAAAAGATCAGCTGTTTAATTCAAAGCTGATAATCACAGGTAAGCCTGGATGCTTATCTGAGATATATCAGAACTCTTCAGGTTTTATGATCACATTGACAGCCACCTCCCTCCCCTGACATTTTGCTATTTCAGGAGAAGTCGCAGAATGTAATTTCTTAGAGCCAGGTAAACCTGAAGGGGCAAAGTTCCAAAAAATAAAATTTATGAAATAAATCTATTTGAATAAAATATTCATCAAGGGATCACTCTGAAGTAAAATATTTTGAAGAAGCAGATATTAATTGCTTTGACCTTTCATGTACCATACAGAACAAGCATTTGCATTTACAACAATAAAATGCCTCATCCATATTTGACAGAATAGCTTGAAAATGAAAAGAAACTTCAATTAAACATCTAAATCCCAAATGCTGACTCTAGGTTAATGTTAATAGACATTTTGCATTACATGTATTTTACTAATCTAAAAGAGTAGACAGATTTCTAACACACTGTCAATAACAGGAGGCAAAAATGACACCACCTGCTATTCAACTACGGAAGTTATAAAAATGAGGCTTTGTTTTTGTTTTGTTTTGTTTTCAAGGAAAGAGGATGTACAGTAGAAAACCTGAGGTGGTAGAGAAGGAGGAAGGGAGGGCACCAGAAACAACTTTTTATAGTTTTGTAGCTTTTCCCAGGCTGGTCTTTGTCCCACATCTTTACCTCACTTTTCTAATTCGTAGGTGTACTGTTGTTGTTGATGTGAACCCTGAACTTCCGGAGGAAAATGATGACGCGAGAGAAGTTAGTGGGAGTGGACTAGTGGCTAAACATAAATGTGGCTTTTGCATTTCATTTTCCTACCAGTGTTTTATACTAATTTTTGCCCACATTTCAGTTTGGATGAAATCATTTGCTGTCCTTACATCCAGTAGGTAGATTTCTTTTTTGAGAAAAGAGAGCTTTATATTTTATGTAATTTTTTATAGAGATATAAAAGCTTTTACATTGTGTAAGTTTAAGGTGTACAATATGTTGATTTGATATATTTATATATTACAATATGATTATCACCATAGCATTAGCTAACACTTCTATACTATCACGTAATTACCATTTCTTTTTTGTAGTAAGAACATTTATGATCTAGTCTCTTAGCAATGTTGAAGTATATAATACAGTATTGTTGACTACAATTTCAAAGTTATCATTAGATCCCCAGAACTTATTCATCTTCTAGCTGCAAGTTTGTACCATTTTAATAACACCGTTCCAATTCCCCATACCCCAGCCCCTGGTAACCAGCATTCCACTCTCTTTTACAATGAATTTGGCTTTTTAAAATTTCATATATAAAAGATACATCACTGTATGTGTCTGACCTATTTCACTTAGCATAATGCCGTCAAGATCCATGCATTTTGTTGCAAATGGCAGGATTTACTTCTCTTTATGGCTGAATAATATTCCATGTCTTCTTTCTCCATTTATCAGCTGACACTTAGGTTGTTTCCATATCTTGGTTATTGTGAATACTTCTGCATAAATATGGGAGTGCAAATATCTTACTGATAACCTGTTTTCACTTCCTTTGGATGTATACCCAGAAGTGGAATTACTGGGTCATAGTGTATTTCTATTTTTACTTTTTTGAGAAATCTCCATACTGTTTTCCATAGTGGCTAAAGCAATTTACAGTCCCACCAACAATACATAAGGGTTTCCTCTTCTCCACAAAAGTCTTCTTGATGATTGCCATTCTAATAAGTCAGAGGTGATACCTTACTGTTGCTTTGATTTTCATTTCCCTGATGACTACATGCTTTTCATGTACTTCTTGTCCACTTGAATGGCTTCTTTGGAATTAATGTATATTCAGTTTTTTGACCCAATTTTAAATTGGGTTGATTTCTTTGCTATTGAGTTGTATGAGTTCTTTGTACATTTTGGATATTGACTCCTTATCATATACATCATTTGCAAATATTTTCTCTTATATCTTAGGTTGCTTGTTCATTTTGTTGACGGCTTCTTTTGCTGTGCAGAAGCTTTTAAATTTGATGCAGTCTCACTTGACATGTTTTCTTTTGTTGCTTATGCCTTTGGTGTCATATGCAAAAAGTCATTGTCAAGACCACCATTAAAGAGATTTTTTCCTGTTTTCTTCTGAGTTTTACAGTTTCTAGTCTTTAATTCATTTCAATTTGATTTTTGTGAGTGTGAGAAGGTGGTCTAGTTTCATTTTTCTGCATTTTCTGTGGTTATCCACCTCTCCCAATGCTCCTTAATAAAGAGACTACCCCTTCCCCATTATATATTCTTGCATCCTTTGTTGTAAATTAATTGACCATATATGCATGAGTTTATTTCTGGGCTGTATTCTGTTCCATTGAGCTATGTCTCTGCTTTTATGCCAATACAATGCTGCTTTGATTATAGTAGCTTTGTAATATACTTTAAACTCAGGGATTGTGATGCCTCCAGCTTTGTCCTTCTTTCTCAAGATGGCTTTGGCTTTTCAAGGTCTTTTGTGGTTCCATATAAATTCTAGGATTGTTTTCTCTATTTCTGTAAAAAAAAAAAAAAAGTCTATGGAGTTTTCATAAGAACTGCATTGGATGGACATTTAAACAATATTAATTCTTCCAATCCATGAGCATGGAAAAATCTTTCCATTTATTTGTGTCATCTTCAATTTCTTTCATCAATATCTTATAGTTTTCAGTGCACAGTTCCTTTACCTCCTGAGTTAAATTTATTCCCAGGTACTTATTCTGTTTGATGCAATTATAAACAAATTGTTTTCTTAATTTCTCTTTCTGACAGTTTGTTATTATTGTATGGAAATGTAATTTTGTGTATTGAATTGTATCCTGCATCTCTACTGAATTTATTAGTTCTAGTGGTTTTTCGATGGAGTCTATAGGGTTTTCTACATAAATATCATGTCATCTGCAATTAGAGACACGTGCTCTCTCTTTCCCCTGTGGAAGAGGTGGCAGCCAGCTAGTTCAGCCCCATATTCTATCAGCTTGGGGGTGATGCAGTGCTTCAAAGTTCCTCTTACCCTCTCCAATGTATAAAATCTCTGTTTGTTTTGGGGGGATTTTTTTTTTCTTTCTCCAATGAAGTTCTGGAATGTCTCCTCAGGAAATCTGGAATTCTACAAAGGCTTTCTTGTCTGTGGGTGTCTTCCCAAGTCAGTGATCTCCAGGTATCCCCATTGTGGTAGAGAGGGGCTGAGACCAGTTCACAGGCTCTTGCTGGTTCCACGGCCCATACTAAAGTCTGTCTGCATATTACCTGATGCACAAGTGGGTGAGATTCCTCTGGGGTCCCTTAGCATATGGTGCTAGATTCCACAACTTCCACAGAGACTCTTTTATCCATGATGGATGCCAAATTTTAGTTGCTAAAAGCAGGGATAAGATGGAGGGAAGTCTTATGTTGCCATGATGTTGATGTCACTCGAAGAGGACATTTTGACATGATAATTTTATATATAATTAATAATGATCAGTTAGTACTCAAAGAAAACACTTTTGCTATTTTAAGTAACATACATCTATGAAAAATATATAATACCACAGTTATAACTTTACTGCTTGTCAGACCTCTGAGTTTAGTATCTGTGTGGATCACACTGAAAGAAAGAAATTAACACAAAAAAATTGGATGAAAAAGAAAAATGAACATCCCTTCTCTCCCAGCTTTTAAAACTTAATTTAAAAACAAAATATGAAGTCAGAAAATATCCTAACTAATTGGATATGTGGGTTTGAAATAGCTTAAAAAGTTAGGCATAATGGCTTTGGGTCTAGTTTGATTATTTTGAAAAAAAAAGAGCAACTCAAAGAATTTAAGGTCTTAATATTGTATCAATTTTATACTCAAGCAAATGAATTTTCAAACAAAGTTTTATGTTATCAGGTTGGTTTTTGTTTGGTTTTAATATATAAAATTATTTTTCCCAATGTACTGAATTTCCCTTGAAGATATATTTTTGCCTGCATATCACTGCCTTATTAATAAATAGCAAATAGAAATGGAACATCAGCTTAAATAGACCTTATAATGGTTTGCTATTATTATAGAAATTCATAATAACTGGCAGCAGACTTAGCCACTTTGCTAAAAACATGTTTAATGTTAAAAGTAAGTTGTAGAATCTGAGAGGAAGAAACAAACAAACAAAAAACCTCCACTGATACATGCCAATGGAAAACCTGGTAAAGATGGTATCAATAATAAATCTGATAGTAAATGTAAACTTAATACAATTAAAATTTACTTATTTATGCTTAAAGCCTCATCCTATATATCTAGATAGCTCTACATTTAGGGAGATTGTGGATTATAGGTATAGTGAATAACATTTGCAAATTAGGTAGAACGATACTCCTTTTTATTGATTCTAGTATGACCCAGTGTTTGAGTGTGTGTATATGTGTGTGTGTGTTTATATGCTGTTCATGCATATATTAAATGGGTGTGTGAAGTTGAGTGCAATGCCTTAGCTTTATCACATGAGAACAATCTGAATAATATTAAGAGTCAACTCAGGATTAAGCATTGACTTTTTTGGAAATTTGAAATCATTGCAAATGACCCAGGTAGAAATACCAATATAGGGATTAAAAATATATATATATTGCCTCACAGAACCATTGAAACTTACATAGCCTCCCTGAAGTTATCCATTGTTAAGTACATAAAATTTAGCTATTTTTATTCTAGTCTTTCAATGTAGTGTTCTTAATAAGAGTAACATTTCCCTAGTGGCATTCTTGGTGAATGAATAAATGAATGAATAAATGGGAAACTCTCCCACTGCCCTTTGCTTTGCCTATTTGGTGATGTCACAGTAAGGATTACATACTCACTACTTGCTTATTTATCTGATATTTACTTTTATCCTAAGCATCTTCTATTTAAAAGAGTAATTACTTTAAACATTGAGCAGAAGGATCCAACAAGATATCCTAGGATAAGAGACAGGGATTTTTTCAACCTTTCTCATGTAATGCATTCAGCTTCCTAGACTCAGTACCCTTAACTAGAAAATAAAATTTGTTGTATTATGTCTAGAGTACTATTATGTGCTATTTCTGTCATCTCTAAAAAATTTATGCAAACCTGCATCTTAAATTTATATCATAGAAAAGATTGTTAGAGCTGCCAAGAATGTAGTCTATAGTGTTCAGAGAGGAGTTACAATGCCCTAGAAATTCATGGTTCTGAGAAAAGGCACTGGCCTAAACTCTATGCAGGATATCACCAGAAGGCTATTTATCCTTCTCCAATTACCATGATGGGGAAGAATCTATCAGAGTTAAAGACTGGTTCATTTCTGAGATTCATTTTAGAAGTTGAGTGGCAAAAATGATGGTTTTTCACAGTGATTTGGCTCTGCCCAAGGCTTGTTCTAACACTTCATAATTTTGTTTGATTGTTACATCATGGGCAGCTTTGCAATTATAAATTAATTTTTGTCAATGTAAACCTATTAGATAACAAAAATTTAACAAAAGATATGTAACACAACAATAATAATACAAATCTGTTTTATGATTTTTCCAAATATACTAAAGAAACTGTCATCATTTAAGCTTTGTAATTAAAGGAAAGTCAATATGAATACTGCATATATTGTTTTCCTTTTAAATCTAAAAAATTATTAATTTCTTGTTTGGAGTTCACAGAAGGAACTCCAAAGAAGAATACAAAATTATTATATTTTGTTTATATTGCTGTTTTTGTTTGGTCTCATTTTTGTGTTTGGTTTTTCAGTAATATAGATTTCAATCTTCTTCCAATAACAGAATTAACTGCTCATGAAAATAAAGGAATCTGTATATCTTTAACTGCAATTTTCCCAACTTAAGAGTTAAACACTTAAATGAACATGGCTTATTTAAAGTAACATTTTTCATTTTGATAGGATACACCAAAAAAAGGCAAGTCAGAAGATTCAGGGGCAATGCTAAGCACCTTAAATATTCTCTGAAACTAAATAATAAACATCTTAACGAATATTAGGAAAAATTCTGCCAATTATTATTTATATAGCATTCATTTTCAAATATTTGGAAACGAAATATTTTTTTTTTTTTTTTTTTTGCGGTACGCGGGCCTCTCACTGTTGGGATCTTCCCAGACTGGGGCACGAACCCGTGTCCCCTGCATCGGCAGGCGGACTCTCAACCACTGCGCCACCAGGGAAGCCCCGAAATACTATTTTTAGCATGGTACTTCTTCCTGAATTTTTTTCTCATGCACCCAAAGAGAACTTAATATTTTCATCTTTCCTGTTGTAGAGAAGATTCCATTTCCAAGAGGAAATAGAACGTCAAGCCATCCTTTTCCCATGTCTTAGGCCCAATGCATAATGGTTCATTTCCAGGAATTTAAAAATATCACACATCCGGGCTTCCCTGGTGGCGCAGTGGTTGAGAGTCCGCCTGCCGACGCAGGGGACACGGGTTTGTGCCCCGGTCCAGGAAGATCCCACATGCTGCGGAGCGGCTGGGCCCGTGAGCCATGGCCGCTGAGCCTGCGTGTCCGGAGCCTGTGCTCCACAACGGGAGAGGCCAAAACAGTGAGAGGCCCGCATACCGCAAAAAAAAAAAAAAAAGTAAAAATATCACACATCCATACACATATAATCACTGAGTCATATAAGAATCAGGAGACAGAGTTATTCCACCTAATATTTTAAAAATATTTTACAATTTGTACAATCTCCCCCAAATATTGAACTGCTCAGATGTAAAAGATGAGTCTATAAAGGTTAAGAAAATTTTATTAGTTGATATTTGGTATCATTTTTTTGGTATGTCTTTAATTCCCTATCATAAAGAGTATAAAAGAGGAACTACTAAACTTTTAAAATAAGAATGCATTTTACCACCTCCACTCTAAGGCAAAATTATGGCTAATTTTCTCCCTGACCTTAAAAAGAAAATTGTCTATTTATTACACTTTCTTTAACTCTTATTATTTTTTCCCTCCATTTAACCCTTGGGAAGTAAACAGGAGTAAAACACCTATAACTTAACATGTTCACAATACAAATTTACATATATTACTATATTTGTCTTTTTTCCTCAAAGAGGTATTAGCATTTCACTCTGAAAACATCTGAACTGTTGATACATGTTTACTCTTATCAGTTAATAATTTAAAACTAAAACATTTATATGGTTGATGATTTACAATTTGCAAAACCCCTCCACAGATATTATTTTTAGGCTTTAATTTTGTTACTGGAAAAATACACATGAGTTTATCTCTTTAGAATATGGTAGCCAAATAGAACCTAAGGAACAAGTGGAACAGATAAAGGATATCATATGAAGAAGGTGATTTATAAGCTTACAATTTCATGTAGAGAGCTAAGAGTTCTCAGTACTGATATTTCTTTAGAAGCTTTTCCCCATAACAGAGATCTGCATGTTTTTTTCTGTATTAAGACTATAATATATTCTGAGAAACATGCTGCTGCAAGTAACTTACTATAGGGTGGAAAATATTTGATTTGCAAAATACAGTGACAAAAAAATGCAATTTATGTCTCTTTCTATTGTGATTTACCAAAATGTAGATTATCTTTATATTTTTAAAAATTGTATTTTCAAATCACTCATAATTAAAGCACCAATCAAGTTCTGTCCCCACCAAACTGAGTCCTATTGCAAACTCAGAATTTTAAAAGATTTAATGTAAAAAAAAGTCAGCAGCCTAGAGGCCAGACTGTTCACTATAAATCTTTTAGAAAATGTGTTCCTCAACCTGTAAGCTCTCATCTGTTTCCCTGATGAGTTTATGTCTGAATTTCTGGAACTCTCAGTGGTACATAAACAGGTATTTAGGATTTAAGTTATTCTTAAGATATTAAATTTAACTATAGTAAAATTTCTATAAATGCATTAACAAAATGATTAAAATATTTGTGAGTAAAATATCTAAGACATATAAATAATATTTCCTTAGATTACGTTTCTGTTTGAAAAAAACTTTAAAATATATGTTCACTTCAGATAATTGAATAAATATGTATTCAATTAGATATAGACCATAATGTAGACTATTTGATCTGTTTTATGTAGAAAAATATTGAGAAATTATTATTTTTTGCCTGAATGGGCTGAAGGACTAGATCTTCGGTGTTAAGACACAAAGACTATTACTACAGTATTAAGCACTGTACCCTAATCACTTTCTTGCTTGTTGTCCTTGAAAATTACCCACAAGATGATACCAAGTGGCCTTCTCAGTAAAAAAGAGAAAATACATCACTCAGTTTTCTCAGAGTTTTCTATAGTTGTGAGGTTTATATTTAAGTTTAATCATGAGGATTAACTCATTGCTACATGGGAAGTTTCACTAAAAAGTAATCCTGAGACTCCAGAAAAGAAAGTCCTATGTCTGGAGTGTGATGAGATGACAGAACCGAGCTGCTCCCTCATAACCAACCTGCTAAGTCAATGTTCCATGTGCACTTTGTTCTGCTTTGTTTTTACATCCTGAGTAAAGACCATAATTCAATAGCAATACAAATATAATTAAATATTTTCAAAAATGTATATAACTAATGAAGAGTCTGATTTTTATACAGAGCAAATAAATAATTTCAGAGGAAGATTAACAGGCCAGATCTTCGGATAAAGTACTAATTTCCAGCTCCATTAGTTTTGTTGCACCAGCTTTTGTGACCACCTGCCAGCTGTGATTCATGCTGAACCATAATAAGCTGAAGAATTCAAACCACACACACACACACACACACACACACACACACACAAAATCAAATGACTATAGAGAAAAATGAATTCAAAAATATTTAAAGGTTAGGTTTGGGTGAAGAGTGGAAATATTATAACATTTTATTTAGGGGAAATATATTTAGATCTTTGAAGAAGGAATGGGAAACTTTGGGGTTTAAGGAATGTCTTCGAAACATTCAATCAAGAAGGTACACTGAGCAGACAAGATAATCTCTGCCACCCCTCTCAAAAACCAGAACTTCTAAGTTATAATGTTTAAAAGTAGTCAAGGAGGCATCTCCAGCTACTAAATTTAGAAAGGAACATGAATCTGTACTTTGCCACTCTTTGCTTTTACCCTCTCTCCTAGAACAGTGACATGTATAGAGCAGTCAAGTAATAAATATTTGTGGATAAGTAAATTAATGAAGATACCCTGTTTGTCCATTGGTAAAATGGGGGTAGAGTTGAGAAACAGAACTAAATGGAACCTCAAGGTTTTTTTCTGCTCTGTATTCTTAAAAATTCAGTATTGTGTATTATACAATTTCCATAGCTATAAATAAAGTATGTTTATCAATTTGTTAGTATCTATGTGTCTACCTTAACATTTAACATAAAGTTTGAAGAAAGTGGGTATTTAAATCCTACTGAACTTATTATTCTCTTGGCTTATGTCCCTTACAAAATCTTAAGCAAAGCCCATCAACCTTCAAGAAAGGAAGATTTTTATCGTCATTTCACCCTTTGAATCTTAATGCTTGGTCATATTCCAGCATTAATTGCTTTATCTCCAGACTAATGAGCTAATTTGCATTTCTTACACAGAGTACTTGCTGTCTAAACATCCATATGAATCTGAAATTTAGTCATTCATCCATATATGTATCCTCATGCTTCCAAACATCTGGCTATTTAGAAACTGTAGGATGTTTGAAATAGCATTCATGTGGAGTACTGTTCATAAATTTCTGAGGTCAAAGGACTGCTTGGCAGTAGATGATAGCTATCAGCCTACTCACTGGGGAAACTGCTTGTTCACACACTCACAAGATTTTGCATGTAGTTTCGGAGACTTAGATCATTTGAAGCCTGTCCATAATCTCAAGGCTAATTATCCCATATCTTGACGGTTACTGTTTTATAGTCAGTATTTTATGATGAATTATATTGACATTAGAAACATTTTATCTCCATATTGTCTTTAAGCCAATCTTTGCAAGTATTTACAAAGTGTTACATATTTAAGAATATCTTTGTGAAATTGTTTGCTTAATATCACCTCCTACATTAGTGTACTCCCTGAGGTCAGCTATTCTTAAATTGTTCATCAATTTACCATCAGCACCTAAGACGTTTTCTAGTCCCACAGAGAATTGTTGTTGAATTAACCAAGTATTTATAAGTGAGTCAAATTTTTTATGGTTGAAAATATTAGAAAACATTTCTACTACCGGAAGAAATTTTCTTTTCCTCTGTCTCTGTCTGTCTGTCTCTCATTTGTTTTAAATCCATATTTCCAAACTAGGCCATTAGCTATCCCAGGAGAAAGGCGAAATCATTCAAATCTCTTTGAGACTGCAAAGAAGAAACAAATGTACAGGTTTTAGAGGGTATAAATTTTCCCTAAGAAGTTGAGATTTAGGAATTCACATGCATCAGCTGCATCTTCTCCATGTATTAGATTCACTTCACGTACACAGACATCATCTACTTAGCTTACCAAGGTGACAGAAAAGCATCCTAATCCAAATCCAGGTAATTTAAGTATTTCTTAGCTTTGAAACAATGTATCACTTCTTCCTTCTTGATGTATTTCCTTCAGTAGGTTTTTCTGGATCTCACATCTTATCTCACTGGTAGCTCCTTTGCTGCTCCCTCCTCTTATCCCCTGCATCAGAACTCAGTTCTTTTTCTTTATCTGCTCTTTATACTTATTCTTTGGGTAACCTCTTCCTGCCCAAGAGCTTTAAATAATTACTATATATGCAAACAAATCCAAAATGTGTATGTCTCTAACCCTCTTTCTCCCAAACCCATACATACATCTACATATAACAGAATACTTAAGATATTGGATGTAATATATTAAATATTAAACTCCTGATATTCTCTTCATCTTTCTTAATCTCATTCTTTCTTCCCAGCTGATGATAATACCACCAAGCCAAAACTATAAGATTCCTACAGGATCCTTTGTCTCATTCTTACCCCACATCTTAAACCCCATATTCAATCCATGGTGGAAATCCATGCTAACACCATGGTCCATACTCTACTCGAACAGCTGAAAAGAGCAGTTTCTGCTTTAGTACCTAAAATTTTCTCTTAATACTGAGGATGGAGTCATTCTTAAAAAAAATATTTATAAATAACATGATGCCATTCCATTTCTCTAATCCTGCAGAACTGACTGCAAATGTCAAAAATCCTCACATGATCTGGCCTCCCATGCAGTGTCTGAAGTATTTTTTCTTACTTTTTCCTTAGTTTATTCTACTTCAGTCACAATGGTCTCCTTGTTGTTGCGCAAAGATTCTGGACATTCTTCTGAGTTAAGGTCTTTATTTCATCTACTTGTAATCTACTTTTATCTCTTCTCTATCTCTCAAAGTTTTCACACAAATCTTGCCTTCTCAACAGCTGCCTTACTTAAAAATCCCCAATATTTGTCAAAACACTCCTTATCCTCTTTACTTTATCCTTTTTTCCTTTCTCCCCATAGTACCTTCACTTTCTAGCATACTAGATAATTTACTTACTTATAATATTTTAATTCAGTACCTAATATTCTTGCCTGAGTAGACCTTGAGAATATGTTCCTGACCTCTGATATACTACTTCAGAAAAATTTTGTCATCTGGGATGGTATCCAAGAAAGGAATTAAATCAACATGTACATAGTGTGTAGACATATCAAGCAGAATTAAAGGATAACTTGTTTTCATTGGAAAATAAAAAAATTACTCAGTTATAAGGATAATCACAAAAATGCTTCTAGATTGAGTTGTAAAAAATAAAAAGAATATAGTGATTTAAAAAAAAAAGTATGCTAGACAGAAAATAAGACTAGGAGGATATGAAGTTTTTAATTACCATGTTAATTTTACCAAGCTAAACTGAGTATTGGAAAGAGGCTTGCAATTGTCTGTTTATGTATAGTTATTCCCAAGATACACATATGCTTAAAGAAACAATTTTCCCACTAAATGATTGACTGCATTTGTTATACTGAAATGGAAACTGCATGAGTAATACATAACAAAAACTGAAGAACTTTTAAAAAGACTATCAATCTAAGGGTAAAAGTACCTTCTTTTTCTTTGAAATATGCCAAGGTAAAGTTGCCTAGTGGAAGAAATTGTTGGATAGTCAGCTACTTCGTGACCATAATTATCCTATTTATTCTTAAATTATCCTTTACTGTAAAAACCTCCCAATAATTCCAAACAAAGGCCCTGTTTTCCACTAATAAATGGGTAGTAAAAGAAGAATAATAAAACACACATGTACACACACAAACGCACACATAACATTTTACTACCAATGATATTGGCTATTTATATTTAAAAAAATAAAAAAGATAAATTACTGCTATACAGATGTTTTTTAAAAAAATTTAAAAAATCATGGTCTAGCTCATGGAGGAAACTTAAAAGTCTTACAAAGAAAACAAAAAATTTGTTTTTAAAAGTAAAATTGCATATTTGTTTAAAGAATTCTCACAAATATTTATTTATTATAATAAAGAATGGAAAACAGCATATTCCAAAGTAACATACTATTTTCATTAGGGTTTTATGCCAGCTTTCTCAGATCTTAAGGGATTTGTCTTTGTGAACCTGAAGGGATGATAAAAGGAGAATCTTTTTAGCTATTTTAAGATGCTCCACAAGTGGTCTGTGAGTGGAAGGGATAGTATACAGTCTTTTGACATTTCACTGATTGCCAATCTCTCTCCCTATTGCCAGTGTTCAGTGCACTCAGTGGAAAAGATGGCTTCTATTGTGGGTTAAATTGTGTCCTCTAAGGAGATATGTGGGAATCCTAACCCCTGGTTCTGTGAATGTACCTAATTGTTTTTTGTTTTTCATTTTGTCCTTGTTGGTTATCTATTTTATATATAGTAGTGTGTATATGTTAATCTCAAACTCCTAACTTATCTCTCCTACCACCTTTCCCCTTTGATAAGCATAAATTTGTTTTCTATGTCTCTGAGTCCATTTCTGTCTTGTAGGTATGTTAATTTATATGTATTTTTTTAAAAGTCCACATATAAGCGATATCATATGATATTTGTCTTTCCCTGTCTAGCTTATCTCACTTGGTATGACTATCTCTAGGTCCATCCATGTTGCTACAAATGGCATTATTTCATTCTTTCTTATGCCTGAGTAATATTACACTGTATCTATGTACCACATCTTCCTTATCCAGTCATCTGTTGATGGACATTTAGGTTATTCCATGTCTTGGCTATTGTAAACAGCGCTGCAATGAACATTGGGTTGCATGTATCTTTTTGAATTATAGTTTCCTCTGGATATATGCCCAGGAGTGGGGATGGAGGATCATATGGTAGCTTTTAGTTTTTTAAGGAACCTCCATAGTGCCTGTATCAATTTACATTCCCACCCAAAGTGCAATAGGGTTCCCTTTTCTCCACACACTCTCCAGCATTTAATGTTGGTAGATTTCTTGATGATGGCCATTCTGACCGGTGTGAGGTGATAACTCATGGTAGTTTTGATTTTCATTTCTCTAATAAATAGCAATGCTGAGCATCTTTTCATGTGCCTTTTGGCCATCTGTATGTCTTCTTTGGAGAAATGTCTTCTTAGATCTTCTGTCCATTTTTTGATTGGGTTGTTTTTTTGATATTGAGTTGCATGAGCTGTTTGTAAATTTTGGAGACTAATCCCTTGACAGTCGCATCATTTGCAAATTTTTTTTCCCATCTGTGTGCTGTCTTTTTATTTTGTTTATGTGTTTTTGTTGTTGCTGTTGTTGTGCAAAAGCTTTTAAGTTAAATTAGGTCCCATTTGATTATTTTTGTTTTTATTTCCATTACTCTAGGAGACAGATTGAAAAAGATTTTGCTGCAATTTATGTCAAAGAGTGTTCTGCCTGTGTTTTCTTCTAGGAGTATTATAGTATCAGGTTTTACATTTAGGTCTTTAATCCATTTTGAGTTTATTTTTGTGTATGGTATTAGAGAATTTTCTAATTTCATTCTTTTACATGTAGCTGTCCAGTTTTCCTGGCACCACTTATTGAAGAGACTGTCTTTTCTCCATTGTTGTGTCTTGCCTCCTTTGTCACAGATTAATTGACCATATGTGTGTGTGTTTATTTCTTGGTTTTCTATCCTGTTCCATTGGTCTATATTTCCGATTTTGTGCCAGTACCATACTGTTTTGATTACAATAGCTTTGTAGTATAGTCTGAAGACAGGGAGACTTATTCCTCCAGCTCTGTTTTTCTTTCTCAAGATTGCTTTGGCTATTTGGGGTCTTTTGTGTTTCCATGGAAACTTAAAAATTTTTTTTTGTTCTAGTTGTGTGAAAAATGCCATTGGTAATTTGATAGGAATTTCATTGAATCTGTGGATTGCCTTGGGTAGTATAGTCATTTTGACAATATTGATTCTTTCAATCCAAGAACACAGTATCTTTCCATTTGTTTGTGTCATGAATGTAACCTATTTGAAAATGATCTCTGCAGAAATAAGTGAGATGTAAGTTAAGATGAGTTTATACAGACTAGGGTGAATCCTTAATACAATATGACTGGTTTCTTTGTCAGAAGGGAAGAAATCAAGAAATAGATGGAAAACACAGGGAAGGAGTCCATCTAATAACAGAGGCAGAGCTTGGAGTGATGTCTGTACAAGTCAAGGAATAGTAAGGATTTCTGGCAACACCAAAATCCAAGAGAAAGAAAGACATGGAACTGATTGTCCCCTAGGTTATTACTGCTAAAGTTTAAGCTGTGTGTCAGTGGTAAAATATGTGTATATTTTGCTTGAACTGATAACATTGGCTCCATGAAGACACACTGGGTCAGAACTATAGTTGTGCAGTTATGTACTGCATGAGGCACCACATTTAACAGCCACCATTCACATCAGAGACATTACTGATTGTTTTATTTAGAATGATAATTTTCCAAATGAGTAAGTAAATGTCTTCAGGAATTGGTTCTTTTTGCTTGTTTTTTTTCTTTAAAAATTTTGTTTTAATTTTCATAAGATTTTCTATGAGCTAGCAATATCCTTCAGATACTTGATGTGCTTAGACCCCTACATAAAAATAACCATATAAATATTTCTGATGTGCAAGTAGCTGATCCTTTCATATCTTCTCTAACTTCCATGATGTAAAAGTACTGTATCTGGATCTTTTGAATCCTTTCAACATTTAATTAGGGAAATTATGTAAGCTGTAAACTATGACTATTTAATTCTTTATGCCACAGGTGTGTTATGGTAAGGAAAACACAAAATAACTACATTTTCATGATGCTGTGCAAGGGTAACATAATGTAAGAATAAAAAGACTTATGAGAATTTTGTAGAATAACATACAATTAGTAGAAAATGAATTTTTGGTATTTTTCCAGGCATAATTATTTTCTTTGAACTGAATTATTGTCAAGAGAGCAAAATTTTAAAATGTAACAGTGAAAAGACTGAACACATTTTATTTTCTTAAGTTTTCTTTAAAATTGATGTAGTATCATCTCTGGCTTATGTCTTAATGAAGACCACATTTGTTAAATTTAAAAATTAAATAATTGTAATATAGAAATATTGCTCCTTGTTATGCCTTTCCTAATTCAAAAGTTAAATTTTCTTTAATGATAGTAACAGAGGTAAATGCTAGAGTTACTAGAGTTATTAAACAGTAAGTCTTAAATATCAAGGTTAAAGAACAGGAAAGTTTATTAGATATTGCAAACAACAGTCTATATAGTGAGAAAATAAATCAATCCTACCAATATATGACCATAATCCTGATACATTTTGCACTTTGGGGAGGGGATAAGTTAAAATAAAACTGAAAGTCTTTCTTTATGTGACATTTGTTTTCTAAGCCAATTCAAATGTTCTTTACACTGGTATATTTGACATTTTTTTGTTCTTTTGGATGCAATTAATTTGTAGGCATGCAGAGTACCTAGTGTTAAACATTTGGTGTTTATATGAGAAATTTTCTGCTCCATAATATGTTGAAAAATGAGTCATTTGCCTACTAGCACACTGGAAGTATAGTTATAATTTTTTTACTCAAAGTCCATGATTTAATTTGTATTCTGCTCACTCTTTACACAGACTCCTGAATAAATTTTGAGAACATGAGAAAATGAAAACAATCTCCCCTTCACAGAGTTAAAGATGGTTAAATTTCTTAAGTGAAATAAAAAAGCTCATGAGTCTTTTTAAAAAAGATCTTCTGAAAGGAGGAGTGTCAAACTGGTGGAAAGTTAAAACAAATGAATGGACAGCAAGTATAGCTATCTTGGGCAAAGGGAAAACATAAACATAGTGCATTTTGCACTGATGATCAGTGACTGAATGTTACATACATACTACATATTTTTTTTCAAAATCTATCATGCACACACAAAGACAATATTTTTCTTTCATAGTAAAAATAGTCAATGTTTGTTGAGAACTTAACTATACTTTTACATTTATGAAGTCAGTACTCTTCTTCCCCATAAGGCATAAGTGATTAAGTTGCCCAAGAGAAATTATGCTTAAGAGTGTATTTGTATGACAAACATTTTATAGTGTCACTTGCTATGCTATACTGCCTTTCAATACTGCAGAATGGTGCCATGTTCCTCAAAATCAAAGTAACAGACATTGAAAGAAAATAGAATACATATAATAGGATCTCTACATGTTATCTTAGCAATGGCATTAAAGCCTTTGATGTTATTAAACACACTGTTAGCATTAATAATAACTGAATGCTGATTATTTGCTAATATTAATTAAACTTTACTCCGTATGATCAGATTAAATAGTAGGATCTAGCAAATATACATATACCACTCAGGTTTCTGAATTAACAATTAGTCATACCAATTTCTAAAAAAATCCTAATCAAGAAAAAAATAAAAGCACATTTCAAATTATTTTGGCTTTAAATAAATTCACTTAAAATTTTGAGAAATTTTTATAATGGCAAAATATATGCATATCTTTAAAGTTTTTAGTGACTTTTATTTGCAAAACTATCTTAGACTCAGCTGTGAATGTAGACCTAGCCTTAAGCCTCTAAGAAATTTTCTTACATGCATTTTCTTTATTTCTTTGCATACAAAATCAGTGATATTTATTGAACAACAGGTTTGAAATGGACATTAAAGTAGGGGCTAGAGATCCAGCAGGAAAGGAAAGATACCGCTCTCATGGCAGAGAGTGAAGTCCAGAATGCACAAAACTCATAAGTAAAATATTCAACATCATTCATGGCAGTAAATACTATGGAAAAGGATAAAGCAGATAAGAAAGAGTGTGTGTATGTGTATGTGTGTGTGTGTATGTATATGTGTATGTGCAGGTATATGTGCGTGTGGTGTTGGAGTGGGTAGTTGGAATTTTAAATAGAATGGTGGGAAAAACCTTACCAAGAATACTATACTGTTTTTTTGGTTTTTTTTTTTTTTTTTTCCGGTGGTGCGCAGGCCTCTCACTGTTGTGTCCTCTCCCGTTGAGGAGCACAGGCTCTGGACACGCAGGCTTAGCAGCCATGGCTCACGGGCCTAGCTGCTCCGTGGCATGTGGGATCTTCCCAGACCAGGGCACGAACCTGTGTCCCCTGCATCGGCAGGTGGACTCTCAACCACTGTGCCACCAGGGAAGCCCCGAAGAATACTATATTTTAATTTTTGCAAATATAGAATTTTGTATATTCAACACATGAAAAGTAGTTTTCCATGCTGCTTTATGTCTCTAAACCAAAAATATATTATTTGAGTTGTGGTCTAATATAATTTATTTATACTGTTTAATATTTTGAAAATTTAGGGAGATCTCCCTGTTCTTACTATCAGAAATCACATTAGAATTGCATTGCCTATCCTTTAAAAAATAATGAGTCTATTTTTTTTCTGTTTTCCTTTTTTAAATTTTATTTTTTTATATAGCAGGTTCTTATTAGTTATCTATTTTATACATATTAGTGTATATATGTAAACCCCAATTTCCCAATTCATCCCACCACCACCCCCCACTCCCGCTTTACCTCCTTGGTGTCCATATGTTGGTTTTCTACATCTGAGTCTCTATTTCTGCCTTGCAACTCAGTTCATCAGTACCATTTTTCTAGATTCCACATATATACATTAATATACAATGTTTTACTCTTTCTGACTTACTTCACTCTGTATGATAGTCTCTACGTCCATCCATGTCTCTAAAAATGACCCAATTTTGTTCCTTTTTATGGCTAATATTCCATTGTATATATGTATCACATCTTTATCCATTCATCTGTGAATGGACATTTAGGTTGCTTCCATGACCTGGCTATTGTAAACAGTGCTGCACTGAATACTGAGGTGCATGTGTCATTTTGAATTATGGCTTTCTCTGGGTATATGCCCAGGAGTGGTATTGCTGGGTCAATGGTTGCTATATTTTTAGTTTTTAAAGGAAACTCCAAACTGTTCTCCATAGCGGCTGTATCAATTTACATTCCCACCAACAGTGCAAAAGGGTTCCCTTTTCTCCACACCCTCTCCAGCATTTATTGTGGATTTTTTGATGATAGCCATTCTGACCAGTGTGAGGTGATATCTCATTGTGGTTTTGATTTGCATTTCTCTAATGATTAGTGATGTTGAGCAGCTTTTCATGTGCCTTTTGGTCATCTGTATGTCTTCTTTGGAGAAATGTCTATTTAGGTCATCTGCCCATTTTTGGATTGGGTTGTTTGTTTTTTAATATTGAGCTGCATGAGCTGTTTATATGTTTTGGAGTTTAATCCTTTGTCCATTGATTTGTTTGCAAATATTTTCTCTCATCCTGAGGCTTGTCTTTTTGTCTTGTTTAGAGTTTCTTTGCTGTGCAAAAGTTTTAAGTTTCATTAGATCCCATTTGTTTATTTTTGTTTTTATTTCCATTACTCTAGGAGGTGGGTCAAAAAAGATCTCCCTGTGATATATGTCAAAGAGTGTTCTTCTTATGTTTTACTTTAAGAGTTTTACAGTGTCCAGTCGTACATTTATGTCTTTAATCCATTTGGAGTTTATTTTTTTGTATGGTGTTAGGAAGTGTTCTAATTTCATTCTTTTACATGTAGCTGTCCAGTTTTCCCAGCACCACTTACTGAAGAGACTGTCTTTTCTCCATTGTATATCCTTGCCTCCTCTGTCACAGATTAGTTGACCATAGGCGTGTGGGTTTATTTCTGGGCTTTCTATCCTGTTCCATTGATCTCTATTTCTGTGTTTGTGCCAGTACCATATTGTCTTGATTACTGTAGCTTTGTAGTATCGTCTGAAGTCAGGGAGTCTGATTCCTCCAGCTCCGTTTTTTTTCCCCTCAAGATTGCTTTGGCTATTTGGGGTCTTCTGTGTCTCCATACAAATTTTAAGATTTTTTGTTCTAGTTCTGTAAAAAATGCCATTGGTAATTTGATAGAGATTGCATTGACTCTGTAGTTTGCTTTGGGTAGTATAGTTATTTGCACAATATTGATTTTTCCAATCCAAGAACATTGTATATCTCTCCATCTGTTTGTATCATCTTTAATTTCTTTCATCGGTGTCTTATAGTTTTCTGCATACAGGTCTTTTGTCTCCCTAGGTAGGTTTATTCCTAGGTATTTTATTCTTTTTGTTGCAGTGGTAAACGGGAGTGTTTACTTAATTTCTCTATCAGATTTTTCATCATTAGTGTATAGGAATGCAGGAGATTTCTGTGCATTAGTTTTGTATCCTCAACTCTACCGAATTCATTGATTAGCTCTAGTGGTTTGCTGGTGGCATCTTTAGGATTCTCTATGTGTAGTATCATGTCATCTGCAAACAGTGACAGTGTTACTTCTTCTTTTCCAATTTGTATTCCTTTTATTTCTTTTCCTTCTATGATTGCCATGGCTAGGGCTTCCAAAACTATGTTGAATAACTGTGGTGAGAGTGAACATCCTTGTCTTGTTCCTGATCTGGGAGGAAATGCTTTCAGATTTTCACCATTGAGAATGTTTCCTGGGGTTCTTCACAGATGGCCTGTATTATGTTGAGGTAGGTTCCCTCTATGCGCACTTTCTGGAGAGTTTTTATGAGAAATGGGTGTCAAATTTTGTCAAAAGCTTTTTCTGCATCTATTGAGATGATCGTATGGTTTTTCTCCTTCAGTTTGTTAATATGGTGTATCACATTGATTGATTTGCATATATTGAAGAATCCTTGCATCCCTGGGATAAATCCCACTTTATCATGGTGTATGATCATTTTAATGAGTTGTTGGATTCTGTTTGCTAGTATTATGTTGAGGATTTTTACATCTATATTTATCAGTGATATTGGTCTGTAATTTTCTTTTTTTGTGATATCTCTGTCTGGTTTTGGTATCAGGGTGACTGTGGCTTCATAGAATGAATTTGGGAGTGTTCCTTCCTCCTCAATTTTTTGGAAGAGTCTGAGAAGGATGGGTGTTATCTCTTCTCTAAATTTTTGATAGAATTCACCTGTGAAGCCATTTGGTCCTGGGCTTTTGTTTGTTGGAAGATTTTTAATCACAGTTTCAGTTTCATTACTTGTGATATCTCTGTTCATATTTCCTATTTCTAAGAGTTTGTTCATTTCTTCCAGGTTGTCCACTTTATTGACATGGAGTTGCTTGTAGTAGTCTCTTACGATGCTTTGTATTTCTGTGGTGTCTGTTGTAACTTCTCCTTTTTCATTTCCAATTTTATTGATTTGAGTCCTCTCCCTCTTTTTCTTGATGAGTCTGGCTAAAAGTTAATCAATTTTGTCTATCTTCTCAAAGAATCTGCTTTTAGTTTTATTGATCTTTGCTATTATTTTCTTTGTTTCTATTTCATTTATTTCTCCTCTGAACTTTATGATTTCTTTCCTTCTACTAAGTTTGGGATTTGTTCTTCTTTCTCTAGTTTCTTTAGGTGTAAGGTTAGGTTGTTTCTTTGAGATTTTTCTTTTTTCTTGAGGTAGGTTTTTATTGCTATAAACTTCCCTCTTAGAACTGCTTTTGCTGCATCCCATAGGTTTTGGATTACCGTGTTTTCATTGTCATTTGTCTCTAGGTATTTTTTGATTTACTCTTTGATTTATTCAATGATCTCTTGGTTATTTAGTAACGTATTGTTTAGCCTCCACGTGTTTGTGTTTTTTACATTGTTTTCCCGGTGATTTATTTCTAATCTCATAGCATGGTGGTTGGAAAAGATGTTTGATATGATTTAAATTTCCTTAAATTTACCAAGGCTGAATTCGTGACCCAAGATTTGATCTATCCTGGAGAATGTTCCCTGTGCACTTGAGAAGAAAGTGTAATCTGCTATTTTCAGATGGAATCTCCTATAAATATCAATTAAGTCTGGCCTATCCTGTCATTTAAAGCTAGGGTGGCTCTTTCCTTTCCCATGTTAGGGAAGTTTTCAACTATAATCTCTTCAAATATTTTCTTGGGTCCTTTCTCTCTTCTCCTTCTGGGACCCTTATAATGTGAATGTTGGTGCCTTTAATGTTGTCCCAGAGGTCTCTTAGGCTGTCTTCATTTCTTTTCATTCTTTTCTCTTTATTCTGTTCCACAGCAGTGAATACCATCATTCTGTCTTCCAGGTCACATATCTATTCTTCTGCCTCACTTATTCTGCTATTGCTTCCTTCTAGTGTAGTTTTCATTTCAGTTATTGTATTGTTCATCTCTGTTTGTTCTTTAATTCTTCTAGATCTTTGTTAAACACTTCTTGCATCTTCTCGATCTTTGCCTCCATTCTTTTTCCAAGGTGCTGGGTCATCTTCACTATCATTATTTTGAATTATTTTTCTGGAAGGTTGCCTATCCTCACTTCATTAATTGTTTTTCTGGGATTTTTATCTTGTTCCTTCAGCTGGTATATAGTTCTCTTCCTTTTTATTTTGTCTATATTTCTGTGAATGTGGTTTTTGTTCCACATGCTGCAGGACTGTAGTTCTTCTTGCTTCTGCTGTCTGCCCTCTGGTGCATGAGGCTATCTAAGAGGCTTGTGCAAGCTTCCTGATGGAGGGACTGGTGGTGGGTAGAGCTGGGTGTTGCTCTGGTGGGCAGAGCTCAATAAAACTTTAATCTACTTGTTTGCTAATGGGTGGGGCTGGGTTTCCTCCCTGTTGGTTGTTTGGTCTGAGGTGACCCATCACTGGAAGCTACAATTTCTTTGGTGGGGCTAATGGTGGACTCTGGGAGGGCTCATGCCACAGAGTACTTCCCGGAACTTATGCTGCCAGTGTCCTTGTCCCTGCTCTGAGCCACAGCCACCCCCTGCCTCTGCAGGAGACCCTCCAACACTAGGAGGTAGGTCTGGTTCAGTCTCCCATGGGGTCACTGCTCCTTCACCCTGGGTCCTGATGTGCAAACTACTTTGTGTGTGCCCTCCAAGAGTGGAGTCTCTGTTTCCCCCAGTCCTGTCAAAGTCCTGCAATCAAATCCGGCTAGCCTTCAATGTCTGATTCTCTGGGAATTCCTCCTCCCATTGCTGGACTCCCAGTTTGAGAAGCCGGACATGGGGCTCAGAACCTTCACTCCAGTGGATGGACTTGTGTGATATAATTGTTCTCCAGTTTGTCAGCCACACACCCAGTGGTTATGGTATTTGATTTTATTGTGATTGTGCCCCTCCTACCATCTCATTGTGGCTTTCCCTTTGTCTTTGGATGTGGGGTACCTTTTTTGGCCAGTTCCAACGTTTTCCTGTCGAAGATTGTTCAGCAGTTAGTTGTGATTCTAGTGCTCTCACAAGAGGGAGTGAGCACACATCCTTGTACTCCACCACCTTGAAACAATCCTATCAATAATGAGAGTTTCTTAGAAAAAAATTACTAGGTCAAAGATTCAAAAATTCAAGAAAACTTCAGTTACTGAAATGATTCATCATGTTGATCTTCAAAAGAGCTGTCCAATTTACAGTAACTAATTTACTGACAAGGTATAAATTTTATTTCAAAATATCCTCAACTATATTCAGTACAGTGATTTTACTACTACTAGAAAATATTGAAACAGTACCTATTTTAGTATGTAGTTTTTAATAGAAAGCTTGAACTGTTTTCTTTTTTGTTATGTGTATTTTCCTACATATAATTCTAATTTTGCATTATGATAAACTCTTTTTATTTTTAGATAAATATTGTTTTCAATTTTTAAATATTGTAATTAAAATCGTGCTATTTTAAAGACACTAACCCTTTTATATATCTGAAAAAAATATTTCTCTTAAGAAAAGGAGAGGGGGGGCTTCCCTGGTGGTGCAGTGGTTGACAGTCTGCCTGCCGATGCAGGGGACACGGGTTCGTGCCCCGGTCTGGGAAGATCCCACATGCTGCGGAGCGGCTGGGCCCATGAGCCATGGCTGCTGAGCCTGCACGTCCGGAGCCTGTGCTCTGCAATGGGAGAGACCACAACAGTGAGAGGCCCGTGTACTGCAAAAAAAAAAAAAAAAAAAAGAAGAGAGGGTAATTTTAAATTATACAGCATTTTAATTTTAGAATTTCTTGTCATTAGTCATCTCCTTTACAGTTTTTTCCATCATTTAGAAAAATAGAAACAACTTTCATCTTCAGAGCTCTCTTAGGTAACTGGGTTTCCCTGACTGGGTTTTCTTTGTGTTATCACATTTGGTTGTTGTTTACATTTAATTTCTCTGAAAGTCTGAAATAATGTAGAAGATTAGGGATTTTATTTCTTACAGTTGCTAAGCAGAATTCATAGCAGCATTTTGTGGTGATACATGAGTTTTTAGCAAATAACACTAATTTCATTTTTGACTTTGATATTTATCACTAAAATATGATGCCATAATGATCAGAAAATGGGTTCAGGACATAATCACTAAAGTTATTTGAGCAAATGTCCTGCAGTTTTGAGTATTCTTAGTAATTTGTCCTTCTCTTCAACTTTATTATTTCATATCTGATCACTGAGTTCTTTTTGACAATAATTCTCGATTTCATTCCCCTGCCTAGATTTGTCTTATGCATCAATTATGTGCCATTAATTTCCTTATGAAGTCTTAATTTTAAATGTGTTTGCTATCTAACTGAAATGATAGCTTTTCAGTATGCCATCACAGATATATATATACATATATATATATACAAATTTAATATTGCCTCGAGGATTTTAATTCAATAACTTTGTTGATTTATTTCCCTAAAATACTGACTTTTAGAATATTGTATTGTTATGCATTATTCCTTTATCTGTATATAAAAAATCATGAGCATGAAACACACTTAAGTCAATTAATTACATCTTTATGTTTAATAGCTTATGCTCAAATAAGTTCTCAAACATGTTGATGATAAAAATATCATCTCTCATTTAAAGGGGTTTATATGGAGATTGAGAATGAAAATAATCTCTAAAGACTTTGAAAAGCCTATGTTAAATTATAATCACAATATAAGGTGAGTTACTTTGTGAATGTCACAATTACTTGATCAGCATTTTTCTCAAACAAGAGTAACCTTTAAACTACAACTGACCTGTTATACACTCACATACAGTTATTCCCTTTTAATCTACTTGGTATTACCTGTCTCTTTATCAGTCTAAGCCTAGAAACTATCACACACAACCTCTGGCCTCTATCTAGTATTATATAAGAGAATCTAAGTAGTAACCAGATTTTGATTCATCCTCCACTATGTTCTTTATCTAACCTGGGTATGTGAGTATACCTGTGGCAAGAATTAGAAGACTGAAACTTTACATTTTCTTCTTAAAACTCTCTCAAAATAAAGATGTATTTCCAAAAAAAGAAGAAAAGAACAAAACAAAAAACCTCTGCATTAATTTCTTGTTTATTGTCACCTTGATGCAAGTTAACACAGTGAGATCATCTGTCAGCGGAGACCAGGATTAGAGGAAATGGTAGCTGTAATTGGTAAATCAGAAGAAGGAAAGTATAAATGAGGACATATTTCAGCAAAGATCAAAGAACTCCTTTTAAAAGAGCAAGGCTCTGTTGATGGACACTTAGGTTGCTTCCATGCCCTGGCTATTGAACATTTTGGTACATGACTCTTTTTGAATTATGGTTTTCTCAGGGTATATGCCCACTAGTGGGATTGCTGGGTCATATGGTAGTTCTATTTGTAGTTTTTTAAGGAAAGTCCACACTGTTCTCCATAGTGGCTATATCAATTTACATTCCCACCAACAGTGCAAGAGGGTTCCCTTTTCTCCACACCCTCTTCAGCATTTATTGTTTGTAGATTTTTTGATGATGGCCATTCTGACCGGTGTGATGATATCTCATTGTAGTTTTGATTTGCATTTCTCTAATGATTAATGATGTTGAGCATTTCTGTTTGTTGGCAATCTGTATAACTTCTTTGGAGAAATGTCTATTTAGGTCAGATGAATGGATAAAGAAGATATGGCACATATATACAATGGAATATTACTCAGCCCTAAAAAGAAATGAAATTGAGTTATTTATAGTGAGGTGGATGGACCTAGGGTCTGTCATACAGAGTGAAGTAAGTCAGAAAGAGAAAAACAAATACTGTATGCTAACACATATACATGGAATCGAAAAAAAAAATGGTCACGAAGAACCTAGGGGCATGACGGGAATAAAGACACAGACCTACTAGAGAATGGACTTGAGGATATGGGGAGGCAGAAGGGTAAGCTGGGCTAAAGTGAGAGAGTGGCATGGACATATATACAGTACCAAACATAAAATAGATAGCTAGTGGGAAGCAGTCGCATAGCACAGGGAGATCAGCTCGGTGCTTTGTGACCACCTAGAGGGGTGGGATAGGGAGAGTGTGAGGGAGGGAGACACAAGAGGGAAGAGATATGGGGACATATGTGTATGTATAACTGATTCACTTTGTTATAAAGCAGAAACTAACACACCATTGTAAAGCAATTATACTCCAATAAAGATGTTTAAAAAAAAAAAAAAGAGCAAGCCTCAGTGAAGGTTAATGAAGATTGAGAGGACAAAGGTGGCCTCCTCAGAATAAGTGAGATTATTGCAGGGTCGTAAAATGTAGATATCTTTGACTGAAGTTTAATGGAAACTACTGTTTAATTTAATAACAGAACTTTACTGGGATGAAGAGTGGCCCCCGCTCACCACAACTAGAGAAAGCCCTCGCACAGAAACGAAGACCCAACACAGCCAAAACTAAATAAAATTTTTAAAAAAACCAGAACTTTATTGTTAGCTGAGATGTTCTTTAAAATTTGATACCTATAAACTTCTGATTATGTTAATTCAAACTTGTGTCTCTCTTTCTTGAGCTTTCTCACCCTGGGTGACAAAGAAGGAGGCTATTTGAGTTTGAGGATCATACAACCTCATTTTCCAGAACAGTTTAAATTTAAAATTATCTTTCTTCTATTTTCATAAACATAATTAAGGAAGTTTTAAAACATTCTTAAATGTGTCAGTGATTCATGGTAGATGGAAATTCAGTCACGAATGGATTCTTTTCCTTCCAGTTTCATGACGAGTTCTTTTGTGTAGCTGCTGTCTGTTTACAAGTTGTAGAGGGGACTATGTAACTTACTTCTATGCCTAAAGTGTTTTAACCCGTATGTATCTTTAGAAAGTTGTATAAGCATTGGTGAAGATAAGCAGTGAAACAGAAGATCGGTTCAGGTAAACATGAAAAGGATTTGTATGTTGCAATAAAGTTTTCACTGCCCTAAGTTGATATGTATATATCAGTGAAGATCTACATATTCTAAAAGGCACCATTACTTTATCAGTGAAAATACAGGGCCTTAGATTCCTGACAGATCTGGTAGCAAACTTCAGCATCTTCACTTGACAATTTGTGTTCCTAGTCGATTGCAGTAAATTTTTGAGACTACCCTACTAATTTGTAAAATAGGGTTATTGATGTCTCCTGAACAGGGTATTAATGTGGTGTCATATTAATACGATATTGATAGTGTACTGTAGATGCTCAATTGATGAGAGGAATTAATGTTACTATTTTGAGAAAAATGGAGTCGATGGCATTTAAAAACCTGTTTTTGTTTGTTTTCATTCATATGTAAAATTTAGCGTTATTAAGATAGTATTCTAACTCATTAGGATAGAGTAATATAATTAGAGAGATTGAAATATAGAAATAAGCAAATGACTAAGAGATCATGAAGAAGAGATTAGATGAATTCGGACCTAGAATCTGAGCATTTAAGCCAGATCTTTAAAGATGAGCAAATCATATTTGGTTTGGAATGGTAACAACTAGACTTTTTAGTATGACCAGGGACAATATGACAGTTCTAGACGTATTCAACATAATGCCCTTTATGGACTTATAAAATCCTACATTTCACAATATACATACATCAATGTGATTTATATTACAAATGCACAGAAAAACAAACAAAATACTCTTGCTTCAAAAATATTTATATTTGGGGCTTCCCTGGTGGCTCAGTGGTTGAGAGTACGCCTGCCAATGCAGGGGACGCGGGTTCGTGCCCCAGTCTGGGAAGATCCCACGTGCCGCGGAGTGGCTGGGCCTGTGAGCCATGGCCGCTGGGCCTGCGCGTCCGGAGCCTGTGCTCCGCAACGGGAGAGGCCACAACAGTGAGAGGCCCGCATACCACAAAAAAAAAAAAAAAAATTTATATCTGTTAAATTTTTCCCATGACATTTAGTGACTTTAACCATGTAAATAAATTCCTGTATCCTATTAATGCTGGTAAACACAAATGAAAAGAGAGAGATTAGTGCATTTAGTTGATGTGTGTTTCTGTGCTTATGTACCATTGTTAGGTACCATTAATGACCTGTGAAACTCATGAGCATTCTTTTCTACTTCAAGTAATATATATATATATATATATATATATGTCATTTTGTCTGGAGGCTTTTTAAAAAAATTTTTTCCCAATAAGCAAGAGTCTTTGCAAACTAAGAGCCTTCAAAATGACCGGAGGGTCAAAGAACGTAACCCCTAACAGGTCATGTGGTGCAACTATGATTTTCTCTTACAGGTGGCATTTAAACTATTATATTCCAATGACAAGAACCTCGTCAGAAACAGAGGAAAATGGCATAACGTAATCTATTTCTGTGACCGGGATTTTGGCTCTAGAATGTGAAATAGTACATTTCTTCAATCTTAACTTACAATAAAATATGGTTTTGTTTGTGATAATAAAACAAACTACCCAGCAATAGTTGTTAAGGTTTTGGGAACACAGTTTATAGACTTATGCCTAGCAGGTAATAATCTTTTTTATACAACCTGTTGTAATAAACTGGTAGATTCAATGGGGGTTAAGTATAAACAAGCCAATATTTAATGAAATTTGATTCATAACATACGTGTACTATTTCAAATGGCTATTTCATTACTAGGTAGTTAAAATTAATTACAATTATACATTAATGTTTAGAATTATCTTAAAGGTTTGCTAGGCAGTACATTTACATATATGCCTGGAATTGGCATTTAAACAGGCATAACAATTTAATTCATTAACAGATTTTTAAGAATAAACCTTTTTGTCAAATATTACTCATATAAAATCTGAACAGACATAATGGGGACATATTTTGTAATTGAGAGAAAGAAAAGGAAACACAGCTGAGATTAGCAATTCTCACAGCCTTTCAAAAAAAATGAGGAGGAGAAAATTTTGTCTTTCTGATAATAAGTAACTAATTGACAAAAAAACCATCCAGAGGTGTAGTATTTTATGGCAACTGAATGTCATTTTTGTTTGTGTCTGCTGATCGCTGTGTAAATTAAGTCCTATGTTGATCACCAAATACAGAAGAATATATGAAGACACATTGTTAAAAGCCCCAAACTCTCTTTAAATCATTCAAATATTGTTACTCCTTTGAAGGTTGTTATATGCATTACTTTTTTAAACAGGAAATGTGTGTGTGTGTGTGTGTGTGAAAGAGAGAGATTAATTACAGTAAATAGCATTGGTAGTATTGTCCTAATTCACCTCTTTCTGTTTCCATGTCCTATAGCACGAGATGTCCTATACCTTCCACTAGAGACTGGATTTACTTCCCACCTCTTGACTTTGAACTCACTCCTCTGACTTGCTTTATCCACCAGGATATTAGCACACGTAACACAAGCGTGTTTGTTCGGTAGACTTTCTCTTTTAGGTTTCTGTTCTTTCTATGAGAATATAAAGGTCACTTCAAGAAGAACAAGAATCGTAAGAACCAAACTTGAATCCAAAACTAACCTACATCTCCCAAACACAAGCCAAACGAGATATGTGAGCAAGACAGACAAAAGTGGATTTTTTTGTTTGTTTTTGGCTACAGAGACTTACTATGAAGTAGTATTGCGGCTCTGGCTTACAATCTGTTGTTTAGGTTCTGGTCATGCCCCAAGCCTTTGGTTCTGCTGTGGGTGGGGGTGGGGTGGGGTGGGGTGGCGCGGAGAGAAACTTTGGTTCCAGGTGTCCTTCAATGTAAAATTGCCTCCCTTGCTCATGCTTCAGCTGCAGGACTTGAGGTTTTGTTCTGTTGTCTCCGGAAAACGACTCATTATCTTGTTAGAAAGAGGAGAGGGCCAGTTTGGAGCTCGTTCTGAGGTTAGGTTACAGGTCCATCCATGTTATTGCATGTATCATGTTTCATTACTGCCCAATAATATTCCATTGTTTGCTGGTCCTTTCAATAGTTGATGGACATTTGAGTTCTTTGAACATTTTTTTCTATTAAAAATAATGCTGCTATAAATATTAGTCTATACAAGATTTTGTGTGGGCATATGTTTTTATTTCTCTTAGGTATATACCTGGCAATGGAACTGCTGGATCATGTGGCAACTCTATGTTTAACCTTTGGAGAAACTGTCAGACTGTCAAAGCTGTTGCCTCATTTTACAGTCCATCAGCATTGTATGAAGGTTCACGTTTCTCCACTTGGTTGACCATCCTACTGACTGTAAAGTGGTATTTTGGTATGGTTTTAATCTGCATTTCCCTATGGGATAGTGATGTTTAATTGAATATCTTTTCATGTTTCTATTGGTCATTTCCACATCTTATAGAAATCTTTACTAAGATATTTTGCTGATGTTTTATTTGGGTTGTCTTTTATTATTGAGTTGTAAGAATTTTTATGCAATCTGGACACAGGTTCCTCTTTAGATACAGGACTTGAAAATTGTTTCACCCATGCTCTGAGCTGCTTTACAATGTCTTGTTGATGTCATTTGAAGAACAAAGTTGTTTTGTTTTTTTTGGTGAAGTCCATTATATCTCTTTTTGTCTTTTGCAGCTTGTGTTTTTTTTTTTTTTAAGTATAATCACTTTACAAAGTTGTGTTAGTTTCTGCTGTACAATGAAGTGAATCATCTATATGTATATATATATTCCCTCCCTCTTGGACCTCCTTCCCATGCCCTCCATCCCCCCCCCCATCTAGGTCATCACAGAGCACCAAGCTGAGCTTCCTGTGCTTTATAGCAGGTTCCCACTAGCTATCTATTTTACACATGGTAGTGTATATGTCTATCCTAATCTCCAAACTCAACCTACCCTCCCCTTTCTGCCCCCCTGCACTGTGTCCACATGTCTGTTCTCTACATCTGTGTCTCTATTCCTGCCCTGGAAATAGGTTCATCTGTACCATTTTTCTAGATTCCACATATATGATATTTGTGTTTCTCTTTCTGACTTAGTTCACTCTGTATGACAGACTCTAGGTCCATCCACATCACTACAAATGACCCGATTTCTTTCCTTTTTATGGCTAATATTCCATTGTATATATATACCACATCTTCTTTATCCATTCATCTGTTGTTGGTGTCACACATAAAAGGCCTTTTTCTAGCCAAGTCCAGGAAGAGATACTCTGATATACAGGCATGCTTCATTTTATTGCCTTTTGCAGACACAGTGTTTTCTACAAACTGCAGGTTTGTGGCTACCCTGTGTCAAGCAAGTCTACAGGCACCATTTTTCCAACAGCTTATTTTTTAATAAAGGTAAGTACATTGTTTTTTCAGACATAACCCTATTGTACACTTAAAAGACTATAGTGTAAACATAACTATTATATGCACTGGGAAACCAAAAATTGTGTGTGATACCCTTTATTGCAGTATTTGCTTTGTTGTGGTGGTCTGAAACCGAACCTGCAATGTCTCTGAGTTCTGCCTGTATTCTCTGAAGTCATACAGTTTTAGCTCTTATATGTTGTTATTTTTCTCTTCTTGTTCTTTTGGCAATGTGACAATGTACTTATGAAGGAAAGTTTATAAAATAACTCCTACTATATGGAGATATAATCTCCCCTGCTTTGTTTATTTTCCTGATTTTTTTCTGCTGTTGTTGGTTGATTATTTTCTGTGAAACATTTTAAATCAGTTTGATGAAGAACTCTTATAGGATTTTTATTTGAGATTGCAAGAAAATTAGAGATAAATTTGTGAGAAATTAGCATATTTAAATTACTTATTTTTTTAATCAATGATAATAGGCTATGGACTTTTCACCACCATTGACTTCTCTAAACAATGACTATACAACCTCTGTTAGATTCTTGCACATCTTTTCAAATATTTAGTCATAAATAATGTATATTTTTGATGCTATTGTAAATGTCATTTGTCCTTTTAAGACATTTTCTAATTGTTCGATACTAAAATACAGTTTTTTAATATTGAACACGTAGCCATAAACTTACCAAATTCACTTATTTATGTTAATAATTTTCCTGCAGGTTTCGTTGTATTTTCTATATACACAAACATCTCAAACTAAAATATGGGCACTTATTTTTTTCTTTCTAATCATTATTCATTTTCTTTCTTTTTCTAGACTAATTTTGTGAGCTAGATCCTCAAGTACGATGATGAATGGAAACAGTGAGAGTGACCTTTCTTGTTTCTAATATCAATATTTTGCAATTCTGTAGAGATTGGCAGAAAATCTTAAGTAATTAAGTTCCATTCTCTTCTAAATGAGCGTTGAGTTTTTCAAATACTTATTACAGTGATAAGATCACATGATATTTCTACCTCATTCTTCTAATGGAGTGAATTGTACTTTATGGTTATAAAATGCTAAAACAAATTAAAAGAAAACATCATTTGTTCATGAGGTATCGTCCTTAATGCTTGATTTAATTTGTTAACTGTTTTAAGATATTTGCATGTAAGTTTATGAGATCAGCCTATAATTATTCTTTCTTATAGTGCACTTGCCTGACCCACTTGAAGCATATAATTGCCATTTCTTATAACAGTGAAGAGTGTGAAAATGAATATGTTTAAAACATATATTTTAGGGTAGGAGTAGATGAGAAGTCTGTTTGGGGGCTTGTTTGGGGGCTTGTTAAGTCAAGTACTCTTATTACTCATCGAAGGGGAGGTGGCAAGTAGGAAATTGGATATATAAGTCTCAAGTTCAGACTTGGTGTGAGCATCAGTATTTGAAATTGGGACTATTTGGGATTTGTAGGCATTTATGGTATTTAAAGGCAGGACACTCCATTCACACACCACTATTAAAGGAAAGAAGAAATTTAAGGACACATCCTTAATAAGATGACATGTAAAGTTCAATGAAAGGAAGAGGAACTATAAAAAGAATTGCCAGTATGATAGGGAAAACCCAAAGGAGGATGGAGACCTCAAAGTCAAGGAAAGAAATTGCCAGATGTTGCTGAAAGGCTCATGTAGATGAGGTCTGAATTGACCTAGGAACTGGGAGCATCCTGGTCAGCAGTAACTTTGAAGAAAATTGTTGAAGTCTAGTTATGGGAAATAGAACAGAAAATATAATTAGATTTCAGTTGAGATGTTTGAAATGGAGAAACTGAAGTAATTAGTAAAGAAATCCTTTGAGGAGCTTTGCTGTAAAGATAAGGAGATAAACGATGATATATCTGAAGGAAGATCTGAAAATAATAAAAGCTTTGTTGTGATTTGCTTTACTTTACATATCTGTATTTGTATATCAATGAGTCAGTATGGAGGGAAAATTGTAAGATTAGTGACAGAAGGGGGGCAACTGTTGGTTTGATGTCCCTGAGTGCTAAAGAGTAGATGGAAATGGGGTTATTAAAATGTCAAGTTAACATAGTATTCAACTCATCCCTAAATTCTGTATTAACTGAGCTATGTTTGATATTCTACGCTAAATTCAAGCAAAAGGGACCACAAACATATCTCTATAATTTCTATTTCTGGGACTTCCTCGTGGTCCAGTGGTGAAGAACCCGCCTTCCAATGCAGGGGACAGGGGTTCGATCCTGGGTCAGGAACAAATATCCCACGTGCCACATGGCAACTAAGCCCGCACACCACAACTACTGAGCTCGCCGGCCTCAATAGGAGAGCCTGCATGCCGCAAACTACAGAGCCCATGTACCCTGGAGCCTGTGCATCACAACTAGAGAGAGAAAACCCGCATGCCACAACTAGAGAGAAGCCCGTGTGCCACAACGAAGATCCCGCATGTGGCAACTAAGACCTGACACAGCCAAAATAAATAAATAAATAATAAAATAAAATAAACATAAAAACAAATTTCTGTTTCTGCTGAGGTCATTGATTATGCTGTGTTTCAAACTTTTCTATATGCAACTGCAAGTAAGATGCTTATCTCAGGATTTATTGTAGAAGAAATGTTTCCTTTGAAAAATTTGTTCCCCTTTTCCTTGTAAATTCTTATTCTCAAAAAGAGAAATTTTTATAGGTAACTATATATTCTTCTCCTAATACCATGTTCTCCTTTTACTTTTAAAAATCTCCTGTGTATATATATATTTTATTTTTAATAAGTTAAATTAGGCAGGAATATACTTTTTAAATAAATGGAAGCAGCATGATTAAATAACATGATGAGCTAGAATTCTAATGAATAGCTTTATCATGTCAAGCAGCAAAGTAAGAGTAGCTTTCAAAATGTTTCACTATTGAAGAACCATTTTATTATTTTCTAAAATAAACCTCCTATTTATAGATACTATGCTTAGTAACTATACATTTGAGTGAACTTAACTGTCAAAGCCTCCCCAGTCACTACTGCCATAGGGCTTACAGTCCAATTAGTTCTACCGTGGAATGTTTTGGGGGCTGTCATGGGGGCACATACAGAATTCTAAGGGATCCCAGGGCAGATTTATGTATATACTACACTAAATAAGATGAAAGAAGACATCTAAGAAAAGTGATGATTAGCCTAAATTTTGAAGAATGAGTGTAGGAGAAGGTAAATAACTAAGGGAAAATGAATGTAAGTCACAAGGGAATGCCTTTATATTCCCTCAAAGTGAGTATTTTACAATTAAATTCATTTTAACTAAATCATTCATAGAGACATAAAAGAACCCCAAATTGATTTTGTGACATCTTAAATATACAAAACTTTAGTCATTGGAAAGTGTGTAGATATTCCAAGAAAAAAGCTGAAGGATTAAATATCTCCTAAAAGAATGTAGGTACTGCATAGGAAAAGGACAGTGGTATTTGGCAAATACGTATAAATACAGAAAAAAAATTAAAACACAGCACCAGTAATTTAAAATAAAAACTCCATAGTTGTTTGTGTAGCTGTTTACAAAGCATATTAAATCATCGTATTTAACCACATAATCATATGTAATTGATAACAATTATTTTTCCTTGTATGTAATAGCCATACAGTTTTACTCAGAGATTTCTAAAACCTATTTTAAAATAAAATCTATTGCATTTATCTTGTTTAAATAAAAGTAAATGTTTAAACGTTTAGCCTCATGCAAAACTATTACAATTTTTTATCATTTTTTGTTCAGTACCCAATAATGCAGGTCCGGTTAGAATGCTAGATGTGTGAAGAATGTGGAAATGAATGAGACAATTGCTATAAAGGAGATTTAATAAACCATAAGGTGTGTGTGTGTGTGTGTGTGTGAGCACACACACGGTGAGCGCTCAAAGGTATATATTTGTTAATTCTTCTAAGCAAGACTATAAACAAGTTCTTATGGTGATAATCACTTTGGGTCTTCATGGAGGAACATATTACAGCAGGTGGTAGAGAAATTTAGAAGAAGCTTCATAAAAGAAAAATAATTTGAGATTGATCCTGTTGATTTGATTTTGATAATAAACGAGTGGATGAGAGAGGAGAGGAAATCAGACTGGTATGTGGAGTCATGTGATTGATGTCACAGGGGAGAGGTCAAGCAAGTGTCCTCAGGGAGCAGAGAGCCCAATTCTGCCAGTAATTGAATCATGTGAACCGTCAAGTTTTAATTCCTCTCGCAAATCTGTTTCATTTCCATAATTCTATTCACTCACTAATTCCACAAGCATTTATTGATTTATTATATTCCAGAAAGGGCAGTACAGTCTGAGATGAAAAAGGTAAAGAAGATATAATTTATCACAAAGAAACAGAAATTAGTAGGAAAAAATGACTCATTAACAATTTATTGATCTGTGATAATTCCCATGCAATAACAATATTGCAAGTTAAAATGGTATCTGGATTAAAAGAATAGGGAGGGTGGCATTGGAAAACACATCCTGAGTTTTCGTTCTGAAGTTGAACCACAGGAGTATACTGGAAAGGACACTGAACTGGAATTTATAAATCTACAGTTCAGATACTAGCTTGTTTATTCATTAGTTAATCAATTCAGCGTACTGAATTGACTGAGACGTGAACAGATCCAAGAAGAATTTCTGTTTTATTAAATCAGCAATTGGAGTATTAGGGCCCTGTGGTTAACAAAGCCACATTTTGTTAATATGGCAACCTAGGCATATTTAACGCATTTGCAGAAATCCTGAGGGCATAGCAAATATCATCCAGATATGTGTGCTATCTTTAATTATATCACATGTGACATTTATGGTTTCAAATATTTTACAGAGTCTTAATTTTAACCTGTATAGTTTTAAATTGTGTGAGAAAATCAACAGAGTTATTTTTATGACAGTTCAAATTTTGCAGACATTGAATTTTAGGGCTATTTCAGGAATCTTTTAATACTGATTAATAGTTTTAAAAAAACACTTTTATTTTCATGTCCAATGCCATTATATTTTTATTTTTTTATCTAAGAGTTCAAATATTAACACAAATAAATTTTTAAAAACTATTGAATAATATTCTATAAAATAATTGAAGTCTAATATTCCTCAGTTAATTTTGTATTTCAAAAGTATGTCCTAGAAATACTATTGTATGGAGTCATTTTGTGTTAAAATTCTTTCCACCTTTAGATCTATTATGAGCCTATGAAATATATATTTTATTTAAGAACAAGTGGTTATATTAAAAATTATATATTTTATGTTTAAAAACCTAGAGTAAAAATGAGTTTTTTGCCATCACTTTTATTATATTATATTAAATTATATATTTTATATTTATATTATATTTTAGATTTTAATCCTCATCATTCCAATTTGTGCTAGTTATTTTCCCACTACACTTTAGAACAAGTCATTAACACTGACTATAAAATAAATAAGCAGAAGAACAAAGTGACCTATATAGTCTCAGAATATGTAGACACGCAAAAAGTCATAATTAGAACTATATCATAAATCACCAACTTATGCAAAATGTAATCTATTTATTGTCAATCTTTAATGTTTATTTAGTAACAATTGTTAATTATAAAACTGATATCAAAATGGATTTCTTTTCTAGTTATCTTCTTTATTGTTAAAACATAAATTTTCGGGCTTCCCTTGTGGTGCAGTGGTTAAGAATCCTCCTGCCAATGCAGGGGGCATCGGTTCGAGCCCTGGTCCGGGAGGATCCCACATGCTTTAGAGCAGCTGGGCCCGTGCACCACAGCTGCTGAGCCTGCACTCTGGAGCCCGTGAGCCACAGCTGCTGAGCCCACGTGCCACAACTGCTGGAGCCTGCCGCACCTGGAGCCTGTGCTCCGCAACGGGAAAGGCCACCGCGATGGGAGGCCCGTGCACCACGGCAGGGAGTGACCCCCGCTTGCCGCAACTGGAGAGGGCCCGCCTGCAGCAGTGAAGACCCAACGCAGCCAAAAATAAATAAGTAAATTAGTTTTAAAAAAACCTAGAGTTTAAAATAATAAATAAATTTTCCTGCTCAGTTCTCTATAAATTGATGGATTATTTTACTGTTTTCAGAACCTTTCTCTAAAGGAGGTAACATTCTGACTGCCACTGACTTTCAAAGTTTTTTATCTGCCACAAAAAAATGTTACATCTGTTTCTGTATATATGTCCTTAGAGGTTCTCTGCAGCATCTGATCAACTTGGTCCCTAACCAAAAGGTGACATGAAGTACATTTGTGTTGTTACTTCAGTTTTTCACCCATGGGGCTTAGAAAGAGCAATACAAATCCCATTTGTAACCTTATTCAATTGTGAGAATCAAATGAAACAATATTTGAAAGTGCTTTGAAAACTAGAAAGTAGTGTGAAAATATAAGGCATTGTTATTGGTATTAGGAGAACGACATTTTTTGGTCTGCATTATTTTTCCCTTCATCCTTGAAAAGTTATTACTTCAAATTGTATTCTCACAACCTCTGATTTCAATTCATCTTTGAAAATGTACACTGGATTGAGAGCAAGTTCTAGAAAAACAGACACAATCAATGGGCTCCTTTATTTCCAGTTTCAGAGGTATTTACAGAAGTTTTGCATATTGCAGTAGAGAAAAGGGAATAGAAATTTTACTCATTTTGATTGATTTGATTTAGCAGTCTCCACAGAAAGTGTGCATTGGTTATCACCTGGGTGTTCGCTATAATATAGAATCCTGGGCCCCCAGAAGATCTACTGAATCAAATTCTCAGGAGATAGGGCCAAGAAATAAATGTTTCTTAAGGTCCCAAGATGATTTTTTTAATACTAAGTTTGACACCTTTTGTACTAGGGAAAGTTAGTATTGGATAGTATGAGAATAGTAAGCATTTGGTACAAGCCCAGATTTTAATAAACTGTAGCTATATTCTAATCAAACACGTTTTTAGTGGAAAAACATATTGAAGTAAGTTTTGTGATTTCAAGATTAAGCAATTCAAAAATATTTTCACTGAAAACAGATTTCAACATACTAAACTAACTAAAAAAGTTACAATTCCCCAGATTTTATTATGCTTATTTCTTGTTTGAAATATAGCTACTGGTATACCAAATCATATTTGAAGGTAAAATTTTAAGGATTGTCTAAATAACAGGGGATACAGAATGATTAAGCAGTAAAATCCTGGCATGCAGGAGCCAGAGGGACATTTAATATATATATTTTTAATATCTTTATGGAAGTATAATTGCTTTACAATGTTGTGTTAGTTTCTGCTGTATAACAAAGTAAATCAGCTATACGTATATATATATCCCCATATCTCTTCCCTCTTGCATCTCCCTCCCACCTACCCTCCCTATCCCACCCATCTAGGTGGTCACACTGAGCTGATCTCCCCGTGCGATGCAGCTGCTTCCCACTAGCTATATATTTTACATTTGGTAGTGTATATGTCAATGCTACTCTCTCACTTTGTCCCAGCTTACCCTTCCCCCTCCCCATGTTCTCAAGTCCATTCTCTACGTCTGCGTCTTTATTCCTGTCCTGCCCCTAGGTTCATCAGAGACATTTTTTCCTTTTTTTTTTTTGATTCCATATATAGGTGTTAGCATACAGTATTTGTTTTTCGCTTTCTGACCTACTTCACTCTTTATGACAGACTCTAGGTCCATCCACCTCACTACAAGTAACTCAATTTCGTTTCTTTTTATGGCTGAGTAATATTCCATTGTATATATGTGGCACATCTTCTTTATCCATTCATCTGTCAATGGACACTTAGGTTGCTTCCATGTCCTGACTATTGTAAATAGTGCTGCAATATCATTTTAATAGTAGTATCATAATATTCATGATTACAGCATGAAATAGACTCATCCTGGAAACTTATTTTTTCATAAAAGGTAGAGCAGAATTAATCTGTATACATCCTCCCCTTTTCTACCCACTGCAAAGACACATGACTATGAAATTCAGAGATGAGATGCCATAGAAAACTGGTGACAGAGAAGTTGAATTTGGGGATATTGGTTGGTGTTTGATCAGAGAATTAGAACCACTTAGAGTGATAGGGAATAAAGAATGTATTTCACATAATATGCCTTATATAATTACAGGAGTTGATTAAGTAATCTATGCAAGGACGTTGCTTCTGTATCTGGTGTTGGGCTTGAACCAAACAGAGCCAGCAGGTGAAAAGGGAAGATGGAAATAAAAACCAGAAGAGTAAAGACACACCAGAACTCACAATGACAATCTGGAAACAAAAAGAACAGGCTGAAATATGCATCTGTCACTCATCATCTTCAACTGAAGTGGTACAGGTGACCCATAAACTAAATTGGTAACCTTCACCACTGCGTTGCCCATGTGGTTGGCCAGGATTTTGGAGAAGCCAAAGAAAGAGATCTGGTGGGATCTATGGATTTGTGAGTATGGCAGGTACCCCATAACAAAAGTTTAGCCAGCAGATGAATGACAATGCATGGGAACCAATGTAGGATCTGGCCTTCACCAATTTTTAGAATGCAAACATGCTGCTACTTCAGGTCCACATTCTAAATCTCATGCAAGTTCTTTTTGGCCAATTCTAATATTAAGCCTTGTGAAGGGAAAATTCTGGAAAATGTGTTTCCAGCTTGGCTAACTTGACAAAGTACAATGCCAGCAAAGTCCATACCTGTCAACCTGGCACCAATACCCACCAGTTTTAAATATAACTTAATGTTCAAATAAAGAAAATAGGAGAATTATGCTTCTGCTTAATATTACACAGTTTGGCTACACATAACCAAAACGTAGTAACCCACTCCTCACAAAAAATACAAATTCCCATTCTTTTCTTTAGGTGATACTCAGATGTTCATTTCTCTGCTGAGTTACATTTTCCCTTTTAATAGCCTATAACTTCAATGCTTGATATAAAATTACCTAACATTTACAGTTTTAAATTAACTGGTCAATGGAAAGAAAAGAAAAAAGGGGGGTGGTTAGAATATATATAAATATATTCAAATCACAATAAAGAGGAAATATTCATAACAATTACTGTCCTCATTTCTGCAACTGGACATATGATCATATCTGATATTTATGACATTCTTCTTTTACTACTCTATATATTCCTTCTGTTCAAAGCAAGGAACTCAGTGGTCATGAATACTTGCTTGGTGGGCTGACCCAAAGCTTCATTCCTAAAGAGTCTGGGCCATTATCTGTACTCCTGGTATTGGTTTGTTGTAGTTTTCCATTTTCTCTAATCACAGGGCATGGTATTTTTTTAGCGACATTCTATGGATCTTTTAAATTCCAGACATACTTCTTCTCATCTCTGATGTGTAATAGCAACCATTTCCCTTTAGTTGGGATAAGTCACTCTGCCCAGTACAGTAGTCAACATTTTGCCTGCTGATTCCCTGTCAAGAGAAGGCCAAATTGGCCAGATGGTATCTTGTCTTCAAGTTTAACGGAACTCTTGCTGGATCCCCCGATGGAATCATTTTCCTTTTGGGAACTAAGATCTTTAGACCAACAGACTTCAGATGACATCATCAATAAAGATAGTGGTGAAAAGATGCACTCCAATTTCTACTCTTTGACTCATGGACATTGAATCCTGGCTCTAAGGAAGACATCACATACAGTGGTACACCCGAGAGGACATTACCTCATGCCAGCCAGATTTTGCCACCCAGCTGATGTATAATACTAGAAAAGCTGTCCTACTATTTTATCAGGACAACTACTGCATGGTCATGGGAACATAATAAGACCAGTGAACTCCATAATTATCAATCTCACTGTCATGTTTCACTTGCTCGGAGGTTGGTATTTTGGTCAGAAGTTATACTGTGTGTTATACTTTGATGGTGTTTTGTAAGTCCACTGATTTTGGCTTCAGCAGAAGGATTAGGTCAGAGAAGGCAAACATATAACCAGAGTAAGTGTCTATTCCAGGAAGAACAAAGTCATGCCCCTTCCATGATAAAACTTGTCGACAATTATTAAGCTGCCATTAGGAAGTGGGCTGATTCTACTAGGGAATAGTGGGATGTGGAAACTTATCGTTGTGTTCTAATATTGGTAGGTTGAACACAGAGCAGTGGTTGTAGCTGGGCAGGCCTTGGGTGATTAGAAGTCATTTTGCTTAGTCCACATATAATATACATCCCTGCCACCAGGGCCATTTTGTATATGAGCCCTACAGGCAAGAAAGGGATAGCTGGAAAAAAATCTGACTTTTATCTACAGGATGATTTACCTTGTTTAATTATTAAACCTTCTTCAGCATTTATATGGAATGCAGTTATATTCTCTGCTCCTTCCAAATGGCCTACGCACATACTTCTCGCCAGACCTCCTTGTTACCAAGTTTCCTCCAAGTCCCGGCCAGACCACTAGATCTAGACCTCTGGCTATCTCGCCTTTCAGGCAAGTGAACCAGATGCATTCCCCGAGTCTGTTGGCAGGGACAAGCTGGTGCCCTTCATTATGGAGCTTCACACATGCCTGGCCCAGGACTCAGAGGAGCTGACGTAGAAGGTCTGGCCATTCTGGAGAAGCTGCAGACCAGCTGCTGCCCTGCCGCCAACAAGGAGAGCTAGCAGATCAGTATTAATGCGTAAGTCAAAAGCATTTGGCATAACACTGACCTTCAAAGCATTAGAAAAGGATGTTTTCCGTTTCTGCCTTCCAAATATCACAGAAATTTCTCTCGTAGGCAAAACTTACTTGTAAACATTCAGTGAACGTAATTTTGTGAAATAAAGTTTAGCTTACTTAGCAAATTGAGCAGAAAGCAGTCACATAGGGCAATATTATGGATGGGAAGACGGAAGACACTTGAAAAATGTGAATAAATTGAGAGTGGTGGTAAGGAAAGCAGTTGCCAGTGTGCTTTTTGTTCAAGTGACTGGGTGAATGATTGTATCACCAACTGATAGAGATAATAAAGATGATAGGAATGACTATCTTATCTCTAACAATTAAGTTTCCATTACAACTTAAAAATCCAATTCTTCCCACTGAAATCAGAGAGTAATTCCATTGCAGCATCCTCACCATCTTCTCTACTATAAAAGTATAGCCCCTTCATAGCTTTTGAAGGGTCACAGTGTTCCTACGACTAATTAACTCTCAATGTCTTGGTCGAAGGAATGTCCTAGGGGCCCAGCCATTGCAGTAAGAGGGTGGCTGAGCCATCTATTATTTGCTTATAATAGATTTATTTCAAAACTTCTATCTCCCTGAACATTCAGACTTATTTTTTACACAGAATGTCAAGGTATTAGTATTCTATTCTGTGTAACAACATTGCTACAAACTTAGCGGCTTAATACAATAAAATTCATTATTTCACAGTTTCTGTGGGGCAGGAATCCTGCCATGGATTAATTTGTTCCTCTGCTGAGGGTTTCACAAGCTTCCAGTCAGGGCTGCAACATAAACTGAGGCTCCACTGAAAAAGAAACCACTTCTAAGATCACTGAGGTTGGCAGAGTTCAGCTCCTTGCAGTTGTACGACAGAGAGATTCAATTCCTTACTTCCTGTTGGTCAGAGGCTACCCTCAGCTCCTAGAGGTTGCCCACATTTCTTTGTCACATGGGGTTCCCCCAAATAGACATTTGCTTATTCAAAACCAGCAAGAGAGAGAAAGAGAGAGAGAGAGAGAGAGACTCTCTCCAGCAATATCGACATTAAATTCCCATGTAATATAATGAAACCATATGCGTATAATCCTGCACATCCTGTCACTTTTACCACATTGTATTGATTAATACATCACAGGTTTCACCTATATTCAAGGAGTGGGAGATCACAGAAGGGCATGAACCAGAGAAGTCAGTGATCACAAGGCCAATTTCAGAGTCCATCTTCCACACCAAGGTATTTCCGAAATTTCAACTTCAGTAACTATAGGCCCCCATGAGCTGTTTTTTATTAGACAACCTAGAAAATTAACAACACTCTTAGGTGCTCAAACCAAAATATGAAATCCCTAATCCTATGTTAACATCATAGTGGGTATCCAGCTACATTTTTATTCAGATGCAGACATGTATATAGGGGTTTGCTTGTTGGTAACATTTGTTTTTATAAAAAATGGGAGCCTGAAATAAATAAATTTTATACACACACACACACACACACACACACACACGTATAAATTACACAATTTTTTAAAAACCCCTAATCTTGAAAAACCATTTCCAAATTGGTAAATTCAGCCCAATAAAGCCTTATATTTGATATGCTATGAGTCTATGTCCTTAGGCTATACTACGGTTGTATGTATATACTCCAGAGTTTTCCTATTACTGTTAGCTGATGTCCTGTAATGTTATCTGCATAACAGTACAAACACATAAGCATACATATGAACATATCTGATACACAGACTATCTTCCCCTAGAGCAGGCCATAGACTTCCCTGAAGGAGAGTGAAGTTGGAGTCTAAAGAAATGTACCATCAGCTTATGAAGGTATCTGTCCTAAGTTTAACCATTGAGAGGCTTTTATTTATTAGTTTCAAATAATTAACTAACTAGTTTGTTTGTTTTTAATTAATGTCAGAGACAGCTAAAACTAAAACGATGTACAGAGGATGGTTTCCTTTTCCAGTAGGGAGGTCAGTGAAATTTGATTAAAATTTCTTAATCATACTGTTGATTGACACTTCTCAATCACATCCCTCCCATTATAGAGTTCCAGTCCTATCCACCACTGTGGTCATGTTACCTGGCAAGGCTGAGATGTAATTCTGCAATTCTCAAAATCAGATTTTAGGCTTTGTCATCAGTTACTTACTTGATTTTTAATAAGAGAAATGGGAATGCTCTTTCAAAATGCCATAGAGGCTTTCTGATTTCTCTTTCAGGCTTTGATTTGTTCATTTTAGAATTTAAAGTTTTCCTTTTATCTCTAAGACCATTAGAAGAAGCCAGCTTACATCAGCTGTTGTAATCCCTGTTTTAGTGTGGTAACTAGGCACCAGGTTCCATTTTGTCCACCAAAGCCCTGCCTTCCACCTGCATTTTATCCTGTAAAACCACAGGTAACAAGTTTGAGAAATATTACTAAATCACACAGATTACTAGTGTTTTATTCAGAGCCAGCAAGGAGATTTCTATGTGATTCCCAAATGTGTAAATTCCATTCTAAAATTATGTTTCTTAAGGACAATCCTGGTGTTAATTATTGTATTACCTTGGACCCTTCAGAAAAGAAATACACACTCAAATGGAAAATTTGCAGAGAGTTTAAGAAGGAAACAACTTGCAAAGCTGTGAGGGAGGTTTAAGGATAACAACAACAAAATTAAACGCCAGTGTTAATATCAAAGAACCATTACCATCTTGTGATGGCCACTTGTACGTGTCAATTTTGCAGAGCTAAGGGGTATCCAGATAACTGGTAAAACATTATTTCTGGGTGTATCTGTGAGAGTATTACTGAAGGAGATCGGATTTGTGTAAAGTTCATCGTCACCAATGCAGGCATCATCCAATCTGTTGAGGGACTGAATAGAACAAAATTGTGGAAGAAGGGCCAATTTTCCCTCTGCTTGAGCTGAGATGTACATCTTCTGCCCTCAGACATCAGTGCTTCTGGTTGAGAGACTTTGGACTCAAACTGCTACTTACACCATCAGCTACCCTGGTTTTTAGACCTTCACACTTACCACTGGCTTCTCTGGTTCTCCAGTTTGCATATGGTAGCTCATGGGATTCCTTGACCTCTAAATCGTGTAAACCAATTCTTCCAATAAATCTTTACATAGCTAGAAAACTAATATGTCCATATATATATACATATAGCTACCTAGATCTATCTATCTATCTATCTATCTATCTATCTATCTATCTATCTATCTCCTATTGGTCCTGTTTCTCTCAGGAACCCTGACTAATGCACAGTCTGAGCCTAAAATAATAGCTCTCAAAAGGGTAAGATTTTTGTCACCAGGAGAGCCGTGGCATCTGGAGACACTTTTGCTCACCCAACTTTGGGGTTGTTGTTGGAATTTAATGTGTAGAGCCCAGGTATGTGTGTTCACAGAACAACCTCCTTCCAGAGCAAGGGATTATCTGTTCCAAAGTGTCAATAATGCCAAGTTTGAGATCTGGCCTAAAGAGTTAAAAGGTAGGGAAATTAAGAAAGTCAGAGAAAGTTACCTCTGAAGAGGGATGACTGAAAAGGTGCTGTCATTCCAAAGTAATCTGGCAGAGCCAGAGCCAGGGAATAAAAACCTGGTGTAACTTCTGCTTTTCTGACCTACTTACGCTTCCAAAAGGGTGAACCCAACTGTATATCGGATGACAAAAAAAGCTGCACTGACACGGACTACAGAAATTCAGCCTCTTAGGGCACAGAGAAGAAAGAAGTGAGGTTAAGGATGAATGAGGAGTGGCAAATGGAACATATCTACCAGATTTATATGACTTGAGAGTATACATGACTATCTAGGAAAGGACTCTGAATAAAAATCTAGAAAAGAGCATTGAAGAACAACATGCATGTGATGTGGAGAGGAAAAGAACTTTAGAAAATATCAAATAATAAAGCAAAGAGATAGGAAATACAAATGACTTTCTTTAATGTTGACACCACAAATCTAGATGCATAGTCCAAATGGTGGCCAGTGTATGTCATTTTTCTTTTCTTCTTGTTTTGTAGAGTTTGGATGTTATATCACCCAATAAGCATCAGACATCTTGCCCCGATCAGATATTTGGCTTCCTATAAATTAGTAGCTTTTGAACTGTTTTCCCTAGATAACAAAACAGTGTGTATGGAGCATTCAAACTGCACTCTCTCCAAAACCAAATCAAAAAAAAATAGCAATAAGCTCTACCTTATTTAATTTGTAAGACTTACATGGGAAGAAATTTCTTAAGGCTAAATTTAAAACACTACAATATGTACATTATTTTCTTTGTTTTTTAGTCTTTGACCAAGAGTTTTAAAACTGTAAAGAGACATCATATGAGTAACATCTGAGTAAAGCACATGTGGCTTTTGATTTTAATCTCCTTGGAAGCACTGAATATGCCATAGACATATGAAGAAAGAAAAGAGCTGTGTGCAAAGCAAATTTTCTTTCTATATGTACACCTTGAGAGTAATAAAGCAACTATCATTAAAGGCATATCATTAAAGGCAACTACTTACCTGGGCAAACCACTGACTTCTCAAGAACAATTTACTTAAACAAGAGTCACGGGACTTCCCTGGTGGCACAGTGGTTAAGAATCCGTCTGCCAATGTAGGGGACATGGGTTCGAGCCCTGGTCCGGGAAGATCCCACATGCCGTGGAGCAACTAAGCCTGTGCGCCACACTACTGAAGCCCGCATGCCTAGAGCCTGTGTTCCACAACAAGGAGAAGCCACCACAATGAGAAGTCTGCGCACCGCAATGAAGGGCAGCCGCCACTCACCGCAACCAGAGAAAGCCCGTGAGCAGCAAGAAGACCCAATGCAGCCAAACAAAGCAAAACAAACAAACAAAAAGAGTCACTTTTAAGCTCTCTACATCACTGTGTCCATCAGCCCTAAATTCTTAGGAGAGGCTGCCTCCTAGCTACAGTCCTCAGTAAGGTCCCTGAATAAAGCTTAACTCATAACTTCTATGTTGTGTGTTTTTATTTCATTCAGCAATAGCAAAGTCTTTAATCACAATCACAGTCCCATATTAAAATGACAAGACTAAAAGCACTGGTACACAGAACCTAAAACCCTGTACTGCAAACTGCTGATATTCCCCTTCAGACTCACCGTACCACTCTGTCAAGTTGATGGTCTTCCATACAGCAGGAGGTAAACTCAGTTTTTCTGATCAACATGTTATTCTTCTCATCTGTCAGGGAATTAACAGTTGAGAAAGTGGAGGTGGTTTTTGCACAGTAGTGTAGTATTTATACATATTTGTCTCTATGCTCTTGAAACACACTATAAGATTATCAGTTATGCATCACTGATTCATCTGTTTCTAATGGGAAAATCTGGGAATGAGTTCCCCTTACTCATGATAGACTTCAAAATTGTGACAATCACTCATGCAACTGCCTTATGTTCAGGAAAAATATTACCTAAGTTTAATTAGGACTATGAAACTGTTACCAAAAAGTCAAATGAAAGTCTTTTGTGGATTATGACCCATTTTAGGTTATATGGGAAACTATGACCTTCCTCTGTAGTATGGGGAAACTGCAACTCATGCCTAGATTTTGGGAAACACATGGAGGTCCAGAAATCATGAAGCAAAAAGGAATAAAAAAGTGTGAATACATAGAAAATGAAGGTACCTTCAAGAAAAATACACTTTAGGGAAGCAACTTGGTATGTGTAAATGACTGTATGTAATGTTTGAATGTATCAATTTGAACTTAAAACATGTGTTAATGAAGTCAGACTATAGAATCCTCTACTACCTCTAAGCAGGACCACAGCAACCTTAAAGCTCCTCTTAACTAAACTTTAGATAGGTTTCTTCCTATCAGCCTGACTTCCTTTCCTTAGAGCACTTACTTCAAATAACTTGCAGTTGTAAATTTTTTCTTTGTCCCTTTAAGAAATAAATCTCCTTCCAGCCCCACATCAGTTTTAAATCCCTTGTCTTCCTCAGTAGTCTGGGAGTCATCCCTTTTAAATGTAATCATCAAGGAAGGAAGCTCCCCAATCTTTTAGTTTCTATGGCTTTCCATAAGCCACAATTTGCAGATATGGATGGCTTAGTCACAGAGGAAAACATTTGCAAACTCAGGAATAATAGCAAGATTAACTGCAAGTCAGTGTTTTTATTTTGTTGAGTCGATAAAATTCTACAAGAGAAATTTTCTAAAATAAATACAACCTGTAGAAAACCAAGGCTCTGCAAGGCATAGTAAACATTCAAAATAAACCCAAACTAACATCCATAATATTCTAAAAAAATTAAGATTACTCAGTCAATGCATCCCAAGGAGACAGTAGATGGAGTTGGACTGTACAACATTTCTTATAAGTTCACTGTAAACACATTGCCATCTTTCCAAATTTTCCCTGGAAATTCTTTTTCTTAAAAACTGTCCCAATTCTCCCCTTCCTGGCTCTCTTTCCAACCTCTGTACCCTCACCCTCAGTTCATTAGGAATAATAATTTACAGAGCACAAATGTCTTCTTATGTAAATTTAAGAATGTGCCACTTTGCCTTTCCTTTATTTTACTGATGAGGCCAACATGGTGCAAGAGTAAAACACATTAAATATCTATCTTGGAAGACTCTGGACTCACAACACTGTGAATAATTGTTCTTAATAGTTATTACTGTATCAGGTGAATAATTTCTCCTTATTGAGTGTTCACTGAAAAGTTTCTTATAAATAGCATTATTCACATTTATGGTACTAAAGTTGATTAATGGATTACAGTATTAACATCTCTTTCTTTGATAGTATAGTCAAAATAAGGAGATACCAAAATTAGGGAGAAATTCTGGCTGTAAGTAAGATTATAATTAAAAAGACTATGAGGAAATAAATATGGATAAGGCTGTGTGTTGTATATCTTAATCAGTTTAGATCTTAATTTACCGTAACTGTGAGTAACCTAGTGCTCTCAGGCACACAAATCTTTCTTCATTTTAAGACATCTTCTGGACTCCTGACAGTGATGTTTACTAAGCAACACAGATACCAAGATTTTTAATTAAAAAAAAAGTTATGATGCATCAAGATGATAGAATGCTATATTTTAAAATTCACATTTAACAGAATATTTATTAGCAGGAAATATGGTGCTAATATAAATCGCATAACTAAAAAAAGCAAGATAACAATAGTATATTTAGTATGATGACATTTTGCATTGTAAGAAATGTCTATAAATATACACAAAAATAAATAGCAGTTACCTTTGTTTAGCAATATTTTGAGTGATATTTATGTTACTCTTTATTCTTAAATGTGCTTTTATTTTTTTATAGTGATCATATATTTTATGACCAGAAACTTCCTTTTCACAGGCAATCAAAACCTCAGTACACACTATTAAAATGAAGCAACACAAAAGCAAACCAACAACAAACCAAACCAAACAAAACAAAAATTTTGGTGACAATGAGAAAACAAATATTAAAACATCAATGCTTTTAAAAGCTTGTTAGAAATTATTGTATTCATAAAGAATGTTTACATCTAAATTACAGGTTTTAAAACCCACACATGGCATAGGATATAAATGGGGCCATATCAAAAATAGTTGTGTGTGTATATGTTGTGGAAATAAACACAACCAAAATGAGAAAAACAAACAAGCTATGTGTATAGAATTTGCTTTAGTAGGGTAGTTAGCCATAGCCACTGTCACTTGCGCTTGGCAAAGAGTCAAAGACAGGCAGGAAGTGGAACAGCTTTACAAAGAATAGATTAAAGAAGAAATGGCTTCAGATATGTTCTGATTGGAGATTGTTGGCCTGGGGAAGCCAGAGGTGGCTAACTATGTGATTAGTTTGAAGAGCCTATTTGGATTTTTCTGGTTGGTCCTGAGTTGGAAGCAGGGGCAAAATTAAGGAAGTTGGCAATCATTGACCAAATCCTCACCATTTCAGTCATTTGCTACAGAGGTAGTGGGTTAGAGTTCTATTGTCATATATCATCTGCCATTGGCTGTTTGTATATTCAATCTCTCAGTCCCCCCCCCCCACTTTAGGTCATTCACTGTCTTATGTTTCTTGAGATCCAGATCTTTGCTACTTGGGAATTGTTCAGCTGTCATCATAGTCAACTGTATTACCAATCTTATTGTTATTATGCCACCATGACAATCATCTGATGAAAGTGGATGAAAGAGGCACAGAAGCATTTAAAATTCTGGACTGAATGAAACAGTTGAGTATCATGATCACTATGATAAAAAGAAGAACAACTAAGTCTCTATAAGATGCCTCAAAACCAGGAACCCTATTTTCCCAACCTAGGTGTACAGAATAAATCCCATAGTCCATGAAGATCAACCTTAGAGAGCCAATTATCTTTGTCCTTAAGGTAATATATAGCCTGTTCCACCTGCCTGTTGCATTGATCCAAGTACGGAAAGAAGTATTAACGACACAGACACCACAACTAGCCAACAAGAAATACACAGCAATGTGATCCTCCTTTACTGCTCATGCCAATGAATTAAGACTGATTTGTGTTCCACGTATGGCAGAAATCGTATTGTTAATAAATTAATTTAAAATTAGTGATAAGTTTCTTACAGTCTTTTCTATTTATATTATTCCCACTAATGGGAACATACTTCTTACTATTACCAGTAATTCCTCTGGTAGAGTGCATGAATAAGGGTAGCTTCATCTGGGACTTGTGTCTGAATTGGACGTTCTAGCTTTGGTGATTTATAAACTTAGGGCTACTGTGTAAAGAAAAGTCTTTAAATACTATCCATAAACTGCATGATTTATCCATCTGAGGCAAACAGGACCATGCATCCTGGCCACAAAGAAAACAGTGTTGGTAGAGGTAAATGGAAATTCAGGGGAAAAAGGAACTGTTCATGACACAAGGTGGAAATCAAGGCCTTGAATTAGCTAGGTTACGTATTTGGATCTATATTTGTAGTTTTTACATTGCAAATGTTTGACCCATCATCCTGTGAAGGTTGTTGAATTCAAATTTAGAATTATTTAGGATTTGATTAATAGACTGTAATGATTGGTTCTTTCTCTGATAGAGAACACAGGCTTATTTGTTTGAGGTCATTTGCCCATGCAGGTGCAAATGGAAACTCCACTGTTATAATTCCCTATAGTCTCATTTGATGAAATTAGACTTACCCAGAGGTTTTAATCATAGGATCTAGTGATGGATGGCATATCCAGCCATTGGTAAAAATAGAGCAGCGGCTACTGTTTGGGATAATCTAAGAATGTGTTAGAATGAGAATGTTCTGAAATAACAATTATGAGAAGGAGTAAAAAGGGCCATTTATAGATGGACAAAAACAAGGGGTTTATAGGAAATGAGAATTATTATTATAACAAGCAGTTAAAAAACAAAATGAGTATTAGGCAGGAGTCTTGGTTCTACATTTTGGGCAGAAGCCATCTCCTCAAGGCCATCCACCTGTTCCAAAGATCCTAAGGCAGTTGCCTGCTTCTATGAATCAGCTGCTTCTAGAGGAATTCTGAGAATTCTCAATTTGAGGTTCTCCATTGGAGTAACCTTTTAATTGTGTAGGATTCTAAGTTACTTCTTTAGTTCCAAAACAAGGACCCAAGGGGTGGCTCCCTGAAATTTCACTGCTAAATTAGTTGTGATCAGTACCTGATAAAGTCCCTTACAGTGAATTTCAAGAGCAGATTTTTTTGTTTTTTAGTGCCACTTTAATAGACAAAATCTTGCTATTTAGGAATATGTTTTGAGGAGAAAGCTTTATTCTGTTTGTGGTTAGACTGAGTAGAGTATATGAGTCCCTTGCGATATTTTGCCACATCTGCATGAATGCAGGGTCTAGTATTGGAGATGAAACCTATAAGCACGTGGACCTTCTACTTAACAAAAGTTCACAGAGGGGCAACCAATGTTTCCCTGAGGGAGCAGACCATGGGGCCATAAGTCCTAGTGGAAGAACCTTTGGCCCAGGGAGTTCATGGGTTTCTGAACATTTTGATAATTTTAATTTTATGATGATGTTGATTCTTTCATCCTTTTTAGAAGATTGGGGTGGCAAGAACAGTGTAGTTTTTAAGTGGTGAAGCCTTACAGAATTCTTTATAATGGTTCCCGGCCATTTCCCACCTTTACAGTTTTTCCAGGATTGTGTTGTTGGCAAGGGACACATGACCCTAAAATAACTTCAGATGTCTTTTTTTTTTTTTTGCAGTACGCGGGCCTCTCACTGTTGTGGCCTCTCCCGTTGCGGAGCACAGGCTCCGGACACGCAGGCTCAGTGGCCATGGCTCACGGGCCCAGCCGCTCTGCGGCATGTGGGATCTTCCCGGACCGGGGCACGAACCCGTGTCGCCTGCATCGGCAGGCGGACTCTCAACCACTGCGCCCCAGGGAAGCCCCAGATGTCTTTTTAAAAGTTCCCTCACCAATGTTGATTTAAGACAGTAATCAATTTGTATATACTACAATAAGTAGTGTCATGAAGAAATTTAGATAACATACATTTGAAATCTACTGGTGCCATCAAAAAACCATCTTGGGAGTGCCAGAAGTTACCTGAATGAAGGGTTCAATTAGATCTTTTGCATTCTTCCTTCTCAAAATCTAGGGATAAGCATTGATAGTTTTTAATGATACCTTTGAATTCTTTCAAAGATTGTCCTTTTAGGGCTTAAATAGGATCATAATTTTGGTTTAAGTTACTTGTTTGGCATAATTATCCTCTAGAACATTTTTTTTTTTGGCATGGCTCTCAATCTTCATAATAGCTACCTTTTGGTGTTATGTTTAGTATTGCATCTGAAAGTTTCTTAGCTTGTTCAATATTGATGGGGGTTCCTGCAGAGGTGAGAAACCTCCTGTGTTTCCAAAGCATTCCAAAGTTCTGTAACACTCCAAAAGTGTACCTGACATCTGTATATATTGGTCTTCTAGAGCTGCCGTAACAAAATACCATGGACTGGGTGATTTAAACAACAGAAATTTATTTTCTCATAGGTTTAGAGGCTGGGAGTCCCTTCAAGGTGTCAGCATGGTTGGTTTCTCCTGAGACTTCTGTCTTTGGCTTGTAGATGGCTGTCTTCTCACTGTGTCCTCATATGATCTTTCTTGTGCTGTATTCTCTGCTGGAAGAACTGGTGTCTCTTCCCCATCATATAAGAACACCAGTTCTATTAGGTTAGGGCTCCACTCTTATAACCTAAGCTAACCTTAATTAACTCTGAAGTAGCCCTGTCGCCCAACACAGTTACACTGAAGGTTAGAGTTAGCATAGCAATGGAGAGGGGCACATTTCAGTCTATAACACTGTATTTATGATTATTCTGTAGTCTTTAGCTGGTTGACAATCTCTGGTAAATGCAATAAATTCTTCCATCTGGGCTGACCTTCCCTCAGGTAGAGGACTATATTCTAAGAGAGAGCTGGAATGAGCCTGTCCTGCTTGGTAACCTCCAACTCCAGTTTTAAGGAAGGATGCATCAATAAATAACACTAGATCAAGTTTCTCATGAGAGTCTCTAGTAAAACTGAGTTCAGTGCAGAAAAATCCCTGAGGCCAGAGAATCATAAAGTTCCCCCTCTACTGGTGGGGGAGGGTAGTGGCAAGATTTAGGGTGTTATGATTGTGAATGGTAATGAGAGGGAGGAAGTAGCAATCTCATAAGAGGTTAATTAGCTGGCTGAAAATTGTTAAAGGTTCTCAGTCAGTAGTAATGTCTGTACTAAATGAGGAACCATGAGGTCAAGCAGGGAACCTAGAACTAGTTCACCAGAAGTATCAATAATTTCTACAGCAGCACTTCTTGCCCGAAGAAAAGGGGGCTAAGCCTTTGAACCCAGGTGAGGTTGAGGCTATAGTAAGTGAAGGGTATTTGATGGTTTAGTTGAAATTGAGTTAAAACTCCAAGGCTTGCCAAGATTTCTCATGCACGAATATACACAAGGACTTTTTGTCATGTGGACAGGCTACTAAAGGAGGCTATATAACATTTTTCTTTGGGTTATAGAAGCTCTGGTCCTGTTTGGGCTCCCAGAGAAGAGAGAGTCTCCCTGAGGACTAGTCAATTCATAAAGTAGTGATGCTGTCTCAGAAAAACTTGACATCTATTGTCTGTAATATTCAGTTAAACCCAGAAATCATACTAATTGGTGTTTTGTGAGGGATCTGGGATAAATTTGGATGGGCTTTAGTCTTTCAGGAGAGAGGGTTTTTCTTTCCTTGGATAAGTCACACACTAAATAATGGACTGTCTTGGCTAAATTGTAATTTTTCTTTTAAGATTTATGTCCTTAATCTGCTAGGGCTGAGAAGAAAGTAAACAGATTCCTTTTTATAGGCTTCCTTGTTCTTTGAACAAAGTCGGAGATGGTGTGCATGTTATATCAGAACTGAATTCCCCCACAATTTAGATTTTTAATTTTTGATATGGGACCTAGGAAAAATAAGAGGATATTTCAGTGAATCCTTGGGTCCTGACTGTCCAGGTGTATTGCTGTCCTTCCCAGGTGAAGACAACAAAGTATTGGCTGTCCTGTTCTAGAGGCACACTGAAAAATGCTGAGCAAAAATTGATGAGTGAAGCAGATAGCTTCAGGTAGGAAGGACGTTAGGATGGTGCTTGGGTTAAGTAGTACAAGTGAGCAAGAGATTATGGGTTTTTTGATGGCCCTGAGGTCTTGAAAAATGATTAATATCCTTTTCTGTTTGGTTTCTTTCCTAGAAGGACAGGAGTGTAACAAATCCTAACACTAGATATGAGGATAGGTTTGATCCCTTCCTTTGCTTTTGACTTCAAGAGATATTAGGAAGGTTTGGATAATTGCTTGGTAGGATCCATCTGACCTTTAATAAATTCTGCTTAAATTATTTTTCCCATGTCAATGACTTTTTAAAAATAACTTATTTTCTTAGAGCACCTTCAGGTTTACAACAAAATTGAGAGGAAGGGACAGATTTTCCGATATGCCCCTGCTTCCACACACGTATAGCCTGCCCCCTTATCAACATTATTCACCAGAATGGTACAATTTTACCAACAATGAACTATATTGACATCTTAAACACCTAAAGTGCATAGTCTACCTTGGGGTTTCACCTTTGTGTTGTATATTCTATATGGGTTTGGACAAAAGTATAATGACATATACCCACCATTATAACATAGAGTGTTTTCACTACCCTAAAAATTCTCTGTGTTCTGCTTATCCATTTCTCACACACCCCAAACCTTGGTGACCACTGATCTTTTTACTGTCTCCATAGTTTTACCTTTTCATAAAGGTAATGTTATATAGTTGGAATCATACAATATGTAACCTTTTCAGATTGGCTTCTTTCACTTAGCAATATGCATTTCAGTTTTCTCCATGTCTTTTCATGGCTTGATAAATAATTTATTTTTATGATTGAGTAATAGTCCATTGTCTGGGTATACCACAGTTTATTTATCAATTCACCATTTTGACATTTTGAAAGACATCTTTGTTGCTTCTGAGTTTTGATAATTAAAAATAAAGCTGCTATAAACATCTGTGTGCAGCTTCTTGTATGGAAATAAGTTTCTAATTCCTTTGGGTAAATACCAAGGAGCAAGATGGCTGAATCATATGACAAGAGTATGTTTCATTGTGTAAGAGTCCATCAAATTGTTTTCCAACCAAACTGTCTTCCATTTTGCATTTCAGCCAGCACTGTATGAGACTTCCTGTTGGCCTACAACCTCACCAGCATTTGGTGTCGTCAGTGTTCCAGGCTCTGGACATTCCAATAGGTAGGTAGAGGTATGTTATTGTTGTTTCAATTTGCATTTCCCTGATAACATGTATGGAGCATCTTTTCATATGCTTATTTGACAACTGTATGTCTTCTTTGGTGAGGTATCTGTTAAGATCTTTAGCACATTTTTTAAACAATTTTGCTTATTTTCTTATAGTTGAGTTTTAAGAGTTCTTTGTGTATTTTGGATAACAGTCCTTTATCAGATGAGTATTTCTCTCAGTCTGTGGCTTATCTTCCAATCTTTTTGACATTGTCTTTTGCATAGCAGAAGTTTTTAATTTTAATGAAGTCGTTTATCAATTATTTCTTTCATAGATCATGTCTTTTGTGTTGTATCTAAAAAGGCATCACCACATGCAAGGTCATCTGGGTTTTCTCCATGTTATCTTCTAGGAGTTTTACAGTTTTGTGCATTTCATTTTCATGATCCATTTTGAGTTAATTTTTATAAAAGGTGTAAGGTCAGGATCTAGTTTCTTTCCTTCTTTCCTTCCTTCCTTTCCTTTCCTTTTTTTTTTTTCTGCATGTGGATGTCTCAAGCACCATTGCTCAAGTTGCTCAAGCACCATTTGTTGAAGACACATATTTATTGCATTGCATTGCCTTTGTACTTTATCAAAGATCAGCTGACTATATTTAGAAGGGTCTATATATGGGCTTTCTCTTCTGTTCCATTGACAAACCACACTGTTTTGACTATTGTGCCTTTACAGTAAATCTTAAAGTCAGGCAGCACCAGTCCTCAAACTTTGTTCTTCTCTTTCAATATTGTGTTGGCTATTCTGAGTTTTTGTCAGTTTTTTTTTTAGTCCATAGAATGTCAGGTACATTGTCAACTGTATCTGGACTGTGCATCAATTATAATGGAAAAGGCAGTGATGTATCCAAGGGAGACACAACTGGGTTAGGAAGAGAGGAATTACTTGGAATCTCAAAAAATTGTTCCACTGCTGTGCATTTAATGTTACAATTCCACTTGCAAAGTAAGTCTCCCTCTATTAAATTTTCAGCAGTGATAACACAAGTAGGAAGAAATGTATTTTTGCCAAGACCTCAAGCATTTCAATTAAGGGCTGTGAGAGAGGGAAACTCTGAGCTATTTGAAATACCTAAGACCTGTAGGGTATGTTTACTCTGAGTACGAGGTTAAGCAAAGGTGGCACTGTAAAGTATGGCCAGTAGCACCCATATCTACTGATAATTGATGAGGTTGCCTTTCTATATTTATAGTTAATTTACCTTGCATGTTTAAAAGTTAGGCAGGGTATTGGGCTTTTATTTTCCCTTCCTTGCATCACCCTCATTGATTTTAATTGAGGCATTTTTCTTTGTTTCTTTTTTTTTAAGATGGGCAATATTTTTTTGAAGTGCCCCTTCTCCTTACAATGTCTCTAAGTGTCTTTGTCAATAGGTGGTTGTTAAGAAGTACAACACCTGGCTATTGGATCAGCAGGACCACAGTCTATTTGGAGCCATGTTTGATTTTGTTCTAAAGCCCTTTTAAAATGTCATGCCAATTGATGTGGTTCAGGTAAAGAGCTATTTCTCATTCTAATTCTGTTTGTGAATTAGGTCTCCAGTTTCAAGGGAAACTATTGACAAAATAAGATGAAAGTACTACTGTTACAGTAGTACTTCCTTTAACTTCCAAATATCATTGGAAAATATCTTCCAGTCTATCTTGAAAATCTTTAATTTTGACTTTTCTGTTTGCATAATTGAATTAATTGGTTCAATCTACTGTCAGTGAAAATCAATTAACTTGAGATGTCTATGGAATTATAGACTGGGACTCTAATAAAAGCTATACTTATATCCTTAAATATTATGTACTACATGTGGGTTTTCAGGAGTTAGTTTTCGAGTTGTAACTCCAGAATCAATTTATGTTTCTGTTGAGAAATCACACAAAGATGTACATGTCTATTATATCTCCCATGAAACTTCTCCCTTAAATAAAGACCTTCTTGATTTGATGCCAAAACATAAAATTCTCTCCTCTGTTAGACTGAAAACTAAGTTTTGATTTATAAAGACAGAAATAAGAAATTCCTTGGAGATGTCTCTTGAATAAGTTAATTTTAGTGAATTTCTCCTATCAAGGATACAGGGAAATAAAAGCTACACAATTCTGATCATCACTTTTTATGCTTAATCGATCTAATATGAAATGAAATAATGGTCTGGTAAATTTTACAAATTGGAAAAAGAAGTCGGTGGGAGTGCTAGAATCTTGCAATAGACTGTTTCACTAAGGAATGGAAGAATCAACAACCATTTTTTTGTAGGAATTACTAATCAGATATGGACACCCTCCAAAAAGGGTTTATAGCTACTCCTTTTTCTTTCAGTATGCTGTTTGGGGTAAGGAGGATGTATGTCATTTTCCCTTTCCATCTTTCTGCTCTCGAGTTTAGAGAATACTCTTCTCCATGTTTGAAGCAAAAAACTCAAACTCTTCTTTACACATTCCATAAGACTGATATGTAGGCATAATATATGACAACACCGAAAATAGCAAGGAGGAAAGGGAAAGAGGAGAGATTAAAATGAGTCCTTTTCATGATCCCCCCACCCCACACCCAGCACATGCTTCAGTCTCCAGACAACATTTTTTGCTCAGTGACTTACATTTGTTACTACACAGGTATTTACAAAGAATTCATTGATACACTCTAGATACTCTCTAAAATATAGATGAATTGTGCCTTTTTAAGTATACCCAAATGCACTATGATTACCATTTAGACATTTCCCTTTAGAGTCGAAAATAAATAAAAGAGAAGCAAAGAGGAACATGAGAGTGAACAGATTTGCTGTCTGTGCATCATATCCACAGCCCTGATCTGTTTCATAAGTTTCAGTGGCCCGTGTGCAACTACTCTATCTGACATCTTCATCCTGTTGGCTAAAAGGTTTCTCAAAATCTACATGCCTCAAATCTAAATCTTTATTTTCCTAAAGGAATACTTAGCTCAATTTTTTCCTTCCCACGAAATACCTGGACACAGTACACAAGCTAAAAGTTGAAAATCATAATTGGTTTCTCCTTTTGCTTCCTCCTCTCTATGCAGAGATATTTAGTACAAATGGCAAGGACACCTTAGAGAAAGGATGCTGGCCTTTCTGATGTTTAAGACACTAATGCTTCCTTGATGAAATATAGAGACATCTGGAGTGTTCTGGAGGAGAGAGTATGATTGAGCAGAGGCACTTAGGAAGCTAAAGACAGTGATTATATACGAGCTGGTATAGATGCATTTTACTGTTTAAAAAAAGCAACATAATTCTGGTGATAATGGGTGAATGCATGCTATTGCTAAGTGCCATCTATCCAAAGCCCTTCTGCCCTTACCTGTACAGTACATCGTGAATCTCTACTGCTCTTCATCATTATGGACACCACCCTGGCCAACCCCATTCTTCTCTGTCACTGCTGCAATCCCTATCTACCACATGGATAGTTACTACAGAGTACCAAGAAGAGTCTCCTCAATGAACAAATCGGATCATGCCATTCTCCTGATCAAAACCTTACTATGACTTTCCTTTGAAATCAAAATGAAATGCAAACTTTCACCTCTGCCAATAAATTCCTACATTATTTCAACATTGTTATGTTCCACACTTCACATTCTACCACCCCCGCCGCCTTGTTCATTATTACTAAATCACACTAATCTTATTTCTCTTTCTAGACCAAACCAAACCCACTCTTACCTCATGACCTTCTATACTTCCTCAGGCCCTTTAATGAGCCAGCTGTTTCTCTACTTTGTAGTCTTACCTAAAATGTCGCTGCCCTAGAGGACATATTTCTGACCAACTCATGAGGTATTTTCTATCACATTAAGCTGTTTATTTCATTCTTGGCATTTATCAAAATTTGATTTTTTTTTGTTTTGTATTTTCATTTTTATTGTCTGTGTTTTTCAAGAACACAGAGACAAATTTATGTAAGGGAACTTGCATTATTTTCATAGCTGGTGACTGGTCATACTGGTGACTACTCCCAGTATCAACACACAGTAGAACCTCAATAAACTCTTGCTTAATAACAGAATAATCATTGTTGTCAACAGTATGAAAAACAAATCTCACAACCAAATTATATAACAATGACATATTACCAGACAGTAAAAATTGCTATCTTCATTATTTTTATTTTTGTTAGAAATTCTAGCAAGTTTCTCTTTGTAATAAAGTTAACTTTTGAGAAACAATTGAATAGATATTCGCAGGAAGAAGTGAGATGAAAATTAGGACCCTTGAAATCTATACACAACATTGATTTTTAAATGGTGCCTAAACTACAGCAATTTTCCTTCACAGGATAATTATTCAGGCTGAGTGATTGTTCATTGAATCAAAGTCTTTTCACCTGTTCTGAACTCACTGACTTTAGAATGGATTTTGAATGTAGTTACTGAGAGTTATGGGGAGAAAGAAAGCAAGATTTCTGTCATAATGTTCAAAGCACTTGTAGCTCTACCTTTGCCCTGCCCCTGCCTGTGTTGGATTTAAAAGGAAAAGAAAAAGGATTCACCAGGTTAGAAATAAACGTTTTCATCACTCTACAGCAACCAACTGAAACATTTAAAAATCAATTGTGGTTGATTTTTTTCTGCATAAAAGAAGTTGATAAATTTTATAGATTGATTTTTGTATTGCTTTTGAATAATTTGCAAAGGCAACATGTGGTAGAGCTACCATATATTTAGGACTTACTTTGGACCCTAAATTTTCTCATTTAATCCTAACAATTATTTAATGACATTGATTAGAATAATCAGTTTTACAAATGAGACCCTTAATTATAAAAAATTTAGGCAACTCATTCAAGTTTATATAGCTCTGAGTAATAGTGATGGAACTTATTCCTAGGTTTGTCTGACTATAAAGCCTGTGACTTATCCATAAACAGCTGTCTCATATTTTTCTATCTACAGATACAGGGTAACAAAAAGACCCTTTAGGACTTATTTATCGACTCCTTTTCTCTTTTTAATATTAAGCATTACTATCATATTCTATTATTTTGAGAGGTTATTATAGTTGTTTCTCAAGCATTTATTTTAGAATAAAAAATGTTAGAGCTGAAAATGGACCTTCATGGGGCTTCCCTGGTGGCGCAGTGGTTGAGAGTCCACCTGCCGATGCAGGAGACACGGTCCGTGCCCCGGTCTGGGAGGATCCCACATGCCGCGGAGCGGCTGGGCCCGTGGGCCGTGGCCGCTGGGCCTGCGCGTCGGGAGCCTGTGCTCTGCGGCGGGAGAGGCCAAAGCAGGGAGAGGCCCGTGAACCCAAAAAAAAAAAAAAAAAAAAAAAATGGACCTTCAAAATAGTCTCATTACAGTCTATTGATGGGAGTATACATTGGTAGGATCTATCTGGAGAACAATATATTTTATTTTATTTTATTTATTTTATTTTTTTTGCGGTATGCGGGCCTCTCACTGCCGTGGCCTCTCCCGTTGCAGAGCACAGGCTCCGGACGTGCAGCCTCAGCGGCCATGGCTCACGGGCCTAGCCGCTCCGCGGCATGTGGGATTTTCCTGGACCGGGGCACGAACCCGTGTCCCCTGCATCGGCAGGCGGACTCTCAACCACTGCGCCACCAGGGAAGGCCCTGGAGAACAATATATTTTAAAAGACATCACAATATATCTACTTCTAGAAATGTAATCCTAAAGAAAAAAATCTTAGGGAAAATTAAATATAATTTTATTATCTCTCTCCTTATGAAAAATTATGAAAACCTAAGTATAATCAACTAATTAACAGAAGATAAGTTTAGTAAATGATGGAACATTATGTAGCCATGAAAATTGTGTTTTGAAGAGTAACATTTACACGGAAAAAAAGTTAACCTAATATTTGATTAAATAGGAATACAAAAATTGAACACAGGTTAAAGTCCCAATTTCAGCACTATATATGGAACTATGCATTAGAATGGAGAGAAATAAACAACATGTCTGTTAAAGATGAATTTTTTTATCCAAAAGAAGAGGCTAAAATGGTGGGTATTTTTTGTGTTTGTTTCCTAGATGAATGAACCTTTATACAGAATCACAGATTGATGGAATTTGAAAAAAAACACAAAGAAACAAATATAGGTAGGCTCTAATGTTGCCTTGAGTAGACTGAGATAAAGTGAGAAAGACTTGGGGCAGGCCCTCAGCCAAAGAGAAGAATTGAGTTACTAATTCTATACTAAGCAGATTCTAGTGCTTTCCAACGGCTGAGATGGAGGATTGGGCATTGTTGCTATTTGAGTAACATGGGCATTTTTAGACTGATAAATTCTCTCTCTCTGGTTAAATCAAGGACAGATACTCCAGTGGAAGTATCAGTAGCAAAGCCTGCTCCAGATAAAAGGGAAAGGTATTGTGTCCTCATCTCATTCTCACTCTTTCCCAAACACAGAAAAAATAAACTAAATGGGCAAACAGTGTACTCTTATCCTTCCACAATATCAAGGAATTTGGCAGCAGACATCTTAATCTTATAGAGGGTGACCATTTCCACACACACACACGTACACACACAGCAGGGGCTGTGTCATTATTTCAGTGTTTTTTAGGTTCTGATGATGACAGGACATAACACAATGATCCCAAGATAGATGAAAGGCAGAATTTTTTATTATCTAATACTTACAGGTTTGGAGGGGGAGAAGGCTGCCACACAGGGCCAGGCAGTGGGTAATCCCAAGGAAAGAATTAACAGCAAGCTGTAACTGTAGGAGTTAGTTTATCTACAGCAAGCTGGCTTCCATGTATGGCAAGCTGCACTGGTTATTTTGAATATTTCCATAGGTTTAAGAAAGAAGTACATACCCCTAGATTTTTGGCATCTGGCATTTCTGGCAGCTAGGGGTGCATGCTATAATCTAGGAGTTAGTGTCCAGTAAGGGAAGTGGTTGGAATTCAGGTTTAGCAAACCAACTAAGTAAAATGAGAGTTTTAGCTATGATCTCAAAACTGTGTCAAGACAGCACCTGTGAAATGTGACATTACAACCTCTCCAGGAGAATATATATTTTAAAACACAGTCTATAATATATTAAACATAGCTTAGATTCCTAAGTTCAAATTGAAACTGTAGCATTGCAAGAAAGTTGCATCTGTAGATCTGCAGATGTGTGTGTCTGTGTGTGAGATCCTTCAGTGTTTAACTGCTTTAGAGGCAGCTACCAAAAGGAAGCAATTTGTTTTTCAAAGAAGCTATTGGGAAGAAATAGGCAAGGCCCCCCAAAATGGATTATCTCAAAGCCTCTTTATGAATACATTCACTGATATTGTAAAAATGTTACTATTGGCTATCTTGAATGGTTTTTGTTTCCTTTTTTATACATACTTATTTTTATGAAGTTTCCTGCAATGTACATGTTTGTTTTTTATAATATGCCAAAATAATCATTATAGCTAATATCAGCCAATTTAAAAGATTATGGTATTCAGATATACTCTAGATAAAGAATGTACTAAATATTAGCTTCCTATCACATTAAAATGTTAATGTTTTCTGAAAGACTGTGCTCATTTTTATAGATTATTTGACATTTCAATCACCCTCATTATCATACTCTATTAAATATCTTCCACTGTCATAAACCCTGTTCATGTGGACAGAAAGTAAAAAAAACTTTTTGGAGCTCACTTTCAAAGAGCTTTGACCTTTCTTTTTTTATGAAAATTTTTATTTATCATTTGGACTTTTCATGTGTTACCTTTCAGTTGATCTGAATGTGTGATGACCTTTAAGATTTTGTTGATTATAAATCCTAGCTCCTGTTTTTTATGTTTCATTTCCTTGGAGAAGCACAGATACAAGTAAGGCAATAGGATATAGGGAGAATACTGGGGTTTTACCACTCCTTCAGTAAATAGGGAAGAATGTATAAAATTAGTAGGTTGTTTTGTTGTCAAAATTAGGCAAATTTAGGTTCAGCAAAAAAAAAACTCTGACAATTTGAAAATTTGAAACAGAATGGATTGACTTGTAACGTGTTAAGTTCTTCCATACACACACACAAAAAAGTGGAAGTTGGATGATTATCTTTCAGGTATATTTCATAAGAAATTCTTATATTGAGAGAGAAGAATCAGATGATTTTTAAGATTAATTCCAATTATGCAATTTTATAATTTTAAAAGTTTAGAAAGTTAAAATGTTTATCCTTTGAAAATAGTGACTTCCACCAAGACATAAGCAATGATTTAGCTAATTAGGCCTTTAGTTTTTAAATGTTTCTACCCTGATGATAATGGCAATGATTTGATCTATGCAAAGATCCAGTCCCTCTGTGGGCACTGTGGGGCAGCTCAGACTCTGACCTGGCCCAACTCCTGCATGTACTTGTCCCCAAAGTCCAAAGCTGCTAGAGCTAGACCACTTTCAGTTCTGGGAACACTCATCATCCATTCAAATATTCCATAAATGCAGGGTTTACCAAGCCAACTGGCCTCTTCAATAAGTGGTGCTGGGAAAACTTGACAGCTACATGTAAAAGAATGAAATTAGAACATTCTCTAACACCAAACACAAAAATAAACTCAAAATGGATGAAAAACCTAAATGTAAGGCCAGACACTATAAAACTCTTAGAGGAGGGCTTCTCTGGTGGTGCAGTGGTTGAGAGTCCACCTGCCAATGCAGGGGACACGGGTATATCCCTGGTCCGGGAAGATCCCACATGCTGCGGAGCGGCTGGGCCTGTGAGCCATGGCCACTGAGCCTGTGCGTCCAGAGCCTGTGCTCCGCAGCGGGAGAGGCCACAACAGTGAGAGGCCCGTGTACCCACCCCACCCCCCCCCAAAAAAAAACCCTTAGAGGAAAACACAGGCAGAACACTCCTTAACATAAATCGCAAGATCTTTTTTGACCCACCTCCTAGAATAATGATGATAAAGACAAAAATAAACAAATGGAACCTAATTACACTTAAAAGCTTTTTCACAGCAAAGGAAACCATAAACAAGACAAAAAGACAACCCTCAGAATGGGAGAAAATATTTGCAAATGAAGCAACGGACAAAGGATTAATCTCCAAAATATATAAACAGTCCATGCAGCTCAATAAGAAAAAAACAAACAATCTAATCAAAAAATGGGCGGAAGACCTAAATAGACATTTCTCTGAAGAAGACACACAGATGGTCAACACACACACAAAAAAATGCTGAACATCACTAATTATTAGAGAAATGCAAATCAAAACTACAGTGAGGTATCACCTCACAAAGGTCAGAATGGCCATAATCACAAAATCTACAAACAATAAATGCTGGAGAGGGTGTGGAGAAAAGGAACCCTTTTACACTGTCGGTGGGAATGTAAATTGATACAGCCCCTATGGAGAACAGTATGGAGATTCCTTAAAAAACTAAAAATAGAACTACTATGTGACCCAGCAACCTCACTACTAGACATATATCCAGAGAAAACCATAATTCAAAAAGACACATGCACCACAATGTTCATTGCAGCACTATTTACAATAGTCAGGACATGGAAGCAACCTAAATGTCCATCAACAGAAGAATGGATAAAGAAGATGTGGTACATATATACAATGGAATATTACTCAGCCATAAAAAGGAATGAAATTGGGTCATCTGTAGAGACGTGGATGGACCTGGAGACTGTCATATAGAGCAAAATAGGTCAGAAAGAGAAAAATAAATATCATATATTAATGCATATATGTGGGACCTGAAAAAATTGGTATAGATGATCTTACTTACAAAGCAGAAATAAAGACACAGATGTAGAGAACAAATGTATGGATACCAAGGGAGAAAGGGGAGGGTGGGATGAATTGGGAGATTGGGATTGACATATATACACTATTGATGTATAAAATCGATAACAAATGACAACCTACCGTATAGCACAGGGAACTCTGCTCAATGCTTTGTGGTGACCTAGATGGGAAGGAAATCCAAAAAAGAGAGGATATTGTATATGTATAGCTGATTCACTTTGCTGTACAGTAAAAACTAACACAGCACTGTAAAGCAACTATAGTCCAATAAAATTTTTTTTAAAAAACACACACAGATATATATATATATATATATATTTAGGCTTCCTGGCATCTTGTCCTTTCCCTGTAGGGAATTCCTCATTTCCTGAATTTTATTGGTGGCAACGCTGAGCTATACCCATAAGAACTAAAATACTGCTTTGTGAGCTTTTGTGATGCAAGTGAATCAGTACACATTGTACACTCCTTTTGTCAGGTGGGCTTTGGCTCTTGATCAAGTGATTCAAGAGGGAAAGGATAGGAAGTTCTCTTTTTCTCCAGCTCAACCAGCACTGGCTGTGGTTACAAGGTCAAGATGTGTTTACAAGGTACAACCACTGTTGTGGCAATGATAAAATTTAAATCAAGTTCAACTGAGCAAACTGTCCTTTACAATTCTTTATAATGGCATTATAAGTTTCCACCTCATACCAGTCTATGGAAGACAGAGGAAGGTGTTTACGAGGAAGCCCTGATGTACTGAAGAAGGACTTGGAATGCATATTCTCCCACCAAGGCCAATTTCAAGCTGCCATGGTGATGTCACTGAACACAGAGTTTGCAAGGGATACTAACGTTTGGCTCTCAAAAGTGAAGGCATCTCCAACATACACACACACAGTAGAATCTGGGTTACCTTTTACATTAATTCTTGCTTGTATTTTAAAATTATTATGTCTTTGGGGGGTAGAGATGTGTATATCTTTCTTATTCTTATTGTTTTTTTCTGGCTATTAATAACTTGTTAATTATGTGTTTCCATTTTTTTTTCTTTCTCATTCTGTGACTATTACAGTGTCTTCTGGCTCACAAAAGTGTTTTTTTTTTTGATTCACATTTTTCTTAAGATGTGTTTTATGCCATGTTTAAGAAAATTTTCTCTGCTCCAAAAGTCATAAAGATACTCTCTAATATATTCTAAAAAAATTTTTTTAACTATTTTTTGCATCTAGGTCTTTAAACCAAATAGAACTGACCTCTGGATATGAAGGAAAAGGACATTTATTTTACTTTTCCATATGGATAACCAGTTGTATTATTTATTGAGTTGTCTTATCCATGTACCCTTATCTGCAATGACATGTCTATAGTATATCAGGTTTCCATAAGAGCACATGTTAATTTCTGAGTTTCCATTTTGTTCTATTAGGCCAGTTATTACATCTATTCTAATACTAGACTGTGTTATTTTTCATAATAAATGTTGAAATCTGATAAGACAGTTTGCTCACTTTTTAGTTTTCAAAAAAAAAGTGACTATATTTTCTCTATGCTTTTTCATGTAAAGTTTACACTATTTTCTCAAGTCCTACAAAAAAGCCTTCTAGAATTTGTCCAAAGTTACAAGAAGCTTCAGATCGATTTGAAAAGAATGAACATTTTTATGTGTCATGGTATCCGTAGCCATTATATTTCTTCTCATTTTGAGGAGTCCTCTTTAATGCCTTTAATAAGATATTTTTTCCTCCATAAAGGTAATATAGATATATTCCTCAGAAAATTATAGGCTTTGCTGCTATTTCCATTTTTTTTTCCATTTATCTTCTGATGGACACTTAGGTTGCTCCCATATCTTGGCAATTGTAAATAATGCTGCTATGAACATTGGGGTACATATATCTTTTCAAATTAGTGTTTTGTTTTTTTAGGATATATACGAAAGAGTGGAACAGCTGGTTATATGTTAGTATTGTTAAAACGACCATACTACCCAAGGCACTTCCAATATCTATCAAAATACCAATGGCATTTTTCACAGAAATAGAACAAATAATTTAAAAATTTATATGGAAATACAAAAGAAACCAAATAGCCAAAATATTGAGGAAGAAGAACAGAGCTGGAGGAATCATGCTCCCTGACTTCAGACTATACTACAAAGCTATTGTGATCAAAACAGTATGATACTGGCACACACACACACACACACACACACACACACACACACAATACACAGGTCAACAGAACAGGTAAGAGAGCCCAGAAATAAACACATGCACTTATAGTCAATTAATCTATGACCAAGGGGGCAAGAATGTACAATGGAGAAAAGAAAGTCTCTTCAATAAGTGGTGCTGAGAAAACTGGACAATTACATGTAAAAGAATGCAATCAGCACATTCTCTAACACCATTTATAAAAATAAACTCAAAATGGATTAAAGACCTAAATGCAAGACCAGAAACCATAAAACTCCGAGAGGAAAACATAGGCAGAACACTCTGACATAAGTTACAGCAATAACTTTTCAGATCTGTCTCCTAAAGTTAAGGAAATAAAAGCAAAAATGATCAAATGGGACATAATTATAAACTTAAAAGATTTTGCACAGCAAAGGATACCATCGGCAAAACAAAAAGACAACCTACTGAATGGCAGAAAATATTTGCAAATGACATGACCAATAAGGGATTAATCTCCAACATTACGTAAACAGCTCATACAACTCAACATCAGAAAAACAAACAACCCAATTTAAAAATGGGCAGAAGAACTGAATAGACATTTTCCAAAGGAAATGCAGATAGCCAACAGGCACATGAAAAGTTGCTCAACACTGATAATCATCAGCAGAATGTAAATCAAAACCACAAAGAAATATCACCTCACATCTGTCAGAATGGCTATCAACAAGAACACAAATTACAAATGTTGGCAAGGATGTAGAGAATGTATATTGTTGGTGGGAATGTATACTGGTGCTGCCACTGTGTAAAACAGTATGGAGGTTTCTCAAAAAACTAAAAATAGAACTACTGTATCTTTCTCTTTATTCTTTTGTGAATTCAAAACTGCTCTAAAATTTTTTTTTTTTAAATAGGGGATTATACACAGTGTGTACAGTAGGGAGCAGGAGTCTGGGAGCCTTTTTAGAATTCTTTTATCATATTATTTTTTCCCAAATTAGTATCATCCTTTTCAATCTTTGGTTTACTAAGACATTACATTTTAAATATATTTATCCTTATACCTATTCCAAAAGAATTAAGACTCAGTCTCAAAGTAAATCTTTAAATCAGGTAGCATAAGCTCTTTCCAATCTGAAGGCCTTTTTTTTTTCATTTTCTCACCTAATATACTGTTTAGGTTTTCCAAATGTTGAATAGGAGAAGTCAGAGCAAAAACCTTTATCTCTTTCACAATCCCAGAGGAAAAATAAAATTCGACCTTTCACTACTGAAGATGTTACCTGTAGATTTTTCACAGATTCCCTTCACTGGAATTTCCCTTCTGTTCCTAGCTTATGAGAGTTTTAAACATGTATGGTGTAGGTAGGAATTATTTCATTATTGCATCTATTTGGGGGAGGAATATTTGACTGTAGTTGGCTCATAATTTCCTGTCTGGTCATGTAATACTGTCATCAGATGACTAGGAAGTATTCATTCCTCTTCCATTTTCTGAAAGAGTTTGTATTGAATGGTTATTATTTCCTTTTTAAATCTTTGTTAAAAATTTCCAGTGCAGTCATCTAGGCTTGATGATTTATTTAGAGGAACATGACACCAAACTTGGAATCTAGAGAAGAATTTGGTTCAGTTTTACTGTGGATATTGACATATTTGTTGCAAGGTAGTAATCATTTACTGAGGATTCTAATATCTACATGGCACTTGGCAGAGTGCCAGGCTAATGAAAGAAGCAGTTCTTTTTCTTCAGGTTTGATAGAGGCATAAAGAAGATAAAAGTCAGATGAACAGTGATAATAGAGGGTGAAGATTATGGGTAGAGGAATAACCAATGTTTTAAGTAAGAAAGCACAGAGAATACATAGAAGATGGAAAGGAAATAGTCTCTAGGAGTGATGAGTTCTTAAAGACAGTAATTACTACATATAGTCAAATATTTGAGTATCATGTTAAATAAATTGCCATATTTTCATAACAACTGTATCAAAAATCTATAGTTTTCATTAATCAGCCAATTTTTACTTACATAAATTACATATACCATACACATATATAATCTCTTTATGTGTATATATATGTATATGTGTGTATAAAAATGTTTATCTGATCACCTTGTGACACACACCACCAGTGACACTACCAATGTCATCTTTATGACACATTGTGAAATGCTAATGATGGTTATTAGTGAGAAACAAATCTGAACTCATTACAATTATAATATAGGCAACTTTAAGTATCATACTAAAGAATTTATTCTTACTTCTGAAACACATGTAGATTCACAGAACTTTCTCAACTGGAAATTGCCATAAACAGAAGTTTGTTTTAAAAGGGGTGATCTTGAAAGAATACATCAGAAGAATAACTGGATAGTGAGAACACAGTCATCCCTCAGTATTTAAGGATTGGTTTTAGGACCCCCTATCCAGGGATGATCAAGTCTCTTATTTTAAAAATCAGTAGTGTTTGCATAAACAAGCATATCTTGAGATATTTCAGGTTCAGTTTCAGACCATCAGCATGAAGTGAATATCGCAATAAAGTGAGTCACACAATTTTTTTGGTTTCCCAGTGCATTTAAAAGTTACGTTTACTTTAATAAACATAAATAATAACAGTCTATTAACACAGTTAACAGACTACTATAACGTGGTCTATTACCTTTGCAATAGCATTATGACTAAAAAAATACATACCTCAGTTAAAAATATTTTATTGCTAAAAAGTGCTGACCATCATCTGACAATGCAGGGTTGCTACAAACCATCAATTTGTTAAAAAAAGAAAATGCAATATCTTTGAAGCACAGTAAAGCAAAGCTCAATAAAACAAGGTCTGCCTGTAACCCATGCACATCCTACTGTATACCTTAAATCATCTCTAGATTATTTATAATGCCTAATACAATGTAAATGCTAATAAATTGCTATAAATACAATGTAAATGCTATGTAAATAGTTGTCAGTGTGCAGAGAATTCAAGTTTTGCTTTTTGGAACTTTCTGGAATTTTTTTCCCAAATATTTCTGATCCATAGTTGGCTGAATTTGCAGATATGGAACCCATGGATGAGGCGGGTTGATTGTACTGACAGACGTGCAGATAAGAAGGTGTTATAATGGACCACCTGATTTAAAATCTCCATTAAACTTTGTCCTTTTATGACACGGATTTAAGGCGATTTGTTGATTATATGGTCAGCAAAAACTGTTGGCTTAGGTTGGTTTTGTTTACTTCAGGATAGGAAATATAATAGTGGATTACCATATTGTTAGTACAGCAGTCATTACAGATTTAACAAATGAGTAGCTGAAACAGATATTTGTATGTTGCAAATCTTCATTTTAGAAAGACAATTTTCTGTGAATATTCTTTCAGGGAAAGGTAAATGTGCCCATTCATTCTGTCCAGAAATCATTTCCTAAAGTGTAAATGTCATTCCTTGATTTAAAAAATAGGTATCAAAAATCTTTTGGATTGGAAAGACATGTCCTTAAATTAAAAAAGTAAACAATTTATAGTAAAAAGTAGTTTATAAAATGTCTGGGAATGATTTTTAAGACGTGCAATATCTACATAAAGTAGAGAAGTTTGCAGATGAACTTAAAAAGAGACTTGAATAATCATATTTCTGGACTTAAAATGAAACTATTCTAAAGATAAAATTTACTTGTAATTAAGATATAAATTTAATGAAATTCCAGTAGAAATGTTAAATGAAAACTTTTCTTACTTCCATAATAATTCATGGGAATGTTTATACTAGATATTTTAAGCTGGCATAATTAAAACCATGTGTTTCTGGCAATATGACAAAAATACAAGTTTCAGTAATGAAAAGTTACATGCAATAATTTATTTGCCATAAGTGGCATGTACAATTAGTAGAAATAAGGAGACTATTAAGTACATGGTATTGATAAAGAGGCTAAGCTTTGGGTAAAATATCATATTCATATATCATTCCAAAAACCAAAATAAATTTTAATATATAAAATATTATATGTAAGAAAGAAACCATAAGAACATTGGAAGTGCATCAAAGTGAATTCTTTTGTAATATAAATGTACAGGGCTTTATAAAGACAGAAACAATATGAACCAATATATTGATATATGTGAATCCGACTGACAAAGGAAAAACTTCCAACATAAAATAAATGAACAGCAGACAAGAACTCAGTAAAATATCTATGGTATATATCACAGGTTAATCAAGAATAAAATTATTATATATGAAAGCAAATCAGTAGTGGTTAAAAAGTCATGCTTTTCTTGACAGTCAGAAAGCACTGGGTCAAATCTGAGCAACAGAACTTTGACTTCAGGTAATTTACTTAATTTCTCTGTGCTTCATTTTTCTCTATAAAAATTAGCGATTAAAGTATATATAAGATTTTTTGAACATTAGATGCATCTAAAAATGACTAATCACAGTGTCCAGCTTATAATAAGCACTCATTACATGTCATCTATTAAAAAGACGAAGAAAAATAAAATGGGCAAAGGACATGAATTGGCAATTCTTAAAAAAAATAAAATAAAAAATAGTAAGAAGGAAATAACCAAAAAATTCAATTACTCTACTAGTCATAAAAATATGTTTTAAGGGAAATATTGTTTTTCACCTAAAATGAATAATATCTAGTTTTACTGAGTTTCTGAGGGTAGATAGAAATGTGAAAAGCGCAAGACAAGAGCATATAAGGGGATGTGGCAACTGCAGTGGCAGCTGTGGTTTATGCTTCTCCAGAATTTATTTCTCCTTCTTTGGGTAGCATCATGCTGTTTTACACAATTGCACTTTGAAAAAAAGTAGCCTGTTTGCAAACTGATCAAGATCAGAGAACCAGAGTTCAGAGCATGAGTGAGAGATACCACAGCTTATCATCTGAATTCCTAGATTAGCTGCCCCTGGAAATTATCCTTAAACTTGCAAGCTTTATTTTTTTTGAGAGTGAGTATAGCTTAAATCAGCTTTATTACTTTAATCGTCTAGGTTGGATATTTTGTCACTTTTTTCTAAAAGAATCATAAAATATTTAGAACTTAATACTTGAAGTAATTAGTAAGGTAGAGTAATTAAAGACAAAAATTCAGAAAAAATGGACAGAGAGAACAAAGACCTGCTGTGCTGGGGTGTGGTTAGTGATCCTTGTAATGTAGGCCTGCAAAGTCTAAACCACAACCTACTTTAACCTGTGACTCAGGCATTACCTTACTTAGTTTGCATGATCTGAAAACATGGTAGAAAAAAAGTTTTATCACTTTCAGAGATGTCACAAAATTATGACAAAGGTTTAGGTTGAAACTGGTTCCTTGGAAGCAGAGAATAGGGAAGATTTGGCAGATACAAACCTTCCTGTCTTTTCTTTCAATCCATAAACTGGAACTTTTGGATAGTTCACTATCATTGTATCCCAACTAGAAAAGATGTGAGCCAAAGCAAAGCTTAAAGGAAGCATAAGAAATGAGAATTCCCAGGCCTGTCCTAAATGCTTACTATGATAAATTTAGGGACGACAAATGTGACAAAGTTCTTCACTGCAAAGCTGCTTCTGGGGTACAACCTGATTCTAGAAGCAGATTACAAGGGTCTGCCCATCCAGGTCATGTTTCAAATTGTGTTAAGACAGAGAACACGTTGGAGGGCATTAAGATTAAATTCAAAGAGTGGACAGAACACTAAGACTCATTTCTGACATAGAAATTCCCAAGTTGGGTTCCCCCCAAAAAAGGGAAAAAAAGCAAACCAAACCAAACAATGAATCAGTAAGATCTCTTGTTTTAGCCATTAGACCATGAAAGTAGCCTGAAGTAAATTTAGTGAATACCAGTGATGTATTTTAGGAATTATTTCCAAAGTGCTGTGGTTTCTAGAATGGAGAACTTTCTCAAAGCCCATCTCATAAATACCCTTGGATCTGGACAAGAGATGCAATGTGCAGGGTCCAGTGTTTTGAAGAATCCACTTATCACAAACACAGTACCACAAAAACAGTTTCTGTGTCACTGTCTTATAAATAAAATTTTCCCCATCTCTGGCTGACCAAACAGGAATAATGGAAGAGGGACAGGATTGGGGAGGGGGTGCTGGATGGGGGCCTCAGGAGCCATTTTGTGTCTGGAAGAAACATCATGGCATCTGCCAGGGGGAAGCAGAGAAAGAACTGCTGCTTTTGCCTCAAGTCGGCAGCCATAATTCACCCCAAATATGGGTTCAGGCAGACTGTGTTCCCAAGCTAACCATGCCCTCTTCCTCAGCTCTTTCTTGGGAGGCACTTAGAATTGCCTGGGAATCCTGAGTGGGAAAAGTGAAGCACTGTGTAAAGGCCTTGGCCTGCAGAGGCTTTCAGATCCCCTCCTTGGGCTGAGGAGTGGCAACTGGGGGCTGCAGGGTATTTAAACAAATCTCTCTATCAAATCAGAATTTATGCTTAAACACCTGACTTATTTATACAGTTAGCTTAGAATGTATTTATATGATGTAAAATCAGAGAGAAATACAAAACTAAATATGCACTCTTAACTAGTATCCATCCTCCTTTTCTTTTTAATGAATTATACTTGTTTAACACTTTGATTCTTCCCTTCCTAAAGTGGTCTACTTAGGATTGAAAAGTGTAAACTCTGAGCATACATTAGACTGTGGAAATTTTCCTAACTCTGCCACTAACTGGCTCATCTATACTAACATCACTGAGGTCCTCTAAATATCAGTTTCATCCTATGTAAAATTAAGGAATTGTACTAGATTATATATATATTTTTAATAATCTTTATTGGAGAATAATTGCTTCACAATACTGTGTTACTTTCTGCTGTATAACAAAGTGAATCAGCTATATGTATACATATATCCCCATATCTCCTCCCTCTTGAGCCTCCCTCCCACCCTCCCTATCCCACCCATCTAGGTGGTCACAAAGCACCAAGCTGATCTCCCTGTGCTATGCGGCTGGTTCCCACTAGCTAAACTATTGTACATTCAGTATTATATATATGTCGATGCTACTCTCACTTCACCCCAGCTTCCCCCTCCCACCCCGTGTCCTCAAGTCCATTCTCTATGTCTACATCTTTATTCCTGCCCTGCCACTAGGTTCATCAGTAACATTTTTTTTTTTTTAGATTCCATATATATGTGTTAGCATACGGTATTTGTTTTTTAGATTATATCTTAAAATAAATGGAACACTCAATAATCAGAGGCTTTAAGGAGAAGCTGCTACCAAATGGGACAGAGGAGAATAGTGCTGTGTATCTTATTCTAGCAAACATATTAAGCCAGTCAGTAAAACAAAATTTTTGATTATTCTAATACTGTGATATAATACTCATTTTCCTAGTGGATTACTGAATATAAGTTACAGCAAGTGATAATGAAAACATTATGTGGCACATTTTAGGTTAATTTAGGTTACTACGAACTGTCTAATTTCTATAAAGTCACAATTTTTTTTTTTTTTTTTTGCGGTACGTGGGCCTCTCACTGTTGTGGCCTCTCCGTTGCAGAACCCATGGGCCCAGCCGCTCCGCAGCATGTGGGATCCTCCCGGACCGGGGCACGAACCCGTGTCCCCTGAATTGGCAGGTGGACTCTCAACCACTGCACCACCAGGGAAGCCCAAAGTCACAATTTTATATTTCATAAAAATTACAGTTTTTATTCAAAATGTAAAAATGAAACTATAAATAATAGTGTCACAAGTTGTACCTTATTCTTAGGCTACCATTTTTATACTAAGAACTCTTAAGTTTAGCTCTGATTTTTCCAAAATGTTTCACTGAAGTGGGTATTTAGGAAGAGAAAAAAAGATTTAAATATGTTTAACTTATTAATTCACACAGTAAAATATATTTGTTTGTGACATGCATTTGAGCAATTTATTATATACATACTTCCCTATATCTATCAGGATTATTCACTGAAGTACCCTAAAGCAGAACTGGAGCATTTGAAACTCCATTATTTAAGTAATACCTCATAGTTTCCTAATATATTTCCAATACCCAATACATTTTAGTAGAGCTGTGATTTTTTAAATGTGATACTGTTTTAATTAAATATTCAGAATTATACATAGTTCAGTAGTTAACGTTTCCTTTTACTAATTCTTTTGCTCATGTATATTGTAATATCAGTGACAATGTTATAACCACAACCAAAATGCAACTCATTTGCCAAAATATGTCTTTAAAGAATCAAACACATGAATTGTTAAAGGGTACATCTTATAATTTGCCCTGTTTAATGCCTCATAAAATTTTATACAATAGCAATATAAATAATGGATGTGTGAAAACCATAGATATTAGTACAAGTGGATTTAGATGTAATTGTAAGTTTTTCCTTTTATATCAGGGCTTCTTTTCAGATGGAAAGTTTTCCATTTTGGTGTATGTTACAGTTTAACCACTTGTATTTTAACTGTCCTAAAAGTAGAATAGAGGCTTATTGAAGTGCATTCAAAATCAAATTAAAAATGATGGTTTTCCTTTCCTTCTTTCTCTTGGAAAACATTTTCCAACCACATGGGCTACCCAGCAATGTATTCAGAATTTGCACATAGACAAAGCTATTGACAAGCTCTCATTTAGAAAGGACTTAAAGAGTATGTTCAGAGTCTCAAACACATTAATCAGAAATATCCTGATGTATTCTAGGAATGAAATAAAATAAAGTTGGCCAAAATATTTCATTTGTTTCTCTAAATGAGTATCATATAGCAAGACAATTAATGATGCCACTTTTAAAATGCATAATTATGGAATATTTTAAATGATCACTGTATACATTTTCAAAGCACAAAATTGGATGCCCATAGATAATTTGTTAAGTTAGTAACACAATGAGTCTCTGAAAGCAAGGCATTGCTTCAAAGAGTGCTCCTGGAGAATATGTAAAATATGTTTTCATTTGGGGAAGGAGAAGAGACGTTAAATTTTCAAAATAATGGTAGTAAAGTGAAGCACAAAAATTTAAACAGTTGCTCAAAGAAATAATATAAAGAACCTCATATGTATTAAACAAAGGGAAGTTTAGATACTTTAATTTAGCATGAAATATAATGGGTTTTTTTAAAGGCATAACGTTTTCTCATAAGCATCTCTACCCAGTTTATACAACTCCATGGAGCTCAAATCACTTATAAAATCTTAAGCCTATTCATTTTATCAAAAAAGAGATAAATATGTAGTAGAAAACATTTACAAAGCTAATTGTTTTTACAATTATTAGTGCCTCATAGTCCAATTACAAGATTGACCAAAAAATCTCAGTTCAATTTATTTAAAGAAATAGCTGGAGTCCAGACATTTTGAATAAATGCTAGTTTTTGTAAACCTGTTTTATACAAAAGTCCTTGACCCCATTTATTTAGCTAAAGCTAGTGAAGAATTTAGTTGCTCAGACCAATAACTTATGAGTGAAAATACCAGTAATGTGTTTTGGTTGAGTGAAATTTGGGCTGCAAACTAATACAAGGCTTGACAAGATATCTCAGAGAGTTTAACCACATTTTCTGTACATTTTCTCTACTGAAGGATTTTTCTCTTTTCTGCCCTTATGATATTTGACTTTTCAATTCCTTCTCATATGGTGGATTATATTATTTATTTTGTATCAATAAATTATAAATTACAGGTCAGTAAATTATAGGTCAGATGTACATGTCCCTACCCCTCTGCTACCAGATTTTTAGCAGTGAAAAAATAGTGAGGGTTATCAACATATTATTCAAATATATATAACTCAGTGTTTGTTGAATTCCTAGTTTTGACCCATGGTGAAAAGGTCAGTCCTAAAACATACTAATGAGATGTGCTTTTGCCATTAAAAATATTATAATCAAATGAGCCATATCCATGGAGATCAATATTATTTTGACATGTTAAACAACTTTGTTCTAGAAATAGTGGACCTAAAACAAATAGTCTGCCAGTTATTTCTCCAGAAAAAATAATTTAAAAATTTTATTCAGGATCAGCAGAGAATTGCAACTTGGGGTCTGCAATCATGGCAAGCCACATGCAGCTCTCTACATGGTAAGGGAAGGAGAATGCTTTAATAGAGGGTAAAAGGAAGGCTATATGAACAAAGAGTCCATGCCTTTTCATTGGCTGAGTCCTTGCCAGGAGAGAGAAGGAGTCTTTCTTCTTCCTGTTGGGCTCTGCTATCATCACAGGGTGTGAGAGTTCTCCCCTTCTGGTCACCCAACTCTATTTGAGCTTTCTGTTTATTATTATTATTTTTTTACAAACTGGTTATATTGAGTGTCCTATATGAAGAGCATCTCAATTGCAAATCAAAACTTGCATGTTCAAGAATCTTTATAAGCTACATTCAATCTCAGACTCATCACTATTCTTGCTCCACACTTTCTTAGTACATATGGCATGAATTTCTCATTTGGAAGTCAAGCAGATCTTGCACTCCTGTGGTGCTGCACTGAAACTGTTAGAGAATGATTCTCTGTTTTTTCAAGTGCCCCCAGGGTGTCCAGAAGGAATTTTTGCAAGTCACCTAATCTATTCCAATTTATATTTAAACCAAATTAATACAAATATTCAGAAATATTATTACCATTTTCCTGCATTCTCAACCTCTCTTAAAGAGAATTCTGTATTTTTGAGATGTTCCCACAAACTATGCAATGAATATATATAATTTATACGATATAAAATATTGAAAGTCACACCAATTCAAATATATACTACTATCTTGAAAATCTTTCCTTAATTTCCCCTTCCTGGAGAATGAGTACCTATTTCTAAGAGATATTTTCCAAGAGACCCAAAGTGAATTTTGTAACTATCATATGGCCTATATTTTAAGAAAAATATTCCTAAAACTTAATCTTCAAGATGGTTTAAAATGCATCTAGCTATTTGCATGTAATGTGGACAGAAAATTAATTTTATTCCTCTAACCATAAGTTTTATTTTAGATAACTGTTTAAATTGGGAGATTAATTTTAAAAGGAGTAAAGGGGCTTGCCTGGTGGCGCAGTGGTTGAGAGTCCGCCTGCCGATGCAGGGGACGCAGGTTCGTGCCCTGGTCCGGGAAGATCCCACATGCCGCGGAGCGGCTGGGCTCGTGAGCCATGGCCGCTGAGTCTGCGTGTCCGGAGCCTGTGCTCCGCAACGGGAGAGGCCACAACAGTAAGAGGCCCGCGTACGGCAAAAAAATTAAAAAATAAAAAAAATAAAAATAATAAATAAATAAAAAGAGTAGAAAATCCTCAAATTACCTAAGAAGATGAGGTTACATTATAAGAACACACAAGACTTCCTTATTTTTAAAAGCTGAATAATATTCCACACATATACCACATTTTCTTTACACATTCAGTCTATAGATATTTGACTTGTTTTAGTATCTTGGCTATTGTGAATAACACTTCAGTGAACATATAAATGCAGATATCTCTTTGCGATCTAGATTATCCTGTCATTTGAGACAACATTGATGATCCCAGAGTACATTATGCTAAGGGAAATAAACCGGTCACAGAAGGATAAATATTGCATGAGATATCCACTTATATGAGATATCTAAAATAGTCAAACTCATATAAGAAAAAAATAGAATAGTGGTTACCAGGGACTGGGAGGAGGTAAAAATGGAGAGTTGTTAAATCGGTAAAAAGTTTCAGTTATGCAAGATGAGTAAGTTCTAGGGATCTGTACAGCATCGTGCCTATTATTTACCTTCTTTTGTAATGTTTTTTCAGAATGTCATATAGTTAGAATCATACAGGATGTAGCCTTTTCAGATTGGCTTCACTCACTTAACAATATGCCCTTAAACATCCTCCATGCCTTCATTGTGTTAATTTTCAATTCCCTATGATATACAATATGAGCATATTATCAGTAGAGCAGTCTTATTTTCTATTGGCATGTCTTTTTTGATGAGATATCTGTTATCTTTTACCTATTTTAAATTTGATTTTTTTATTGTTGAATTTTAAGATTTCTTTGTCTATTCTGGATACCAGTTCTTTATCAAATATGTGTTTTACAAAGGATTTCTATCAGTCTGTCTTTGATTTTATTCTCTTAACAGTGATCTTTACAGAGTAAAAGTTTTTCATTTTAATAGATTCCAACTTATCAGTTCTTTCTTTTATGGATCATGTTTTTGGTGTTTTATCAAAAAAGTCATCATCAAATCCAAAGTCTCCTAAACCTTCTCCTATGTTATCTTCCAGACATTTTGCAATTTTACATTTAGGTCTGTGATCCTTTTTAAAAATATTTGTGCTAAAACATATATAACATTATTTTTTGAGATTTTAGTCATTGTAAGAGTACTTTTCAGTGTCATTGATTACATTCACAGTGTTGTTCAGCCATCATCAGTACTTCCAAAAAAACTTTTACTCTAAACATTCCAAATGGAAACTCTGTACTCATTAAGAAATAACTCCCTATTTCCCCTGCTCAGTCCTAGGTACTCTCTAATCTACTTCACGTCTCTATCTATACATTTCACATATGTGGAATCATAAAGTATTTGTCCTTTTGTGTCTAGCTTATTTCAGTTAGCATAATATTTTCAAGGTCGATCAATGTCGTCACATGTATCAGAATGAACTTCATTCCTTTTTGAAACTGAATAATACCCCAATGCATGTTTACATCACATTATGTTTATCCCTTTGTCTAATGGAGACTTGGGTTGTATCCACCAAAAGTTGAATAATGCTTCAATAAACATTTTGATATAAGTTTCAGCTTAAGTTCCTGTTTTCAATTTTGGGTGGTATATGCCTAGGAGTGGAATTACTGGTAATTCCATTTTAGCTTTTTAATGAAGCAACAAACTGTTTTCAGTAATGGCTACACCACTTTAAATTTTTACCAGCAATTTAAGGGGGTTATAATTTCTCTACATTCTTATTAATACTTGGTATTTTCCATCTCTTGATTATATTCGTCCTATTATCTCATGACGTTGATTCAAATTTCCCTGTTAGCTAATAATTGTTCAGCATTTTTAATATACATATTGACCATTTGTACATTTTCTTCAGAGACATGTCTATTTAACTCCTTTGTCCATTTTTTAATTGGAGTTTAGTTTTTGTACTTTATAAGTTCTTTATATATTCTGGCTGTCTAACTCATCAGATATATGACCGGCAAATACTTTCTCTCATTGTATAGGCTGTCTTTTCATTTTCTTGTTAATGTCAAGAAATACACAATTTAATTTTAATAAAGTCAAATTTATATATTTTTATTGTTGTTGTTCCTAGTTATATGTTCTATCTAAGAATTCTTTGCCACATCTAAAGTCATGAAGATTCATTCCAATGTTTTCTTCTGAGAGTTTTACGGTATTTAGTTCTCATACTTAGATCACTGATCCATTTTAAGTTGATTTCTATGTATGATGTGAAGTAGCACTCCATCGTCATTTTTTTCAGGTGAATATCCAATCATCCCACATTCTTTGCTAAAGAGACTATTCTTTCACCCTTGAATGGACTTGGTACATTTGTCAAAAATCAATTGACTATAGCTGTGTGGGTTTATTTCTGGACTCTCAATTTTTTACCATTGGCCCATATATCTATTGCTTTGCCATTACTATACTGTTTTGATCACTGCAGCTTTGTGGTAAATTTTGAACTGAGGAAGTGTGAGTTTTCTGTTTGTTCTTATTCTTCAATATTGTTTTGGTTATTCAAAGCCCCTTAAATTCCATATGAATTTAAGGGTTAACTTTTTTATTCCTGTAAATCATTGTTGGAGTTTTAATATAAACTGTGTTGAAGATGCAGAATGCTTTGAATAGTGCTGTCATTTTAATAATAGTAAGTATTCTTATCTATGGATATGAATAATTTTTCCATTTATTTAGGGCTTCTTAAATTAGTTTTAGAACTGTTTTGTAGTTTTCAGTATGACTTTCACATCCTTGGTTAAATTTATTTCTAAATATTTTACTCTTTTTGCTGCTATTGTAAATGGGAGTTCTTTCTTATCTTTCTTGTCAAGGAGTTCATTGCTAGTGTATAGAAACTCAACTGATTTCCGGATATGAATCTTGTACTCTGCAATTTTTCTGAATTTTTTTATTAGCTCTAGTAGCTTTCTTGTGGATTCTTTGGACTTATCTCTGTATAGGATATTTTTCATCTTCAAATAGAGATAGTTTACTTCTTACTTTCCAATTTGGATACCTTTTATTTCTTTTTCTTGTCTAATTCCTATGACTAGAACTTCTAGTACAATGTTGAATCACTATGGTAAAAGTAGGCATCCTGTCCCTGATGTTAGGGGATGACTTTCAGTCTTTCACCATTGAGTATGATGTTAGCTGTGGGCTTTTTATAAATGTTCTTTATCATATTAAGGAAGCTCCCTTCTATTCCTAGTTGTCTGAGTGTTTTTATCACAAGCAGATGTTGGATTTTTTAAATACTTATTCTGTGTCAACTGATGCAGAGATAATCATGTGCACTGCCACTCCCCACCATTCATTCTATTAATGTGGTGTCTTACACTGATTGATTTTCTTATGTTGATCTATCCTTACATTCCTGGGATAAATCATTTGGTCATGGTGTATAATCCTTCCTCATGTTTCTTTGAGGATTATTTCACCTAGTCATAAGGGATATTGGTCTGTAATTTTCTTTCCTTGTGATGTCTTCAACTGGCTTTGGCTTCAGGGTAATGATGGCCTGATAAAATGAATTAGGAATGTCCCGTTTCTTGAAAGCTCGAGTGTTGATTTTTTAATTTTTTCATAGAATTCACCAGCAAAGCAATCTGGTCCTAGACTTTTCTTTGTTGGAAGTTTTTGATTACTGATGTAATCTTTTTACTTGTTATAGATCTGTTAAGATTTTCTATTTACTTGAATTGGTTTAGATCATTTGTGTGTTTCTAGAAATGTTTATTTCATCTAAGTTATCTAATTTGTTGGTATACAATTCTTCATCAAATTTACTAATAATCTTTTATTATTTCTGTATGGTTGCTAATAGTGTTTTCACTTTTCATTTCTGATTGTAGTTATTTGCATCTTCACTTTTGGCTTTGTCAGTCCAGCTAAAGGTTTGATAATTTTGGTCATCTTTTCAAAGAATCAACTTTTGGTTTGATTGAGTCTCTCTATTGTTTTTCTATTCATTATTGTATTTATCTACATTCTATGCTTTATTATTTCTTTCCTCCTGCTAGCTTTGAGATTATTGTGCTTTTTTCCCCTACTTCCTCAACATTATGGATTTGAGATATTTCTTCTTTCTTGATCTAGGTGTTTATGGCTATAAATTTTCCTTTAAGCACTACCTTTAATTCATAGTTATATGTTGTGCTGTAATTTTCATTTGTCTCTAAATGTGCTTTAATGTCCTTCTTTGGCTCACTGGTTGTATAAGAGCACGTTGTTTAATTTCCACATACTTGTGGATTTTTTTTAAACTTTTCTATCTATTATTATCTCCAGCTTCATTCCATTGTGATTAGAAAGATACTTAATATGATTTCAATCTTTTAAAATTTATTGAGAGCTGTTTTCTGATCTACCATATGGTCTAACCTGGAGAATCTTCCATGTGCACTTGAGAAGAAGGTATTTTCTACTGTTGGGGTGTTGAGTGTTCTATATTTGAACTGTTTTGTAGTTTTGAGTGTTCTACATTTGAACTGTTTCAAGTATATCTACTTGACTTATACTGTTGTTCACTGTTTCCTTATATATTTTCTGTCTAGCTATTCTATCCATTATCGAAAGTATTTTATTGAAGTGCCCAATTATTACTCTAGAACTGAATATTTCTCCCTTCAATTCTGTCAATGTTTTCTTCATATACTTGGGACTCTTTTTGTTGGTACATGTATGATTATAAATTTTATCTCTTCTTGATGAATTATTTCTGTATCAGTGTATAATGCCACTTTGTCTCGTAATGGATTCTGATTTAAAATATATTTTGTCTGATATTAGTATAGCCACTATTTCTCTCTTTTGGTTATTATTAGCATAAAATATCTTCTTTCATTCTTTCACTTTCCACTTGATTTTGTCTTTGCATTAAAAACGTGTCTCTAGTAGACAGCATATATTTGGACCATTTTTAAAAATCCATTCTCCCAATCTCTGTTTTTTGATTGAAGAAATTTTGTCTATTTATATTAATGTAATTATTGATAAGAAAGAACTTCTGCCATTTTTTTATGTATTATACTGCTTTTGATTTTCATTTCTCCCATTGCAGTCTTCTTTCATGTTTACTTGAATATTTTTTCAGTAAACTGTTTTGTTTCCCTTTTCATATCTTTTTTGTATATATTTTTAAAATTTTTTTATGGCATAATGGAAACCATATGATTATATTTAACACCCTAAATTACAAAGTCTAGTTTGAATTGGTACTGCCTTAACTTCATTAACATACAAAATCTCTGCTGCTAGATAGCTCCACACCATTTTCATGTCTACTGTGTACAGTGAAGTAACTAAAGTCTCAGGTTACTCCACTGAAGACAGTTGGGTCATCTCCAGGCCACAGGTCTTTTCAGACCATAAATTTTCAAAGTCATTGTCTATGATGACTTGTACATGAATTCAATTATCTAGGTAGAATTTACCCTTATAACTTAGTGGATGATTAGGCTATAACCTCTTTATAGATTTCACTGACTCCAATTGTTATTATCATTTTAGATAAGAAATCTTAATCAGCTTTCTTTATATTTATGCTTTTATATTTGATTTTCTGTTTGTTTTAACTTTGTTCTGATGAAATAACATTTTTAAGGCTACAATATATTAATCCATGGAACTTAAAATGTCATAAATTTATTAACTAATTTTTCCTGCTATGGTGACAATCAAACCAAATAACTCAGGAAAAACAACATGCTTTGATTAAACGATGTGAATGTTGCCAGGTCTTTACAATGTAGCAAACAAAAAGTTATCCATATAGTACTTCTAGTTGCTTTAAGAAATATTTCCTAAAATCAAAAAGAGGAATATATCAAAAGTAAAATCTATCTCTTCAGTCTTTGCAAGCAAACTAAATATTAGCATTCACTAGAACTTAAAGTTAGGATAAATATTCAGCATTAACTGCATCCAGCTCATGATGGAACTGTTTAGTATTGCTCCTGTCCATCATTGCTAGAGTAGGTGGCTAGCACTGAACATGTACGTTCTAAAATTAGTTGGCAAGAGCATGACATTGTCAGTTAAATGCATTTTTTTTTTTTTTTTTTTTTTGCGGTACGCGGGCCTCTCACTGTTGTGGCCTTTCCCATGGTGGAGCACAGGCTCCCGAGGCGAAGGCTCCGGATGCACAGGCTCAGCGGCCATGGCTCATGGGCCCAGCCACTCCGGGGCATGTGGGATCTTCCCGGACCGGGGCACAAACCCGTGTTCCCTGCATTGGCAGGCAGACTCTCAACCACTGCGCCACCAGGGAAGCCCAGTTAAATGCATTTTCAGTGGCTTTTCTATCATGATTCAAGTTAAGCATGCCTTTTTTTCTCACTTTTTACATTTTCATAAATTTGAATGACTTGAACATATTGCATTTCTATAAAGAACTTGTATTTCTTTTATCACATTTGATTTTACGTATGCTGCACGCAGACATACACATACCACCACCACCACCACCTTCAAAATCAGGAAAAAACCCCAGAAATCCAAATAATTCTTTTTTATGTTTGAGTTTTTATAATTTGAACTTTTCTATTATTTAATAATTAAATATTTACTACTTACCTATGAAATACTTCAAATAAGTTGTATTCTTATTCATATTCAAGGGTTTTACTTAAGCCAACTTTGAATAAAATTATTGAATCAAATCTCTTGAATACTTATAATTATAGAACAATAGTATGCTCTATCTCTTTTTGATATAGCTAGTATCTAAATATATTCCTCAAAAATGGGATTCTTAAGTATACCTGAATATGATTTCTATTTCATAAATTGAGAAAATGAAAGATATTGAGGAAATGAAAGGTAAGTTTCAACAGTAATCTATTTCATAACTATACTAAGATGTACCTGAGTCTAATATATCTAGTATAAATATATTTACTCTAAATATCAGCACAAACATCCCAAATGCCATCACCTAAATCAGGCATAGATAATTCTCTGAGTATGATCTATCCTAGGGCAATTTTGTCTCCATCTGTGGAACTGATAAACTAGAACACAAGTTACCTGCTTCCAAAATACAATTGTGGGACAGGCATAGATATTTCCATCCCCAAAAGGAGAAAATGGAAGGAAGAAAAGAGTAACTGATCTCAAGTGACTTTAAACTCTAGCAGGGAAAATTTCATTAGGTTGCAAGGCCTGCAAATAATCCTCCTTGGCTTGATGTTCTGCCCTTTGGGCTCAAGGGGGATAAGAGGACCAGGCTGTACAGAGAGCAGAGCCCACTGAAAGTTGTTATGATTTGAAAGAAATCTCAAAACATATATAACCACAAAAGAAAATTCTGGAGAACTTAAAAAATATCCTTAAAAACATACTGGATACTCTTAAATTGTCTTATCAGGGAAAATGCCAATAAAGCACACAAGGAGTAGAAAGTCTTTCAAACATAGATCTATCCAGTAATTCATACATATGGGCAATTCAGAAACTAGCCTTATATTGTGTCTTCTTTTACTTACATGCTTTTGTAAATTAACAGTGCATTTGTAACAGTAAATTTAATATATACATTTAAAATTCTAAGTAAAACATTTTAGTTTCTTGACTACTTATTCAGTCTAGAATTTTTGAATAAGACTCCTCAAAGAAAGAAAAATAAGTTTTACTATACAACTATAAAGATCAACATTTCCTAAAATCATGACTTTCTTTAAAATTCATGACAGCTTCTGTTTGAGTCTTTTGTATAACAAAAAATAGTCTTGACTCTCTACTTAAAATCCATTTATATATATGTACTATTTAAGTGACAAATAGAGTCTTGTGCCACGAAAAGAAGTTAAGCTACCAAACAATGTGTCAAACAATACTTTTCTTGTAACTTCGTATTTTCAAAACTGCCTGGTTAATGACTTGGGAAAAAAAATCATGTTCCACTGTCCCATTTGAGGCCAGGTGAAATCAAGCAATACTGTCATCCTTCACTGCATATAGTCCCAACAGCATAACAAATTCTTTTGAGATAAACTGCAAACCATCAACTGATCTTTTTTTTCCCCTGGAAAACCTTATTTTGGCAACAATTTCCTGATATCTCCAACTCTTCTCATAGAAGGAGGACAAAATTTTTCACAACAAAATAATTCTGGGAGCATAGATATAATACTGTCATTTTATAGCATATGTTTATTTTTATTTGTTTTGTTTATTTTTCTAGTATCTAATGATACTAAGAGCTACAATTTATTTAGCACTACTGGGTACAAGGACCTATGCTAGATATTTGAATTTCACAATTATAAGGAAAACAGTATCTCCCTTTTTCAGATAAAGAAACTGAAGCTGAGAAAATTAATTTTCAAAAGGCCTACATGCCACTAATGGCAGAGTAAATGAAATATTATGTTTCTCTGTCTGCAAGATCTATGATCATTCCATTGTAATCCATAGCCTTTGTGACAATGGATAAACATGAAAAGAGACTTTATTTCCATTTCCACCCCCATTTCTTGCCATGAGCAGTATAGAATTGGCCCAACAGTAAAATTCCTTGAGGGGTAAATGGAAGAGCCCTTCTTTTGGATCTTTTTCCATAACTGGAAATCTAAAGCCTTTGTCTTTGAGCACAACAAGGTTACTAAAGCAGACATAATAAGCTGTAGTCTTGTGGCTCTCCTGTCTGTGAACATGAAACTAATCCAACTCCCTGAAAAGGTGCTGGTGGGAAGATGAATGAAAAATCTCTTTAAGGACTGAAAGACCTCAATCGTAGACTGGCCCAGAACGTTTTTGTACTGGAACAGATGACACCATGGCTGACTAACTTCACTGTTTCTAAACGTCATGGGCTTCCTTCCAGCTATCATTTGCAACTCCTTCTATGTGGATGACGAGGAAAACTGCTCCATTGCCCTGTCCTTTTTGGACATTACACATCTTCCTAAGACGTTAATGACAAACTGCTTTATGCATGTGGGAATATACTGATTCTCTCTGGTCAGTTGGCTGAATCTGGGGTAGAGGACTTAATGCCCAACGGTTAGGCAGAACAATTTACCACATCCATCCCCAAATTAACCCAGGATATGCAGCCTTTTGGCCTCCTCACCTATCTGAGGAAATTTCTACACTCACACATTCTAACTTTCTTCAATCCCTTGTTAGATTGCCTTTAAATTGGCTTTTTAGGCCATATATGACAAACCCACAGCTAACATAATACTCAACAGTGAAAAGCTGAGAGTGTTTTCTCTAAGATCAGGAACAAGACAAGGATGTCCACGCTTGCCACTTTTATTCAACATAAATTTGGAAGTCCTAGTCATGGCAATGAGAAAAGAAAAAGAAATAAAAGGAACACAAATTGGAAAAGAAGTAAAACTGTCACTGTTTGCAGATGACATGATACTATATATAGAAAATCCTAAAGATGCTACCAGAAAACTACTAGTGATCATCAGTGAATTCATAAAGTTGCAGAATACAAAATTAATACACAGAAATCTCCTGCATTTCTATACACTAACAACAAAAGATCAGAAAGAGAAATTAAGGAAGCAACCTCATTTACCATCTCAACATAAAGAATAAAATATCTAGGAATAAACAGACCTAAGGAGGCAAAAAACCTGTACTCCAAAAACTATAAGATGTTGATGAAAGAAATCGAAGATGACACAAATAGATGGAGATATACCATGTTCTTAGATTGGAAAAATCAATATTGTCAAAATGACTATACTACCCAAGGTAATCTACAGATTCAATGCAATTCCTATCAAATTACCAATGACATTTTTTACAGATCTAGAACAAAGAGTCTTACAATCTGTATGGAGACACAAAAGACCCCAAATAGACAAAACAATTCTGAGAAAGAAACACAGACCTGGAGGAATCAGGCTCCTTGACTTCAGACTATACTATAAAGCTACAGTAATCAAAACAGTATGGTACTGGCACAAAGACAGACTTATAGGTCAATGGAACAGGATAGAAAGCCCAGAAATAAGCCCATGCTCCTATGGTCAGTTAATCTACAACAAAGGAGGCAAGAATATACAATGAAGAAAAGACAGCCTCTTCAATAAGTGGTGCTGGGAAAAACTGGACAGCTACATATAAAAGAATGAAGTTAGAACATTCTCTAACAGCATACACAAAAATAAACTGAAAATGGATTAAAGACCCAGTAAGACCAGAAACCAAAAAGCTCCTAGAGGAAAACATAGGCAGTACTCTCTCTGACATAAATTACAGCAATTTTCTGGATCTGTCTCCTAAAGTAAAGGAAATAAAAGCAAAAATAAACAAATGGAACCTAATAAAACCTATAAGCTTTTCACAGCAAAGAAAACCAGCGAGAAAACAAAAAGACAACCTACTGAATGGGAGAAAATATTTTCAAATGATGTGACCAACAAGGAATTAATCTGCAAAATATACAAATAGCTCCTGCAGCTCAATATAAAAAAAACAAACAACCCAATCAAAAAATGGGTGGAAGATCTAAATGGACATTTCTTCAAAGAAGACATACAGATGGCCAAAAAGCACATTAAAAGATGCTCAACATTGCTAATTATTAGAGAAATGCAAATCAAAACTACAATGATGTATCACTTCACACCAGTCAGAATGGCTATCATCAAAAAGTCTACAAAAGATAAATGCTGGAGAGAGTGTGGCAAAAGGGGAACCCTCCTACACTGTTGGTGGGAATGTAAATTGTGCAGCCTATGGAGAAAAGTATGGAGTTTCCTTTAAAAACTAAAAATAGAGCTAACATATGATCCAGGATTCCCACTCCTGAGCATATATCGGGAGAAAACCATAATTTGAAAAGATACATGCACTCCAATGTTCACTGCAGCACTATTTACCATAGCCAAAACATGGAAATATCCTAAATGTCCATCAACAGATGAATGGACAAGGGAGATGTGGTATATATAAATATATACAGTGGAGTATTACTCAGCCATAGAAAAGAACCATATAATGTCATCTGCAGCAATATGGATTGACCTTGAGATTGTCATACTGAATGAAGCAAGTCAGACAGAGAAAGGTAAATATAATATGATACCACTTATATGTGGAATCTAAAAAAATGATACAAATGAACTTTTTAACAAAACAGAAACAGACTCACAGACTTAGAAAACAAACTTATGGTTACCAAAGGGGAAAGGCGGGGGAGAGGGATAAATTAGGAGCTTGGGATTAACATATACGCACTACTATATATAAAACAGAAAATCAACAAGGACCTACTGTATAGGATGGGGAACTCTACTCAATACTCTGTAATAAATTATAGGGGAAGAGTATCTGAAAAATGATAGATATATGTATATGTATAACTAAATCACTTTGCTGGACACCTGAAACTAAAACAACATTGTAAATCAACTATACTCCAATATAAAATAAAATTTTTTTTAATTCAGGAAAAAAATATAAAAATTTTTGAAACAATTGAAAATAAATAAAAAGGCTTTTTAAAATTAGTCATTTCTCACTGTTTTGTGGCTTGTCCCATGTATGAAACAAATCTAATATGCTAGTTTTACATAAAAGATAGACATAGAACAAGGAAAAGAGCCTGTTGGAAATACAGATAGTTGACTGGTCAAATTTTATAAAGAAATATTCAGTACAATAAAATTTTGACAACAAAGGGGGGTTTTGTTGGGTTTTTGTTTTTTGATTTCTTTGTGTGTGTGTGTGCATATTAACTATATTCAAGAATGGTATTTATTTCACAGGGTTATTTGAAGTTTAAATGATACAATTTTTAAAAATTCCCATATTTAAAATAAGACACTAAAATAGATATCATCATTATATACAGATTATGTTAATAACTATGTCAGTATCACAGAAGCTAAAACCACACATAGATATTCTTTTGGCAAGAAATAACAGTCTTTGCGTAGATAATGACAGCCTCTCAAGAAACTCATTAATCTATTCCATAACTTTTATTTTGGTTTACAGAAATCAATAGCAACATCTGTAAAGCTTTTCAACATGTACTTATGTTTTCCAGATCAAGATATTTCATTCTTGAAGTTCTTGTCTTCAACTTCCATTTTATGAATCTATTGGTAACTTGGAGATTTGCCGATGGCATTATCATCTGTTCTGTGGAAATATTTCCTATTTTACATTATTTTACATCAAATCATTTAGTCAGTTGCTGCCAAACACAGCAGTTACCTCATCCCAATCAAGGGAGGTAGCTTCTCTAATTCCAATGATCAAGCACATATGCTTTATTCAAATCTGCTATTATTGAAACAGTTGGAGGGATAAAAAAAAACTATCAAAATTTTTTTGACTTTAAAAATAACACAATAGCCTAGTTGAAAAATTTAGAAAATCATATATGTACAAAATAAATAATCTGTAATCATGATAGCCAGTTTTAACATTTTTACGTATTTCTTCCTGGGTATATTTTCATGCATACTTAAACAAATTTTTTCTGTCATCAAACTCTAACTATGGTAATTCAAAATGGTTTACTAAGTATAAGTTTAACTTTTTAAAGAATAGGTGTATTTTTAAGGATGATTATCCATCTCCACTGAAATGAAATGGTTTCCTAGGCTATTGAAAGAAAAAAAAAGTAAAATATGACAAATTTGGCAACATTTTTCATGCTCAATTTTGAATCTTCAAGCTGTTGATTATTGAGAAACTTCACCCAAATAACTTGGAGTATCTATAAATGGAGAAGTGAGCCAACATAAATAGTGAAAGTATACGAAAATAAAAGCATTCTATATAATATAGTTGGTAGAATTATGAGTTCTTAAAGTTGGGCTGCAAATTTCAGTTCCACCTGTCACTTGTTGAATTATCATGGCTAAACTGCTTTGCTTCTTTGAGCATCCGTTTCCCTACTGTGAAACAGGTGCAATAATAGTATCTAACTAAATGGAATTTTATAAGGCTTGTGAGATAATCTATGCATATACTCAGTAAATGTTAATTTTGTTATTATTATTATATTTGGATGCTATAGGTTTACTTATTTAAAATAAATAAACTGAGCAGTTTTTCTGTAGGCTACAAGTTCAAATTAACTAGAATGTTTGAAGTTAGAAAAACTGAAACAAAAATACAGAACAAATAAACAAAAAAACCCTGCCATTAGCCATGATATAAATTTATTGTTTAATAGTTTTCATATTTTCGGGTGGGGACTTTTATTTCCATATAATATGAATTTCATTTGCATCATATTTTATGTCAAATTAGCAAGTTAAACGTGTTGAGTATTATGTGCTCAGAAAGTATTTGCATGTTATTAAATGTTTTGAAATAGTTGTATGTTTTGAAATACTTGAGCGTGCCCCAGCTATTTCTAATATAGTAATATTTTGTTCAATATACTGAATATAATAAATTTTAAAACAAAAGAATCAAACTCTTTGGAGCATAACAATTTTATATGCAATCTTAAATTTTCATCTTGAAGAAAATATTTAAAATATTCTTAGATCAGTTGTCATATATATTTGGAAAAAAAAGAATTTTTTCTTCATGGAAATAATCCTCTATTTTATTGAGAAATAATTACATTCATTAGAATATATCAGGATGTTTTAAGTGTTGTAATTAACCAACTTTTGGCACCATACAAAAATAAAGGGTTCCTGAAGACCACCTAGTAGTAAAAGCTACCAAGTGTTTTATTTAGCATTAAAAAGCCAACAAATTTGGCTTAGGTGTCAGCCAATATTCAAAGCAACCCAGAAATTTTATCAGTTGTTTTCAATGGTTCCTTCTAGAATCAGAGATCTTAAAATTAAGACCATTATGATAAACTAAGGAGGAAGCCCTGAGGAACAGAAGTGGGGCTGCGACATTATTTAGGTTCCAGAATCTCTACCAAGTTGACCTTCTGAAGCTCTGTTTGTTCAGTCTACCACTAATAGTTGGAGCTATCATCACCTTATCTACAGAGAAACTGAAACTTAATCCTGTTCTTTAGGCATCTCCTAAGACTATACTAATGTGGGGGGAAACAATCTCTTCTGAAATGAAAAACTTCATCTATACAACGAGAAGATCTCGAATTTCAAGCAACTTTATGTATACCATAAAAATGAGTATTAGATAAGACCAAAAGATGAATGCAGTTCTTTTCTAGGCATATGCAGTTTCAAAACCAACACACACACACGCACACACACACACATATACACACGCCCCAAAGCAAAACAAAATAACAAAAAACTCTGCCTTAAAGTGATTGGAGAGTTGAGTTATACCTAAAACAAAATGGGTTATTTTAGTTCCAGAGTAGTAAGCAAGGTCATATAGGTGACAAGAGACAATATAGGCGACAACAACAATAAAAACAACAAAGTGATTCTGTTTTCAAATAACCAACAAACGGGAAAACTTAAATGTATTAGATTTTTTAAAAAAATTATATCATCAGAACAAGGTATTTTTTAATAATGTTTATTTGATATAGACTGAAACTAGTTTGGCATAATATTCTTGTTTCTCTTATTCTATTTCCAAAATTAGAAACATCAGCAATCACCTTGTCAGTTTCCTTTCTATAAATGAAACAGTCATCATTGTACTTATTCTCTGTTTTGTCAATTTTAATGATATCCACCTTAAATCTACTTTAAACTAAAAATGAATAAATTTCCTATTAGCTCTTTATAGGATCTCTTTGACCACTACACTGCTTCAAATATATCATTTACTGTGACTCTGCTGAATAATTCAATCCAATAGATTCATGAATAGAAGTCAGTTATTTAGTGCTTGCTTAGCAGGTAGAAAATTCATATATATATATGTGTGTGTGTGTGTGTGTGTGTGTGTGTGTGTGTGTGTGTGTTAATATATTGGTTTGCAAACTTGAAGTCCATGTCTTATTACATTTTTCAGATAATCCCATTTCTATTTACATAACACAGTTCTAGTTTCAAAATTTAGTCATTTATTTTGGTTGTATATGATCGAATCACATGCTTCTGAAGGGAAACTATTCATCTGCTTCAATTTGTTTTCTTTGCATGATACAAAATGAAATATCAGATTGATTATTATGGTCAGCATTATAGCTGCAGTATGAATCCCAGGCCTGTCCAATCAACAGCTGCTTTCATAACTCAGCAAAATGTGATGATATTATTATTGTTATTATTATTAATGGATGTGTGGATCTCTTTGCTAGGCATGGTGTATTTTCAGCAGAATATGCTATTGGTTCATTTATTTCTCTTAGTTTGCAACTTGTTTTTTCCTCATATCTGTTTCCTATTTTTGCTTACATCTTATTTACTATATTATCTCTGGGCACTGCAGTTTTTAAAAGTCCATCATTTATTTTCTAGCAAAAATACTGGATAAGTGAGTTTCTATTTGTATTTCAAAAGGATCAAAATATACGATACAAACCCATTTCACAGGGATGTTTAATTTTTTTTTTCATTTATCAAAAGGACCTCTTTTCCTAATATCTCAAAAAGCTTTGGTGCTTGTTAGTAAAAACTACATGCTTTACTTTTAGAGTAGACACTGTCATTTCTTACCCTTATGAAAGTCTGAGAAAAACAAAAGATCATGTCTTCTTTTAATTTTAGAGTCAAAATAAAATTGATATCCTGATTGAAAACAAATTAAGACAATGAGACAAACTATGGTTGGTTTTCAAGCTACATTTTAATTTATCTAGACTTTAATATTATTGAAAATGATGTACTTATGTTATTTTTATAAGTTAAAGACATGAACTAAATTGAGGTTTCAAACTCTACTACTGTAGTCTAAGATAGGAGACCAAACACAAGCCAGCTTTATACAGCTTACCCTCACTCACAGCACAAAATCCGGTGTCCTAAATATGGTAGATACTTCAGTAATAAACTTTAAGTTTAATAGATTACAAGTTCACCATAACACTAAACTACCAAATTAAAAGATGCCTCCCGGGCTTCCCTGGTGGCGCAGTAGTTGAGAGTCCGCCTGCCCATGCAGGGGACATGGGTTCGTGCTCCAGTCCGGGAGATCTCACATGCCGCGGAGCAGCTTGGCCCATGAGCCATGGCCGCTGAGCCTGTGCGTTGGGAGCCTGCGCGTCGGGAGCCTGTGCTCCGCAACGGGAGAGGCCACAACAGTGAGAGGCCCGCGTACCGCAAAAAAAAAATGCCTCCCTGGAAGATTGTAGTTGAAAGTAACATATTTATATTAATATTTCAGAAAGCCAATTATTGTATTTATTTATCAACCCCACATGCAAATCACACTAAAGAAATAGTTTAATGCCTCTGCAGTTCCCTTAGTGTTTTGTAAATCTTTACTAATTTTAAGAATTACATAATGAAGTAGTCATAATAGTCTCTGATATCAATATTATTCTGACAAATGTGAAAAAATATCTAAACAATAATATGTAAAGGATTTTTTATGTCAAGTGAAAGAGTACCTTTTTAGGGAGAAAAACAAGACACCAATTCCTTACTAGCTACGAAGCAATATATGGGATTAGAGGAAATAAATTGGCCTGGGAATCAAAAGTCTGGGTTTTAGGAATCTGTAACAACTTAGGAATGCATTTTAGAGCTGTAGATAATATATCCTAAGCTATGAAATGATTAGATTATGATTGCCTAAACTCAGTCAGTCTCAATATCTACAGGTCTAAATACAAGACAGTGAGACTGACAAGTGCCTAATCCCATGAGAAGAGAGCTAATAATTGACCTGTTTACAAAGTGCCTGACATATGGTAAGTACTCAATGAGCAAATAAGTCCACTGAATATGAGTTAGCAACCTAATAAGACTGCAAAAGAAAGTTTAATAGCACTGAGATGATATAAAACTACATCATAAGAGAGGATTCTTCTACTCTGCATTCTCCATTCTCCTATAACAGTGTGTCCATTTGGACTGATGCCCTTTAAAAGAATCTAGGGAAAATAGATACCAAAGGTGACAATCAGACAAATCCAAGTTTGTTTCAAACCACACATTTTAATTATTTATGTTTTTATGTTATTGGAGATCAAAGTGATGACAGACAGAACATATATCTCATTTAACATTTAGAGATAAAATTTAGAATTGCATGCACATGGGTTAAAACACACCAGCTATGTCATATGGGCCAGAAGACAAGCTATCGATAAGCTTGTTGGTCGATTATTTATGCTTAATAAGTAAATCCCCTAACTCTAAAATGAAAATATAATACCTATTTCATAGATATATTTTAATAATTAATGATGTAAAACATAAATGCTTAGCACTATATCTACCAGATGGAAGGTTCTCAATAAATGCACATTTCAGTCACACTTTAATTATTTTCTTAAAACACGAGACTTTTGATACAGAGGACAATTGTGAAGCATAAATTAATCTATTTGAATCTAGAAATTCCTATCAAAGAATATGAAACATCAGGTATTCGGTTAAAGTTAAGTTATGCATATTTCAATTCTTCCTCATCTTTTGTCTTAACCTTTTATCTATCAATATTGTAATCTAGGAATAGGATTCTAATACATTTTCTGTCTCCGCCCACAATGTAATCTATTCAACTAATCTGGATTTCTCATAGATTTCAAATTGCCCTGCCATTTCCTACCTCTCTTCTTTCATGCCTGCTTTTTGTCCTGATGAGATTGCACCATCATTGCCAGACTTCCAAGTTTGCATTTGCCACTTAAAACTAAGTTCTAATACCACCTCTTTATTGACTCTTGACTTCACCAAGAAAGCTGGTAATTGTGAACTAAACATTCCTCTTGATCACAAATTTAAAATATCTATTTTAGCACTTATTTCCTCCTAATTACTTTCTTATCTATTTCTCTTACTAAACTGAGAGATTATTAACAAAATTGCTGAACATTACTTCTTATAACAATGAATTTTTCAGCAAGGTTGACACAGTCAAAAATATTTACTGAAGAGACTGAAAAAAATGAATGAATCATAGTTTATTAGTATTTGATTTTATTGCCTTCTTGTACAAATAGCTACATATTGATCACAACATTTATATTCAAAACACTCTTATTTGACAATTTCCACACACACACAAAAAAAGTTAAAATGACATTACATACCAGGCAACCTTGAGCTTTGGAATAGAATAGTCAGTAATGCTTTTCAAGGGTTTGGTTTACCCATTGAGGTGTCCTAATATTTGCTTAACTTACATGAGTAATTGCAGATATTTAGTTGGCACAAAAGCCGTTGTCACTACATATTAAGAAACTATGTATAGATGAGACAATATTAACATGTAGAACCATAGATTTTTGCTAAGGTGATAGAAAAAACTGATCATTGATCTGACAGGGGATTTAATAAGGTAAAACATCATGATCAAGTTATTATTTGCATAGACTAGATGCATTCTAACTTGGATGTGCATATTTTATAAAATACAATACATATTACTTACTAAAGCAGAACAAATATAGAATATGTAATGAAATGTTTTTGAGACTATATTTCAGGTTAAAATTAACTCTAAAATTTATTTGATTTTCTTAGTTCACAAAAATGTATAGTTGCATAAATCCTAATTTAGATAATAATTTTTAGAATATTAAGGCATGGAACTCTGAAGATATATTAACAATGTTTTTAATGTAAAGCATTCTATTTCTATGATAAATAAATGATAGATGTATGGATTCATTCTCTTCTTGTCCCATAATAATAAGTTATCTTGAGGAAGCTAGACTTTTGTAATTCAAGTTTGCAGTCTATACCTTAAATTGAAAAGCCACTGTGGAAATTAATTAGTTTCAAATAATATTACAAATAATAATTTAAAAGTTGAAAAATATTAATGTGTGAAGATAACACATAACATTGTTGAGAAAGCAGCTTGTCCTACTTTTCAAATGTTGCTTTAAATCTTTAATTTTTGAAGGTTTCAATTAACAATGGGAACACAGATAGTTCAGTGTCTTTTTAGCTAAATGATGATACATCATACTTGATTTAGTTGTAGTGATAATGGTCAACCTTTTGGTAATGAGTACTGTATATTTTGGGATGAGTACGGTATACATATCTTGTTAGTAACAAGACAATTAGTCCATATAAAGTTTGATAAATTAAGATTTTCTATATTTATTCAAACAATATAAAAAGCCACATGGTATAGCTCATAGTACATTAAAATTTAGAAAAAATATTTCCACATTTTAATATAAATCTTCCTCGGAGCATGGTCTTAGAACACGCAGATCTTACAGGTTGTTTAGGTATCCTCATCTCTAGCACGGCTGTGTGAATATAGCCCTTTAAAGAGCAGCCCGTGCTCTTTGTAGACCTTCCTTGTTCACTTTATTGGAACTAATTTCACCTATATTTGTTGCAACCTTTACAGAGAAAAATTCTGAAAAATTAATAAAATAAAAAAATCCTTAGTGAAAATGTTATTGAATCAGGAGACCTCTTCAGTGGAAGGAGAGATAAAAATATGAAGAATAAAATGAAAAACTGCTATTGAAAAATACCTTAAGTAATATTTCAGTAGGAAAAAAACTCAATAAACCATAATGTTTTGACTAAAACTTCAGGTTGCAAATAGTCTTGATATTCTGAGATAATGTGTCCTTGTTTAGGATCAAATTGAAGGATTACTTTGCTGTAGGGTTCAAAGATGCCCCAGAGCACAGCATTTTTGGCAGAAGGAAATGAATAATTTTCTTTTAGACTCAGGATTTAAACTTTTGTTTTTCCCTTCCTACAAGGCCTTTGTAAAATATGCATAGTATCTTAAGAGATTACTTTATATACATTTATTATGTATGCACAATTCTTAGAAATTGGAATTTTCCTTTGTACTTCAATGCATTTAAATACAAAAATATACAATAAAATGCATAGAGCATGAAATGATTTTCTATATTTAGAGTGTTGGTAACATTCCATTGTTCAATATAATAAAAGTCTTTTCTATCAGAAAAAGGGAATATTAAAGCAATTATTGTTTGACACTCAAGTATGAGCTGACTGTTGCAGTTAGTGTCAGGAGTTCAAGAAAATCAGTACACTAAACCTTTAATTTATTAACACCTACTTTCATAGTGACCCATATACTCCTCCTTGTTCTTTTCCCCTCCTCCTCTTTCCTCTCCCTCCTCCTCCTACTCCTTTCTTATCAACTTAATCTAGATGCAATCTGCATAAGAAATCATGAATTTTCATATTTAATAGTACAGTTTATTACATTTTACAAAGTGAATTCATCTGTGTAACCAACACCAAAATCTAGATATAAAATACTCTCATTACCCCCAAAGTTCCCTCATGTTCTTTTGGTGCCATATCCACTAAATTGGTCCAATAGATTTATTTGCATATTTCAGAATTTTATAGGGATGAAATTATAGTGTGTACAATTTTATGACTTTCACTTAATACAATGGTTTTGAAATTTATCCACGGTTTAGTGTGTATTATTCTTATTGCTAAGTAATATTTCATTAAATGGATATACCCCAGTGTGTATCTATCCACTTGTTGATGGACATTTGGGTTGTTCCTTCTTGCATTTTTTGAAAAAGCTTCTAAGAATTTGTGAGTGGATAAGAAACTGCCACACTGTCTTACAAAAGTGGTGTTATCATAGTACATTTCCTATAGCAGTGGATATGTGTTCTGACTTCTCCCCTCATCCTTGTAAAATTTGGTGTTTTCACCATTACATGTAACCATTCTAGTTGACATATAATAGTATCACATTGTGGTTTGAATTTAAGTTTCCTGATAATTAATTATATGGAGTTTCCTTTCATGTGTTTATTTGCCATTCATATATCTTATACATGTTTTTCTGTGAACTATTTTAGTCTACTTTAACTATTTTTAATTGAGTTGTTTGTTACTTAATTATTATTTCCTCTATATATTCACATACTTAGGAGGAATGCTGAATTTACAACTAGAATAGTTCATTTGTCTACTCATAATTTCAGTTCAATCAGAATGGGCTTCAAGTGTTTTGATGATCTGTTACAGGTGGAAACATATTGACAGTTTCCACCACTTTTAAAAAGTTGACCCTTTATCATTATGAAATGCTCCTTGTCATGAGTTGAATTGTGTACTTCCAAGAAGATATATTGAAGTTGTAATTAATTCCCAGAACCTCAGAATGTACCGTTATTTGGAAACAGGGTCTTAACAGGGGTTATCACATTAAAAGGAGGTAATTAGGGCAGGTCTTAATCCAATAGGACTAATCATCCTTACAAAAAGGTGAAATTTGTACATAGAAAGAGACACATACAGAGGAAGGTGATATGGAGGCATTGAGAGAATGTCATTTGAAGATTGGCGTTACGCTATCACAAGTCAAGGGGTGCCAAAAATTGGCAGCGAACTGCCAGTAACTAGGAGAGAGTCATGGAACAGATTTCCCTCACATCCCTCCAAAGGAACCAATTCTGCTGAAACCTGGATTTCAGACTTCTAGACTCCCAAACTGTGAAACAACGGATGTCTGTTGTTTAAGCCATCTAGTGTGTGGTGTTTTGTTAGGAACTCTTAGGAAACTAACAAACCTTCTATATATCTGGCAGCATTCTTTGCTCTGAATTCTCTTTTGTCTTATATTAATATCTCTAGTGTGAGATTATTTTTGCATAGAATATCTTTGCCCATCTGTTTACTTTAAGATCTGTTTCCTTATATTTAATTTTTTTCTTATGGATAACATAGAGATATGTTTTCTTATTTGAGCAGACTGCAATTTTCTGCCTTTGAGGGTTGAAATAATTTACATTTAATACAATTTCGATATGGTTTCAGTTAAGCCTGCCACATTGCTTTTTTGTTTTCTATTTGTCCTATCTATTATTTGTCTCTCTTCTGCATTTCTTTTCATATCTTATTTTGGGCCAGTTTTATTTGTATTTCACTTTATCTCCATTATTTATTAACTTACTCAATTTTGACTATGGTCATGTATATACATTTTTTTATTTATCACACCCAATCTTCATACAATATTATAGCACCCTGTATATAATGCAATGAATGCAAAACTTATCATGTCCTGGACTCCTTTTATTCTCTGTTCTCCAACCACACTGAACTTGCTGAGTCCCTTGAATGTACAGGGCTTCTTTCCACATAAGTGCATTCATGTGTGTTGTACTCTTTGCCTGCATACATCTCTCCTGCACACATATATAGTTAACGCTTGGATTGATTATGTTTACTGATACTGTTACCCAGAATATTTCAGTTAGAGGTGATGATGATACATGTGTATTTGTTGTTGTTATTGTTGTTTTCATTCCTTGGAATTATATTAACATGCCAAAAGAAAAAACAATAATTGTTTCATTGAAGGACATATCTAAACTTTTCTTCTTCCTACTGAATAAGAACGTGCTTTTAAATATTAGAGTGGATTTAACTAATCTACCAAAATTTTGAGAGCAATTTAAATTAATAGCTCTTAAATTAGATAGCATTCCTGTAAATATCAACTATCTTCCAAGAATGTGTGTGTGCGTGTGTGTGTGTGTGTGTGTATGTGTTTCAGGTAGCCTCTAAATTACATTTATTCCCAACCTAGGTGACCACACCCTGGAGTATCTATGTTCTTTTTCTTTTCATTTTCATAAAGACTGTGTAAGCGAGTGGTTTCTTCTTCAAGACCTACCATTTCTTTTCCTGAGGTAAAGGTTTAAGAGAAGAGGAAAAAATGCCTAAAGAAACTCTATTTTCCAAAGTATATTATTTTCCTTTAATTTTTATAAATACTAGGCCATAAGAAACTGATAAATACTAAGGATATTTAGTATTTTACCATGTGATTGGAATTTTGTGATATATAATTATTGCTCTTAATTGTTTATAATGGATAAATGTGTAACGTATTCTCACATGTGCCAAAAATGTTTCTCTATATAAATATCTTTAAAACATTGAATGTTTTAAATAAAGAAAAGGAGTTTGACAGAGACTCCTACAGTCTTTCATCCTTCATTCTTCCCTGCACTTCCTCATTTTACAATACAACCCCTTTCAAAATTAATTAGGTTACATGGACACCAAAATTGAGACTACATTTCACTAGCAGCTAAATAAGGCCAAATGACTAATTTATGGCCAGTGGATTGTGAAAGGATTTGAAGAATGTAATTTCTCAATCATGCCCTTAAAATGATTTGATGTCTGCTTCTTTCACTTTCTTTATGCTTCCCATGGGCTGGAATACAGCAATAGAATGTCAAAATTTACAGTGCAAAGGAAAACTATAACTTAGTGGCTGCCAGTACAAAAATATACGAGGCCCATGGATGATGTCATGGAACTAAGCCACCAACCTCCCTGGGCTCCTGATCTTCATCTAGTTCATTACATAAAAGAGCAAGATTTGTGATTTCACCATGTAATGGTGGTTACCTTTATTACTACAGATGTGCCTATTCTATTACTTATCTCAATTAGACTTTTCATTTGTAAAAAGCTGGAAATCAAAATGCCAAATACTCAATATTTCAAACACCAGATGAACATATCTTTCGTACGAACAAATCACTGCTTTTCTTTCCTTAGTTTCCTATTTTAGTATATATTTTGTCAAACCCTTCTTGCTGCAACTGCTAAAAAGTATAGGTAAAACATGATAGTATAGTTCAGTATTCATTTTTTATATTAAAAATAATTATTATAGTAAAATATTTTACTCTTCTGAGATTTTTTTCTTAGTGAGAAGTGAGGTGTACTTTTTGTTATTTTTGTCATTTTATTTCTGTACTTCTGACTATAATTATAAACTAAAACTGTCAGGATGAATTATGAATTGGATTTGGTTGTTCCAAAAGCTATTTTTTAAAAAGAAAAGTTAAATAATTGCACTTTATTTGTGGGCAGAGAATTTATAATTTAATTGAATTTATACATTTAAGAGTCACCACCAATATGATTTAAGCATTTTGCAAGTATATTTATTACAAATATAAATTTATATTTTGTTTTGTCAAAAGATAAAATTACGTATAGTCATACACATATCTAAATTTTTCCTCTGTATATACTGATCAATGTGAATATTTTATAAAAATAAAAGTTTAAAATATGATTTATTTTCCATTTAAGCGCGCTGCTCTTAAAAATGTCATATAGTTGAAGGAACCTGAGATCTGTAAGTAGTCCCATTTTATTGTTTTCTATTATTTTGTGAATCAGTAAAAACTTTTATTGTAAAATGGTAATATCATGATATACATTTATTTGTGAAATAAAGTACCTATTTCATTATCTCTTTTACCTTTCCTTTCTTGCCATGGTCATATAGCATGCCTCTGAAGACAGTTACATCCACAGAAGCTGTTCAAGTAATTTAATGCTGGTTTTATCAGCCCCTACCTCACGTATTTTCACAAGGATTAATAAAAGCATGCTCATTCCTCAAAGGGTGATAAAATCTGTGTCTCTTATAATGATTTATATTTACATGGAGAACACAAACGTAGCTTTAGAAAAACATAGCAATCAATGTAGAAGTTGGTTTTTAATAAGATAATAAGTATAAATGTCACCAGTTCATCTGGCTTGATTGAGCAACTGCGTAAAATGCATCTAGCCATTTTTCTTTTCAGGTTTATTCAGTTAAAAAATATTGTCTGCATGTTTTACCAACTGGGAAACTAAATGACCATATAAAGCATGGAAGTTGCAGTCCTTCTATTGTCCTCAATAATGTGGAGTTTTCTCGTATTTTTTCTAATATTCATATAAATTAACTTTTCAAGTTAAAAACTGAATTAACCTGAAAACATTTAATAAGCTGTAAAGCATGTAATACATAATTTTGTGATGACTGATACAAATTATCTCCCTTCTAATTTCTGTACATTATACTGCAGCTCTATAATGTATAACTGAAATATTAAACATGGAGTATAATACATATTTTCCCAAGCTACTCAAACTTAAGAGATATATAGTAAAGTTTTAATAAAGGTAAAAATACTATTTTTAACTCAACCTTCTCCAGTGTAGTTTTAGAAATCTAATTCCCACCTCAAGTTCTTTTCATGTTGCTAACAAAATCCTTTCTGTCTCTTAAAAAGAGAGTTTATTAGGTCTATCAGTTTTATTAAAATGAATTTACAGGCAGTCTTTTCTGTATGTAATTCAGACATCTTGCATGTATTTAACATTTTTTATGTGTTGAAATCTCAGAACCCCATTCCAAAACACTAATACATGAAAAACTGACTCTGACATTTTCTTGAATGTACATAAAAATAAGCAGAGCCAAATTCTTAATTTTCCACCTTAGTAAATAAGGCTTTTCTCACAGTCTAACAAGTCTCAGTAAATAGCGACTTATTTCTTCTCTGTTACCCCAAAAGAAACAACAACCAACACAAATGCCACAAAGTTGGACTCATTCTCGTTTCCTCTCTATGTTTCATTCAAAGGATCAACAAATACTCCTACCCGCACCTCTTTCAAAATATCTCCTCTGACTCATTTCCACTTTGCAGTGTCTACCCTGGAATAGTTAATGCAAGAGTTTTCTGACAGGTCTTTCCTTTTCCAACTTTGTCCCACCAGTTTCTCTTTAATGCGGAAGCGAGGATGGATCTTTGTCTAAATGTTGAAAGACATCACTCCTGATCAAAACATACAGTAGTTTGAGCCTCTACAATGGCTTTGCATCTCTTTCAGAGTAAAACCTAAAGTTCCTAAAAGCCTTAAAAATCTAGGCTTTTCGTTACTTCCAGGGACTTTCCTTTCCCTCTCACAGCAAACATGCCTTCACCCGAGGGCCTTTGCATTTCGCTCTTTTTAGAATTCTTTTCCTCTAAAGATCTTTATAACTCATGCCTCAACTTTCTTCAGGTCCTGCTGAAACATAAGCTTTCCAGATAATTTTCTCATAAGACTCATAAGCAATATTCCACTCCTTATATCCCCTTATTCTACTTTACCTATTCTCATAGCACATCTCATCACCTCATTTTATACAGATATAATACATATGATTTAATATTATATAATTATATATTACCATTTGTCTCCCAAACACCAGAATGTAATCTTTACAAGAATTAGGACTTTGTTCACATAGATTTTATTTTTTATGAATTCCTAGAGCCTTGAATGCTGTTTAGAACAAACAGTAATTTGATAAACATCAGTCGAATATATTAACTACAGAAAAATAGTCTTTACTTGAACCGTCTTCAAAATCATCACCTTATCTCTCTTCTGAGGATGTATATACAGCACACTTTTGAGAATATGTACATGTGTGACTGAGTCAAAATTAACACAGTAGCTAAACCTGTATCTCTCCTCTTTTAAACATATTTCTACTTTCCATTTGCTTCCTCTATTTCTGTGACTCCCAGTAACTCATTAACTTACAATTGCAGTTCAAAAAAAAATCCTCTTCAACACACATCAACTGCTGTTGCCAAGACTGCAAATATTTTGTTCTTGCTAAATTCAATAAATATTTCAGTTCTTATTTGACTGGCTGGTGACATTCAATGTTATTAACTACAACATTCACATAACACCAAACTCTCTTTTTCCCGCTTCTGCACTTTTTTGGCTGATACTTGTCAGTACCCTTTGAAAGTTCTTCTTCTGTTCTCTGGCTTTATATTTTATTCTGAAGTAGATAATGCGTTGTATATTTATATTTTAAAATAGATTTTTGAATAGTTTGAATGTTGAAGAAAAAAGTAGCATGTATTTTTCTTTGAATCACTATTTACTATAGAAGAGAATATAATTTATAAATGTCAAACACTATTTTATTAGAAAATATGAAGAATGTAATATTTTTGAAGAAGCCTTTATCTAACTGTATATATATATATACACACACACACACACACACACACACACACACACATATATATATATTGCTATAACTGGAAGAATGTATAGAATCTAATCAGAAGTATTGGGTTGGCCAAAAAGTGCCTTTGGTTTTTAAGTAAAAATAAAGGACACATTTTTTCATTTTCACCAAGAACTTTATTGAACAACGTATTCACCCTTTTGTTCCATGACCTTTTGCCATTTTTCCAGGCAACTTCATAATTCTATCTTCCCAAAACTTTTATCTTTTTGAGCAAAGAACTGTTCCAGGTGCCTTTTACAGTCTTCCAGGGAATTGAAATTTTTTTCCATTAAGAGAATTTTGTAAAGACAGAAATCAATGGAAATCCAAAGGTGCAATGTCTGGTGAATACAGTGGATGAATCAGAACTTCCCAGCCAAGTTGTAAGTTATATGCAGTCTTGCGTTATCCTGATGGAAGATTAATGTGTTTTCTGTTGACATATTCTGGATGCTTTTCATCAAGTGCTGCTTTTAGTTGGTCTAATTGGGAGCAGTACTTGGAATTGTTTGCTTTTCCAGAAGGAGCTCATAATAGAGGATTCCCTTCCAATCCCACCATATACACAACATCACCTGCTTTGGATGAAGACCGGCCTTTGGTGTGGTTGGTGGTGGTTCATTTCACTTGTTCCACAATCTATTCCATTCCACATTATTGTACAGTATTCGCTTTTCATCATCTGTCACAATTTGTTTTAAAAATGGAATGTTTTCATTGCGTTTCAGTAGAGAATCACACGTGGAAATATGGTCAAGAAGGTTTTCTTCGCTTAACTTATGTGGAACCCAAACATCAAAAAGATTCACATAGCCAAGCTGGTGCAAATGATTTTCAATGCTTGATTTCGATATTTTGAGTATGTTGGCTATCTCCCGCATGGTAAAACATTGATTGTTCTCAATGAAGGTCTCAATTTGATTGCTATCAACTTCAACTGGTCTACCCGACCGTGGAGCATTGTCCAGAGAGAAATTTCCAGCACGAAACTTCGCAAACCACTTTTGACACGTTCAATCAGTGACAACATCTTCTCCATACACCTCACAAATCTTTTTTTTGCGATTCAGTTGCATTTTTACCTGTCTTGAAATAATAAAGAATAGGCTGAAAATGTTGCTTTTTTTCTTCCATCTTCAATACTAAGATGGCTACACAAACCATCACCAATTTTAATGTCTTTTTTTAAATGCATGTCGATATGACATCTGCCACATACAATCTAACAAAATTGTTTTGAATGAAGTTAAAGACAATTAAGTGCTACTAGAGCCATCTTACAGAAAAAAACAAACAAACCTTTTGGCCAACCCAATACATAAAAGTATTATTTACCAAAATAACAACATAATTTCATATGAAAACTGTCAGTGGTTAAAAATAATGTTAACTCTAACATAAGGATGTTGGTTTAATGAAATCAAATGTAAATTCCATAATCATGTAAAACATGAGCAATTAAATATCTGATAGCAAAATATGTTATTGCTACATTAATAAAAACAGTCATAACTTTCTAAAATTTGATATTTGAAAAATCTTGAAAAACATATTTTTTTTACCAAAATGCAAATGATGAACAGCATAAATGTAAGTCTTTCTGTGGAGTAAATATTTGGGGCCTCGATTGTTTTTTCATATTATAATCTAATTATTTGATACTTTATATTAATATTTGCTCCCCATATATAAGGATATCTGGGATGGTAGTTGGGAGAATAAATTGCATGAAAAATGGATGCCCTCTAAAAATAGAAATCTACAATTTTTGTGCATGAAAACATGTCAGTTTCATTCTTTGAAGGATAACTATTTGACCACTTACCTCCAATAAAATGTCAAAATTAACTAAAGTTTGGTTTTTCCTGAATAAACACCCATAATAGAAAATCTTTATAGGAGGTTCTCCCTTTCATTTCTCTTGTACAAAACTCCAAATTCTGGCATCACTTTCAGTTCATTATGAGTCCCAGAATTCTTACTTCATGAACAAAAACTTTCCTATATCTGAAATAACTTACTGAATATTCCCCATATTTCATGTCTTAATTAAAAATGTGGCCCAGCTATAAGGTGACATTATCTTTTGCAGTTCGTTTAGATATAAAATATTTATTCTTACTGATCCTCTATATGAAGGGAAGTAAACTTAGCATCTTTTTAACTCATCAATTTTACCTCCAGACAATAATTATCTCACTATTTAAAACATTACTCGTCGTTTTAGTTCATTTTTTCTATAGTGCTCTCTACCACTCCTCATTGCTATATTCTATAAATTGACCAAACACACATTTTCATTCATTGATATCTGGTTCTTGACTCATAGTTTCTCTATGCTGACCAGTCATATAACAGTCTGTCCTCTCAGCTCTCTAGTCAAGATTCTGTGATTAAGATTCAAAGAGTCAAAAGTCCTCTTCTGCACTCTTTATTTGTTGCCATCCCCATGGTCACACCCCAGAATTTACCACTGATCAATACTGTCTAAGCTCTGATATCTCTAAGGCAGCTGTCACACTGTCTGAGCAGAACCTGCCATCCCACCTGCTTCCATACTTAACTATCCCCATGTGAACTGAACTTCCAAGTTAATGCATTGTTCCTCTGATCTCATTCAGCTAAGGATCCACAGTCAGCCTGAACATATCCTTTGATGACCTACTAAATGTCCTTAGCCCTATATCTTTTTACTACTCCTACAAAGCAAAACTCTAATCCTAGATCAGTATTCCTGGTTTTCCTGATCCTTTTTTTTTTTTAATCGAAGTATAGTTGATTTACAATGTTGTGTTAGTTTCAGGTGTACAGCAAAGTGATTCGGTTATACATATATATCTATATTCTTTTTCAGATTCTTTTCCCTTATAGATTATTACAAGATATTGAGTATAGTTCCCTGTGCTATACAGTAGGTCCTTGTGGGTTATCTATTTTACATATAGTAGTGTGCATATGTTAATCCCAAACTCCTAATTTATCCTTCCCCCAGCCCTTTGTCCTTTGGTAACCATAAGCTTGTTTTCTATGTCTGTGAGCCTCTGTTTTGTAAACGAGTTCATTATTTCCCTATTCTATTTTGAACTTCCTACACTCCTAACCAAACATCTGACATCCTTATTTTCTCTCCAATCTCGGCTGATGATCTCCTTATCTAGTTAATATTAAGGAAAATAAAGTCAGGAAGAAGGCATTAGAACAGAACCCCTTTAACTTTCTACCACCAAGTAAACAAACTACAAATAAATTGCATTGATCTTTTCTTACTTCTCCCTTAAGTGAATTCTACTGGGTAAGATTACAATAGTTTCCTGAATTTCTTCATCATCTTTGGGCAATGCCCTTTAATTTTTCTCTGCAGGCTTCCCTTTCTATCCAGCCATTATTCATTGGAGTTCTTCAGTAATCTCTTATGTGTATATTCTCTTCTCACTTTATATGTCATCTTCAGGTGACTGTTTTGACTCCTGTGACCCCAGTTGTCTCTAGTCTTGACCACCCTTTTCACCCTCAGATTTACATACGTGACTTGCATCCAGGCATCTCAACTTGGGTCGCCGTTGAGCATCTCATATTTACCAGATTCATAAACGATATAAACGTCCTTTCCCAAATTTGCCCATTTCTTAGTCTTCCCTATCTCAGTGCACAGTACAACTAACCATCTTTATTCCAAAAAGAAAAAAAAAGCCGCCACATTTTTCAAAATCTAATTCTTTCTAAATCCAAGTAGTCAATCAGTCTCTAAACTTGATCAGTCCAACTCTACATATATGTCACTTGCTTCTCTCATTCTCTCTATTCCCACTGTCACTACTGCAGTCCGTTTCAAAACCATCCTTTTTACCTAGACTATTGAAGTAAGTTTCTTTCTGGTCTCTCAACTCAACTATTAACCAATGTCAACAGTTTCACACTAAAACTAGAGGGACATCATTTTAAAAATCAAATTATATCATTGAACTCTATTACTTAAATGTGTTTTGTTTCATGTGATCCTTAGGATGGTGTTCAGACTCTTTACAACGATCCATAATACCCTGCATGATTTTGTTCATTTGTTGATGCCTGGTCTTATCTGTAGCTGCAATTCCTCAAGCTGTTTTCACTTTAGCAATATGAAACTACGTTTGGGTTTTGAAGATTATGCTCTGTCCTGCTTTAGAAACTTCACGACACTATGTTTGCTCTCTTTCTTCTCCTTCATTATGTTACCTAATTCCTATTAGTCTTTTAGGTCTCATCTAAATGCTGCTGCTCCAGACCAGGCTCATTCACTCATTTAGTTGCTGCACGTCTCTCTGCATCTCTCTTTTTATTATGCTTATTGTGCTTAGGTTATTTGTTTTTCTTACAGATGGCAAATACCTTTCTGGGCAGGAATGTGCTTGCCTTATTCATATCACTATCTCTGGCATCTGTTACGTATAATATTGTTGTCTAGTGCGTCTCTTGAAATAATGCCTAATTTTGCTTGTCTGCTTGCATTTTATGTTTTTGTGGGATGTGTGTGTGTGTGTGTGTGTGTGTGTGTGTGTGTGTGTGTAGTTTAGTGTATGTGGATATTATTTCATTTGCCTTTTTCCCTTGTACTAGAATTTTAGCAAATGGTGGTCTAACTTAACTCCCTGGGTAAGGCCATGTATATCCTCTTGTTTCTAATAATTTTCCTATGATTTACATTCATGGGGAAAGCATTTAAACCACCCATTTGAAATGTTTATTGTTTGAAGTAAATTCTTAGTAAGAACTTCATCCTCATCTTTCTTTGTGTTGACTTAAACATACCAGGTGCTAAATAAATTTAATTTGTAAATAATTCAATAATTAGGATATTATCTTGACTGGTTTGCTAAATTGTATTTCCTCTGCCTCTGTAGGCCTACTTTATAATGCCAGATAAATATACATATACACTAATATTGAGAAAATGATATGTTGACATAAATTCTGTGGCACCGAAACCGAGCAGGACCCTGTGGGGCTCCAGGGCATGGAAGCTTTTCGGTGCCCAGTTTCTTGTTTGTAGGGAAAAGACTCCAGCCTCGTGACCTTCCCTGAGTTCAAAGGGCAGGTTCAAACAGTTACTAATCAGGGAAGGGATAGGTGCAGAGACAAGGGAGGAGCAGCCAAGAAACAACAGTGCAGCCTTGGGGCAGGGTCCTGGTTTCACCTGAAGGGATACAGGTAACAATATCTTTGAGCTCTTTACAGAACTAAAAGCCCCAACAAATGGAAGATGTTAGCATTCTTCATTGCAGAGAAGATCACAGTTTGATGACCTCCAGAAGCTCATCAGGAGACTACCTGAGGCCAGATTAAAGGAGCACAGGCCCCGCACACACCCTGATCCTTATCAGCAACCCCACCCTTGACCCATTGCTATAAAACTCCTCACCAAATCCTCCCATGTTGGGACACACAGTTTTGAGAGGCATGAGCCTGCTGTGCCCCCCTTTTCCTGGAAATACAATAAAACTATTCTTTTCTACTTCACCCACAACTCTATCTCCGAAATTCAATTTGGCACTGAGGCTGAGTTTTCAGCATCAATTTGCACAGAGGCTGAGTTTTCAGCATCAACGTGATGTGCACTAAATTGCACGTAACAGCAAAATTTGGTGATCTTTAATTCACCTGTAGTTATTCCTGATAATATGTGTGTGGCCAGGACAGTATATTTGACCTCATGTTAGGTGGAACAGCTACATTAATAAGCTCCTATGAAGCAAATGGGCCAACTATTTCCCACCTATTTAAGTCATCTTTAAATAGATATAACTAAAATATGTTGTTCCCTTAGATATTATGAATTCTTTTAAAGGTGATCTTCAGAACCATTTAAACTATATTTTCTTATAAAAAGAATAATAATTTGTATTTTATAGCATTGCTAATTCCTTAAACTTGAAATTATTAAACTAATTAAATAGCAAATCCAAAACAAATGACTGGTTTTAATTCTCCTCATTTTATATGTGAAAATGACTAAAGCCTAAAAATTATTATTTATATACTTTTCTAACCAAGTTTTTAATTAAAATAAGTTTTATGAATTTAAAGTATGAAGTTAGTATATTAAAATGTGATATTTTAATGTAAAATTTAAACTATAACTTGTGCTCATAAGACAAATGCAAGATATTTAGAACAAAATATAATTTGAGTTTAGCTACTGAGCTACCAATGAATAAAACGTGAATTTCATTGTTGGCGTGCTGTCCTAACTGAATAAGTTAGTGCATCTTTAAGTCAGCAGAAGCTGGTACCTGTTTTGCTGTAGCATGACATCTGACCTTGCTCAGCTGTAGGCAATAAGACACTTTCAGATTCAGAGTCAGTCCTGCCCAGTCACTGAATATTTTGTTTCAAGCACTCACTAGTTAGTGGAATATGACATTTTTGTTATTCACTGAAGCCCAATATCTGATTTGAGATAAGAACTGAGAACTCCTTGCCATGAAGCCAAATTCTTGTTCACACTTCTGCATTATTTTCCTAATCCACAGAAGTAGGTTTCAGTCTTTGTTTCTTGATTCTTAATTTTTTTCTTAAGGTAATCCACTTATGGGATCTCCTCTGAATCACTTTTTATATGGCTATAACCTTTCTACCTACGACCTGCACATTCTTCTCTTTGTGAATATATTCCAAAGTATTAGGACCATCTAGAATGAAGATAGTGCTTCTGGATTAATTCTGAATATAAGTGCTTCCTAAAGCCCTCTGGCCAAGACTGGCAAACTCCACACCATTTCCCTTTCCTTTTAAATCTATAGCTAGTTGATATTTCCCAGCCTTACTACGGCAGGTAATATAGTTCTAGTCAATGGATATGGGTGTATGTGATATACATCTGTGTAGTCTGGGTACAGAAAAATTCCTATGTAGTGACCACTCTCTTCCACATGCACTGGCTAGATGTGGACACACGCAGTAACTCTGGATTTTAAGTAAGAAATATCAAGCCTGTCATTTTACGTTATTGTGATTTCAGTTCGAGGTATTTTTGCCGTAAGATTCTTTGCCATAAGCAGTTTCTCTGCAAGCAGTTTTGCCACACAGCTAATTGTAACATAATTTTGCCCTAAAAGATAAAATAATGAAAATAAAAGAGGTACATTGGAAAGGACGTACAGAAACAGGAAAGATTAATTTAAAATTTTTAAAGATTTTTATTGTAGAAACTGAAAATGCAAGAATTATTTGAACACATTTAAAATGTGTGTAGAATTTGTGCCAAATTGAATCTTGGAGACAGAGTTTTGGGTGAAGTAGAAAAGAATAGCTCTATTGCTTTACCAGGCAAAGGGGGACACACTGAGCTCCTGCCCTCAAAAACTATACGACCCAACACGGGAGGATGTGATGAGGAGTTTTACAGAATAGTTCAAGGGTGAGGTTGCTGACAAGATTAGGATGTGTGCAGGGTCTCCTAATTTTGATGACCTTCTCTGGTCCATTTAATCTTGCCTCAGGTGGTTTTTTGGCTACTCCTCCCTTGATTAGCTACTGTTCACATCTGCCCTTTGGAACTCAGGAAAGGTCATGGAGGCTGGAGTCCTGGGTACAAGAAATGGGGGACAAAAAGGCTTCAATGCCCAGAAGCCCCACAGTGTCCTTCTCGGTTTCAGAATCATGGCAATAATGCCCAAATAACTGATTTTATTCTGTGGATTGTACCTAAGCACTTATCTTTAGAAACTTTCCTTCATAATATTATACTTTTTTTTTTTTTTTTGCTTTTTGTTTCCCCTCCTCATTCAGTGTTGCACTTTTTCCTTTGTGCTAAAATTCCTTTCTTCATTAAGACAAGTATCTGTTTCCAAACACTAGGATGCATATCTGTAACTGAGCTTTGTATTGTGCAGTGAAAGTCTTCTACACTGCTGTGTGTTCTAGGCATACTGTCACATATCCAGTGATAGCCAGATTCTGTGCCAAATACCAAAATTCTTTCTACATCACATTCTCCGCTATCAAACAGCAAAAGATTTTCATCATTTTCAAGAAACTTATACTCTTCAGGAATCACTTAACTGTTTCTTTGTTGGGAATAGAAGGAGCTTAATTCTTCTTTTGCCTCCAGCTGCTAATATTGAGTGATAGATTTGGTAAAGACAGCACTGGAGAGCAAACTGTTGTTATCGAAATTAGCTAAGGAATTAATAACGAATGCTCTCAAAGACTGTTGTGAATTTTTTTTTTTTTTTTTTTTTTTTTTTTGCGGTACGCGGGCCTCTCACTGCTGCGGCCTCTCCCGCCGCGGAACACAGGCTCCGGATGCGCAGGCTCAGCGGCCATGGCTCGCGGGCCCAGCTGCTCTGTGGCACGTGGGATCCGCCCGGACCAGGGCACGAACCCGCGTCCCCTGCATCAGCAGGCGGACTCTCAACCACTGCGCCACCAGGGAAACCCTGTTATGAATTTTATATTTGCCATAGCTTGGTCAGCTTTTGGTTTTGATGGGTGGAAGGGAATGACTGTAATCACCAGAGGATTTGCAAACTGATATGTTATCATTTTCTAGTACAGTGTGCAATCTGGCTTTACACTCTCTAATTTCATACTTCCAGTAAGTTTTCTTATCACCTTACCTTCTAACAAATTGATATACATAGTTGGTATCATGCACTATTTCAAGAATGCATGTCTACTCATCACTGTATAGACCACTAAGATTTATATAATGCAAAAATGGGAATATTTCATCAACAAGGAAATGAAACCAGTGTCAACCAATTGAAACCAAACTGTCAAGCCAAACTCTCAACTACTTATTTTATTTTTAAGGCAATATTGCCTGGTGGCTGACTAGTTGTGCAGCAAACTGTTTGTGGTGAAAGCAGTTTCCAGTGGAAAACATTGTGACAAAATGTTTCCAGTGAAAACGCTAGACTCTATGATGTTAAGGTTCTGTCTGTTATAGCAACTAGGGTTATCTTAAGGAATACATCCATCCACCATTTAGTTTTCTTCACTGGAAATTTTTTGCCTGAGCTCATCTTTTTGTTTGGTGATGGTATGCTGCTAAACATTGCTTGCATCAGCTTTGTCTAGACCATGCTCAGGTCCAGATTAATGCCCTTTGCTTTACCAACAAGCAAGTCAATTCTCAGCATACCCTGAAGCTGAGCCTATTCAAGATATGATGAAACATATTTCCTTTCAGAAAATCTTAATAATTAATCACTGACATAAAATTATTTGCATTGAGATTTAAGAATTGAACAAAGCAGGTGAGTTTTACTTTATGCTTACTAATGACTAACATCTGTTTGGTAGTTACCATGTGCTAGGCATTGTTTTAGAACACTTATTTTACATTGATTTCATATGATATAAAACTAAGACTGAAGAAAATTGAAAAGTGAAATTTCCTTCATTATAAGCCAACTATTGTAGTGTATCTCCAGATACTCTAATTTTTCATTTTTTTCTTTGTATCTAAAAACCCTATTATGATTCTCTCTCATATATTTCTCATTCACTCAATTTTGGTACACATGGATTCTCTAGACATTCCAATTCCAATCCTGCAGTGCAAGAGGAATAAATCAACTTATTGACAGTCAGCTCCCACAGCCAATGTGGTTGTAACTTGCACTTGAAAATAACTGTCATTATTTTGTACCAGAGGAATATATGTTAGTACTTTGAAACACAGCTGTCATTTGAATTGGAAAATTCAGTTCACAAATGTAAATTGCCACAAGGCCTTAGATTTAGAACTAGTATAATCAGATACATTGTGTGAGATAATTTTCACACATTGGAAGACTGTCATTACACATTGAGGTAACCATTCTAAATAACAGAAGAATATGATGAATGCATTAAGCAAAAGTGAAATAAAACATTTACCGGAACGTAAGTATTGACATGCCTAAGAAATATACCAAAACAAACTTTAAATCAGTTATAGCATAGTTTTTATATGCAATCAGATTTTTCATACACAAAAACACAGTCATATAACTGAATAAATCTGAGCAAAGAATTGGAAAAATAGGGAGAGGTTTACCTTTTACTGATAAGAAGCCAAGAGACAGACCTCATGGAGTCATGGGGTCATGAGGTATCACCAGTATTGACTCCTGTGAACCTATCAGATTATATGTGAAGGAAAAATTATTTATGCAACCACAGAAATAAATTCAGAAATTTTCTTTCCTAGAACTACCTTTATTAAATCTCTCTCCCTCCCTTCCTTCCTTCCTTTTTTATTTCCTCCTTTCTATCCTTTCTTCCTTTGTCTATTTTTCCCTACCTTTCCTACAGAATATTTTATGAGTACCTATACGAAAAGGCAAAGTCCAAATACTGACATACAAATTCATATAAATACATGCTACTAAAAAATAAATCTCTTACACAAACTGATATAGAAGAAGAAAACATGCTTAGGTGCAGGCTTGTACCTGGGAAGGAAGCACCATGATTTATAGATAGCTATAACCACATAGATTATAATATAAATTGCCCAAAGAAAAGGGAAGACATATATTACAAGAAGAATCAAAAGTGAAAGTTCACTTGAATATATAAAAAAAAACTAAATACACCTGCTGAATTTATCTTACTCTCTTACTGCGCAATATGTATTCATTCCATTTCACATGTAAGTTATATTCAGTTGCAATAATGTTTACTTCTAATCTAATACAATGTTTGTACCTGCCATGGAAATTATATCTAACCTTTCCCAAAGAATGGCAGGCACATTTTTATAAGGCTCCAAGTTTTTTAACACAGTCTTTCTGTTTTGATGCAAGTTGTGATTTCTGATTGGCATGCCATTCTGAGGATGAATGATAACTTCACCTTACCCAATGCACCCAAACATAATGGCAGAGTGAAACAAAATACCTCTCCTTTGGAAAAAGAATGAAGTTGGGGGGAAAATAATCTATAGCATAATCTCCATTGAAGTCTGGAGAAAAAGAACAACAACAACAAAACAAAACATTCCCTGCCCAATAGAATAGTATGTGCTTAGGTCAGTGAATTTAGCTGTCTCCAGATTTGTTTACTGGGATTATATCTCTTGAATGTTTGTTTACCTTTGATGAGGAAGAGATATTAGAGACTGTCTTAGTCTGCTCTGGCTGCTGCAACAAAATCCTGGTAGCTCATAAACAACATACACTCATTTTTCATAGTTCTGCAGACTGGGAAATACAAGAGCAAGTTGCCAGCATGATCATGTTCCAGTGAAGACCCTCTTCCGTGTTTGCAGCTGGCGCCCTCTTCCTGCATTCTTACTTGGTGGAAGGGGGAGGGATCTCTATGCAGTCTAATAAGAGCAATAAGCCTATTCTCAAGGCTCCACACTCATGATCCAAGTATTCCCCAAAGATTCCACTTCCTAATACTATCACCCTGGGCATTAGGATTTCAACATGTATATTCTGAGGGGATGCAAACATTCAGACTATAGCAGGGGCAGATTTTTGATGGTTCTAAGGTTTCTCCCACAAGGCACCTCCTTTAGAATCTCAGCTAGATTTCTTTTAAGTACTAGGAATTATTTTTTAGTAACCAACACCAGAAACCTAATAATGGACTTTGTGGTTTTCATCTCTAATTATCAGACTTCATAGCTCTTTTGTCCTTTCAATCCTTGGCTTATTGGCTTCTGTTTAGGTCCAGAACTAAAGTGAATTGACATATGTCTCTAGAAACCATGATATAACCCACTTGATCGTAATTTAAAATGGAACCAATTTTTAGTTATTTTAGAGATTTTCAGTGGAAGATATGAAATTCCATATTGTTCAATCTGATATTTAGGAAAATCTAGAGTAGTGCTGTAAAGGAGAAATATAATGTGAACCACAAACATGAGCCATATATATACATATAAGTTTAAGTATTCTATTAGCATAGTTTTAAAAAAGTAAAAAAATAATGGTGATATTAAATGATATATTTTATTTAATCCAATATATCTAAAATTTCAAAATACTATCATTTCAAAATGTAACTAATGCAAAACATATTTTACTTTGTTTACACAAAGTTTTTAAACTCTAGTGTGTTTTATACGCTTAGAGCACATTTCAAGTGCTCAATAGCTCCGGCAGTATGGTATTTCACAGTGCAGAGAGATCAAATTTTCCATTTCGTTGGATCCTATTTTTTTCCCTCACTCTCATTCATGAGTCACACTCTGTTTTGCTGTCACTAACTTTATCTTGGAGCAGAAAGATCAATTCTATTTCACATAATTATTTGGCACCCATTCCAGATTTTTGGCTTATAAACAAAAAAAAAGGATGCTATTGTGTGTTTTGATCTGTTTTCATAAAGACCAATTTATATTGCAACTGCAAGAAGTATTCAACCAACTACAACATTTTCACATATTTCTCCAGTGTTCTAAATTTCAGTCCTCAGTCACCGCTATACCCCAAATTAAATCCATAATATGTTTTAAGTCTGTCACTTGTCACATTCTGTGCTCATGTACCTATTTTCTATACTACATATGGTGTTTTCTGTTCAATGTGAAAAATCCACCCCTGACTCTGGTCAGTAAAGGATGTGCTGTGGAACTAATAACCGCAGTGCCCAGACATAGGGTGAGCTGAGCTAAGACTAGATTCCAGAACACAAAATGACTAAAGTCCGGCCTTTCTCTCTACCTCTTGGGCCTGAGTATCTCTGTCAGTATTCTTTGTAGAAATGCTCTGTGTAAGGACAAATAAAATGTTGAGACCTGTGCTTCACAGCTTCCCTGATGCTATGAAACAGTTTGTCTTCCCAGCATCCAAATATCAGTCTGATCCTATCCCTATTTAGTTGCTTGTGCACCAAGTCATACACATTGAATGTGGCATCTCCAAAGTGGTCCTACAAGAATAGGAAACAAACAGACACAAAAACCAAAAACTATTATAGTCTGATAAAAAGAGGTTTTTTCCTTGAGATTTAGGATTCTACATTATCTACTTGACTTAATCAGTCGGGACACAGTATCTCGGAAGAATCCTTTTCTATTATATCAACTCAGAACAATCCTAATGAACTTTTTCCTACCTGCAATACATATGGTAAGATTATATTTTTAATATTTAATATTAACCAATGTGTCCTTTCTGAGTGTTTTATTAATTTTTTTTAACTCACCCTTGCCCTGAGCCTTGAGCCAGTATATGCCACATACTACTTTAGGCAAAGATTATCAGACTAGAGCTAGAGGTCAAAAAGCATACATTTTTTAGTCTTTTTTTTGGTTTCCAAATTTCAAAGCTGTGGTCCAAGTACAAAACGGACAATATTTTACAATAGATCCAGGTCATCTTTCTCTGCCTTGAGGCTAGATGAAGATTCCATGGGCTTCAAAATGTCCTCAAAGGAAGTACTAGGCTGTATGGTGTGATAATCATGAAGGAAGTCAGAGCTCCACGTTAGCAAGCATTGATTTTCACCAGGGAGCATCGTAGTAGCCAATATCTAAAAACCACCAGTCTCCATCCTTGAGCTCAGGGTAGCTTACCTTTGCCAAAGGTTTCTTAGTTCTAGATGTTCCTGCCTTGTGTATGACTATTCTCAACAGAAGTCTGTATGTCACTCATTAGTGAAGCCTGTCCTTTTCCTGAGATCTGTCTCAGCCAGTGTCTCTGTTTTCCTGTGTTGACTAAATATTTTTCAGTGACCCAGGAGAACATTTATAAGATGCCCAGAACAGAAGGTGAAACTTTGAACCCCTAGGAATTTAGTCATAGTGGAATACTGGGAAAAGAGGAGGGTTCCCTGTAACGAAGAGTGAAACTTCTTCATTATTTCCCATCCAACCTGAAGAGTAATGAATCAGAGCCTCCATCACACATATATGTAGTGAAGGACCCTGAGAGATTTGGAGGTAAAGTGACATGAATCTCAAGCAGGACATCTTTCAGGTAGATCTAAAACCAACTTCTTTTTTAACAGGGTTGCTGATGTAACCATCAGGCTTAAGATACAATGTTAATATGACAAGAGGCTGGGATTAAATTTTTTTTGTTATTAAAAAAGTTCATATCATCCTGAGAATTTCAGTATCCATGATGATTACATAACAAAAGTCACACAACTCAATAGCAAAAAACCACAAACAATTCAGTTTAAGAAGTGGGCAAAAGGGGCTTCCCTGGTGGCGCAGTGGTTGAGAGTCCGCCTGCCAATGCAGGGGACACGGGTTCGTGCCCCGGTCCGGGAGGATCCCACATGCCGCGGAGCGGCTGGGCCCGTGAGCCACGGCCGCTGAGCCTGCGCGTCCGGAGCCTGTGCTCCGCAATGGGAGAGGCCACAACAGCGAGAAGCCCGTGTACCGCAAAAAAAAAAAAAAAAAAAAAAAAGTGGGCAAAAGATTTGAATAACATTTTTCCAAAGAAGACATACAGATGGCCAACAGGTACATGAAAAGATGTTCAGCATCACTCATCATTAGGGAAATGCAAATCAAAACCACAATGAAATATCACTTCACACCTATTGGAATGGCTATTATCAAAAAGACAATACATAACAAATATTGGTGAGGATGTGGAGAAAAGGGAACTCTTGTGAACTGTTGGTGGGAATGTAAATTGGTACAGCCACTATGGAAAACAGTATGGAGATTCTTCAAGAAATTTAAAAAATAACTACCAGATGATACAGCAATTCCACTTATGGGTATTTATTCAAAGAAAACAAAAACACTATCTCAAAAAGATATATGCACCCCCATGTTCTTTGCAGCGTTATTTGTAATAGCCAAGATATGGAAACACCTAAGTGGCCATCTATAGTTGAACGGTTAAGGAAAATCTAATACACACACACACACACACACGCACACACACGCGCACACACACATACACATATATATGAATATTATTCAGCCATAAAAAAGAATGAAATCTTTCCATCTGCAACAACATGGATGGACCTTGAGGGAATTATGCTAAGTGAAAAAAACAAACAAATAACTTAGATACAGAGAACAGACTGGTGGCTGCCAAAGGGAAGAGGGGGTGAGTAAAATAGGTGAGGTGGGTCAGAAGATACAGAATTCCAGCTGTAAAATTAATCCTGGGGATGTAATGTGCAGCATGGTGACTACAGTTAATAATACTGTATTACATAGTTGAAAGTTGCTAGGAGAGTAGATCTTAAAAGTTCACAAGAAAAAAAGAATTGTAACTATGTATGGTGATGGATATGAACTAGACTTAACTGTGGTAACCACAACATAATGTATATAAATATCCAATCATAACGTTATACACCTGAAACTAGCATAATGTTATATGCCAATTATACCTCAACTAAAAATAAAAACACCACTCAGTGGTCATTCCTACCTATCGGAGGCCTGAGTAGTGGAAGCTGCGGACCCGTCTTCAGGGCCGGCTGAAGGCTCCAGTCTCAGAAGGCAAACGCTGAAAAGGCACAGATGGCGCCTGCCGCCTTCAGACCAGTCTCGACCTCAGGTCAGGTAGCGGTAAACTTAGGAGCTGTAGCAAGACCTTCACGACGGCAGCCAGCTCTTCCTTTACGACCTCCGCAGCGTCTTCACAGGAGGAGCGCTGAGGCGTGACCTCCAGCGGGTGCTCATGGGAGAGGGGGGGTCACGCATGCGCAGAACTCCTAGGCACGCCGCCTCGGCCGAGAGAGCTCCTTCGAGCTAGCCCTGGGGGAAGTGTCCACACAGCACAAAGGAGAGTCTGTGTTACCAGAGAACTATAGGCAGGTTCAGAGAAAATGCCTCGCATGCCGGTGGTCAGCCTCGGGGTCCATCACCACCGGAATTCACGGCTCCTGAAAGGCTGCCCGGTTCTGCTGAGTGAGGTTTCAGGAGCGAGGTGACCAGCAGTAGCTACGAGTGGTGTGCGTGGCAGCAGCAGACTTCAGCACAGCTCGCTGGATGGTCTTTCTAGAGGATTTCCAACGGGGCGACCTGCCAGCAGAAGTTTCCCCCAGGTTCTCTTCTGATTTAAAGGTACCACCATCACTTTTCCTTTTGTAAATGTTCTGTTCTATTTGGAAGTTCAGGCTGATGCCAGCAAAGCGGGTTCCTGCTACAAGGAGTTTGAGGACATCCTCCTTCACTTGCATGACATCAAGGGCTCGGGACATTATGAAAGTTTCCCTTTTAGTCTTAATGGGAACCCAGAACAATGATATATGACCCCTCTCCGGGCAGCAAAGAAAGGCTTGCTTCGTGGCATTGATCTTGAGAGTCTTGGTTGTGGCCGTTATTGTAATTGTTTATCAATAGTCACTTCTCTCCTTCTGAAACAGAAGAGGATTGTATTTATTCAGCATCTTAGTGTTAGATGTAGCCTATACAAAAAAATAGTAAAATTAAATAGCTTAAAATAAGGGTAGAATCTTTTTTTCTTGAGTCTTTAATTATTTTTCCTTTAGAGGCTTTAATGTTTGTCATATTTATTCTGAAAACTTAACAATATTCCAATTTCTGAATACAAGGACAATTATTTTCTAACTTCCTTATTCTCATAGTTTGACATCATCAGTATCTCCAAATCTTGTCACCTCTTTTTCTCCTAATGTCTCTCCTTAACCTTTTTCTTTCCCAAAGTGGCCTAGATCACACTTTTCAACCCGCCCTCTGTATTATCATTGCTCTTTCGCTCTCTATTCAGTAAACATATCTCCCCAAACAAACTCCAAGCCTCCTAAAGATCTACCATATGGAAATTAACTTCTAAGGGAAACCCTACTGAAGAAATACATAAACACACCCACACACCCACATTATACCTACTAAAACTCACCTCCACCACCCTCTCCCAAACACAGACACAGTCCAATGAAGTGATACATTGAATTCATTTTTCCTAACCTGCATCATCACTTAGCACTTCTTAATATAACACTCCTCAGTTATCCATACCATGTTCCGAAAAGTCATTCCAAGTATTTAATACTCTCTCCTCAATTCTTCTATCATACCATAACTCCATCATTCTCAAATGCATCACCACTTCATCAAAAACAAACAAAAAACAAGCAAACACACCAGTCAATTAATTGGAGCTTCACTTAAGTTATTCTCTTCCACCTACCAAACAAATTTCTATTCTCTCTGATCCTTCCCACCTGCCCTCCAATTTTATCAGTGGTTAATACTTCCATCTTCCTTCTAAATTACATGATGTCCTGCATATATTCTTAAATTTTTCTAATTTAAAACAAAACAAAAAATACTCAACTCTATGTCCCCCTTTAGAAAGGACATTCCAGTTGGACTGCTGCAATTAAATTTAAGATACAACTGGAAATAGTTATCTCCAAAGTCTAGTGGGTAACCTGGAGGAACTTCGAGTAGTTTGGATATCCCGGGCTAGATGCCTTTAGCAATAAACCATTTTACTTGGGTTTCATAAGACTCATCAGGTTCTGTAAACATGCTCTATGGTATGCATGATGACATCCAGGAGAAATCGTGCCAAAGTGATCAAGGAAAGACTATGAAGTTTGGAAACTTAACCTTTGCAGCCAGCTGCAAAGAGCACTACTATTGATGATAGACAAGAGCCCCAGCCATGGAGCTGCTAGAAAATTTATATTCCAGCTGTCAATAAAAATCTGTGGTCCAAGGTAGCAGCAGGTCTGTGTGGAAAGGCAAGGTAAATAATTTCAAGTTCATGATCTACATTTCTTGATCAGGAATCGAATTTACTCATTTAAGAAGAAAATACAGTGCTAAAAATATGTTTGTGTAAGCAGTCTCACATTTTTCACTTCTTAAAATTAAATACTGAAATGATTTCATTGGCACATTTGACCCAAGTACAGTTTTCAGTACTTTTCCTAATAAGTTATATTTCATTGTTCTTAAGATAATTGTATGATGTAAAGAAAACATGATTGATATTTTTTAACAAGCTCCCTACATATGTCCCTAAATTCCCACATTTAGAGGATGTCTTCTTAAATTCCCCCACAGTTTTCTGTGGTGTGCCATGCAAATAGTATCACTTTTATTGAATGTTGTGACGTGAAAAAGTTGGGAAACATTACTTCAGTACCTCATCTCTCACCTTCCCTTCTTAGCTGAGCTTTTCAGAAGAGAATCTTGACAATACATTTATTTCATCACCTGCAATTCGATACTAAGCCCACATAACTATTCATTAATAACCATGGCTTCATTACAAAACAATTTGGGGTTATCAGTAATCTCCTGGTGGCCAATGCAGCAGACAATTCTTGGAATTAATATATGCACTCTCTCCTGAATTTTTGGCACCATTTACAACTCCCATCTGTTTCAAAAATTGTAGTCTTGACTTTTGTGACACCGTTTTTAACCCCTAAACTATTTGCTGTTCCTTATCCCGCTCCATTGTGAACCTATTTTCCTTCATTTGACATTTGAATGACGGGATTCACCAGGGTTTCCCTTCAGTCATCTTGTTTTGTGCTACGTGCTCATATCTAAATATCACCTATGTGCTCATGATTATATAATCTCTCTCTCCAACCCAAACTTCTTTCTTAAGTTCCAGACCCGTGAAAACTGCTTCCTCTTTGACATAATAACCTGTGTAGGTACCACCAGCTCAAAGTATGGGAATGAGAATTTGTCATATTTTATTTCTGATTATATGTTCTCCTATTTTACGTCCTCTGGCAGTCAAACCACAACCTTGGATTCCTCCTTGACTCCTTATCTCCTTTACCTTTAATATTCAAATTCAAGCAAGTTACCAATTCTACTACCTTACTGTTTCCAAATCCCTTTGGTCTCCTATAAAATAATCATTTTGCAATAATTTCCTCTTATTAATCTCAAAGCCTCAGAATCTGTTTGTCATATTGTTGCTCAAATGTTCTTTATACAACTCAAACTGTGTTGTGTAACTCTTCTCATATTTCTTCATGAAATCTTTATTCTCTAATTTATCTAACCTCCTAAACATAGTATATAAGATCATTTATAGACTAATGAGCAAACTCTTTGATCTCCAATATGAATGATTTATCTTCAAAATTCATGTTGCCACCATGCGAAACTGATTGAAGAAAAGCAAATGCATGCGTAAACCTCTCATGTCTCTGGGCTATCACTCCTCCTGGACCGACCTTAGTGATTAACCTCACTCTTTGCTTTATCTAGTTATTGTCTCTGCTATAAAACTTCAGTTTAGAAGTCACCTCTTGTGACTTGTGGAAATTAAGCCTTCACTATTCACACAGCCTTTCTTCTTTGTATGCTTGATGCTTTCCTAATCATTCTGCATTATATGACTTTATTTTCATTAGTTTCTTGAAGTCAGTAATTTTTGGATTTCATCTAGATATTTTCAGCAAAAGCATATGACATAAAGTAAAATAATAAAGTATTATTTATTGGAAAAAAAATGAAAGAGGATATCCTGTTCCAGCTAGAGTCTGGTACATCACTTCATCAGGTGACCTTCCTTCGGCTGGGTTTTGCTGATGTTCTCATTGTTTTACTTTTGTTATCATATTATTTTATGTCATCATAATAAGAAATATACATTTGAAAGAACAATGAAACATAAATATATTAGAAAATGTATAGATAAAACATCACCAATTAAGATAAAATACCTTTTGACATATAGAATTCTAGATTTTGTTCATTTTAATATATTATTAATTTTTACATTTTATCCAATGGCAAACCTTGGATTTTTTTTAAGTTGGCCTAAATTTGGTACTTAGATAACACAGCTTAAATTTTATAGCCATAAGGAAATGAAAAAATTTAAAACTTATAATGGTTATTCATTTAACATTACTCAATTTAATAACACACACTAAAAATGGTCATTACATAAGAGGGAGACAAGCTGTTTGCTTTGCTAAAGGGAATTGGCAAAAACACTAACCACATAATTTGCATCCTTCTTTGCACATATTGTGCCAGGAGAAAATGCTTATAAGGCTATTTCACTTGAATATTTTAATGTGCAATCAATTATGAATGGTAATATAGCCATGGCTTCCTTATAATAATGACTATGATAATAACAATTAATAATATATACAGTTAACAAAACAGATTCAGTTCCTCATTAGATTATTTTAGTTAAATACGTAGAAGTTAAATAACAACAGTTATGTTATATAGTAAATGCACTATGACATTTTCAGTAACATTTATAGTTGTTCATAATGATGAAGAAAAATTAATGCTTCTAGTGAAATTTGATATGAGACATAAAGTGAAAACAACAAAAAAATACATGTAATTAAAATGCCTTATACATTGGTATAAGTATTTCAGAGAAAAGTATATCAGTTCCAAGTCTTCACCCTGACTTCCTTAATAGGACAAAGAAGTTTTAAAGTCTAGACTAGGTTAATTAATATTGAAATACTCATTTGATCTTTGGAGCTCTCTGAAGTAAAAACCAGAGGAGACAATAAATTTCTAAATGCAGTTTTTGTTGACAATACATTTTGTTGTCAGGCTTAAAAGAGACTATTTGTATTCTGTTGTGGTGTGTGTATATATTTAGATTATGACTATATACACATATATATACACATTCATGATCTAATATATATGCATTACTTTGATCTATTTTAATTGTAATTTAAAGACAAGTTTTTTTGTTTTTTTTTTTTCTGCTGTACGCGGTCCTCTCACTGTTGTGGCCTCTCCCGTTGCGGAGCACAGGTTCTGGACGCACAGGCTCAGCGGCCATGGCTCACGGGCCCAGCCGCTCCGCGGCATGCGGGATCCTCCCGGACTGGGGCACAAACCCGTGTCCCCTGCATCAGCAGGCGGACTCCCAACCACTGCGCCACCAGGGAAGCCCTAAAGACAAGTTTTTGAGGTTAAATGCATCTAATATACCCATTGAAGGTGCCTGTGGAATTAATTTATTTTTACCATATATTAGTTAAATAATGAATTTATCAGGTTAAAAAAATGGAATAATATCTACAGCAATATATTACCATCGACACTAGAAACTTAAAACCTCAGAAGAGATTGATTGCAGATATATATTATTATTTTTAATTTTTATCAAAGTAATATACTCTAAAATATGCATGTATACATCTCCAAACAGTGAAAAAAAGAAGCTACTTCTTTATTCTAGGCACACGGTCAGAAATAAAATTTCTGTAATATTGAAAAATTATTCCTCAGAGAAATATTTTTTACCCTATCCCCTCCATTTGTTCTAACTAGATTAAATGATTATGTTATATAATCCTTGATATTTCGTACAAAGGATTTATCACAATCTATACTTACTTTTTGCTTGCTTATGTGATTGATATATCTCTTGTGTTTTGACTATTGGCTCCATGAAGATAGGGCCCATGCTGGGTCATTTCTCCTCAAGGTCTAAAATAGTGTGGCAAAATATAGATGTAATGCTCTATTTTCAGATGAATATATGAATCCAAAAGGGATGAAAAGCAAATTCGATGAATGCTGTATAATATTTACAAATAAAACAAACCATTAAAGAGAAAAATCACTAGTCTATACAAATGAACAAATAGAGCCAGAGATGGATAAGACTAAAATAAAATTAGTAATGTGAAATATGAGAAAGTAATTAGAAAATAAGTGATAGAAAATACGGCAATATGAGAATGTTTTGTACAGCCCTGTGTTAATAAATATTATTAATTATTTTAAATAATAATTGAAATAAATAAAAAATTTCATAAATATGTTAGCAAAATGATTAAAAATATATGTAATCTAAGAAGACTAAATCACAAAAGGAAATTTTTAAATGTCAGTAAATTATAATCTGATACTCCTTCCCCAAATAATAAGATGATAAAATGTTATGCCTAGGTTATTCTGTAGGTGAATACTTACAAACCTTCAGTGGATACATAATTATACAATTTAAATTATTAGAGCTAGATGAAAAAATACAGTGTCCCCATTTTTTTTACAAGAGAGTATCCACATGCAAATGTCATTCACAAGAAAGTTATAAATTAAGTTCATATTTAAATATTGAATCAAAAACATTAGCAAATAATATTTAGCAGTATGTTCAATTAATAATATAGCATGACCACATTTGTATACCTTTAGGAATGCAAGCAATTTGCCATTAAAAATATTATTATTTACATTCCTTATATTAATAGGTTTACTAAGCTAAATACTTAATGCCAAGACATTTCTAATAACTTTTTGAAATTTAGAATAGCTTTAGATTTGCAGAAAAGTTGAGAAGACAGTAGAAATTTCCCATATTCCTCTCACTTTTCTCTATTAAAACATCTTACATTAGAATGGTATACTTATCACAATGAATAAACCATTCCATTAATGAATGAACCTAATTCAGGAGAAATATTTCAAGCCAGAAAGAACTGGAAGCAGTATGTGTATGCGTTTGTGAGCACACATGTGTATGTGAGAGAGTGAGAGAAAATACTTTCATTATTAAAGTATCACTGTAATGACAAAAAAAGCTATACACAAATAAGATAATTAGAAATCAATTTTAGAGTCACATCTGTCTCAATTAGTTTTATCTTGGGAGATCTCTCAGGATTTCAGAGGCATTTCTGCTGTGAACACACACAAAAACAAGTCGATAAAGTAGAGAATTTGTTATACGTGAAGTAGTTAATTAAATCTGCAGGTCAGAGAAAGCTTCTGGATAATACTGATCCGTTACTTTTCCCTTCAGTTATGGCCAAGTGAGTGTTGACTAATCATAAAAGTTAGATATACCATTTGCCTTTTCTGGTTTACTCATGACATCATTGCCTGGAATGAATGATGGAAAATGAAGTATGGGAAATCACTCTGTTTGGTGTCATATGTGAGTCACATGTCAGTCTGAGATGCTAAAACAGTGCAGGTGGACTAATGTTGACTTAATTTCCCTATTTATTATCATGGAAAAGATTTGCTTATGTATGAATGAACAGTAAAATAGGAGCAAATATACCTTGTTTTGGGATAGGGTAGCTCAATATTACAAAAATTTTAATTTCCCCTATAACAGTGTATAAAATCAGTGCAATCTCAAGCAAGATTGTAAAAACAAAGTTTGGAAATAGTAAGTTGGATTTTCAAAGTGTCCCTCAAAAATATATATACCAGATAATAGCCAGAAACAAATTCTTTAAATGTTGCGTAATAAGAGGAAGCAATGTATATGAGATATGAAGAGAATAAAAAATGTAAAAATAGAAATATTTTAAATTAAATAAGTAAATAAATTAAATAAATAATTTATAAATTTAATTAATAATTAAATTAAATTTATAAATTAAATTAATAATTTAAGTAAATAATTTAAATAAATTTAAATTAAATAAATTAAATAAGTTACCAGAAACTGGCAACTTATTCAAGGAAATGGAATAGAAGTTACAGAAATGGACTAGATATAAGTAAAATGTAACCTATAATAAAGTTGGAAGTTATATAAGTGAGTAAATTCAGATTTTTATTTTTAAAACTTGTCATTAAATACTGCTATCCATTTGGAAAGACAACAAACAAATACAAAATCAGATCCCTAATTTATATATTCATGCATCTGATAAATATTTTCAGCATATACTATGTGCCAAGCAGTATATTGGTGATTAAGAATATAGTGGTGAACAAAACAGATATGATTAAGACAAAAGCATGAAATAAAGACAAGTTTAATAAGTGCTTATTGCTCTTACTAGGTTGTAAACTACTATGGCAGGAATACTGAGTATCCAGTATTTAATAGAAAGTGCATAATATACTAGGCTTTAAATTTACATGCACTGATTGAAAGAATAAACAGGAAGTGGAATAATAGAGTAACATTTACAGATAGAGATAAAAGCAAAATACTACATAGGATATTACAGAAATTTTCTTAAGTTAGTGAAACATTGTATGTGGGAGAGTTATGAAGAGTAGACAAGTTTATCCATATAAAAGTGTGGGCTTTATTTGAAGTACTTTTAAATTATCCATAAGATTATTTAATGCACCTTTTATCCTTTCCTCCTGCCCTATTTCCTGACTCCTTTTCCCAGTTCATGAAGAAGTATTTACACTAAATATCAAGAAGTGCTTGAAACCTTATACATTTTATTGGCACCAGTGACTGCTTGTAGAGTGTTACAATAAGGTGATTTAACTTCAAAATTTTTATCAGCCCTTAGATCAGGGTATAATCTCTAGAGATCTTGGGGACAAAGAGTTTAAATGAGCTTTTAGAAAGCTGAGGGAAAAAGCACACACAACACACACACACAACACATACACACACATGCACAACACACACTCACACGACACACACACATACACACACACACAGAGTCACTTCTCTTGACCTTAGAAAAATCTTTGGAGGTTGCATAATGAAGTGTATTATAACCTGAACAATAGTTAAAAGGGCACTTATGATCCCAGGCAACTTCTTTTGTAAAGAGGATCCATTGTCTGTTCTGTACTAATTATGCTTTGATTTGCTTGCTACATAGAAGATGTGCTTTCTATTCTGTAGAATTTCTGTGCTTGAAATTCTACGTTTTTTTTTAAATCTGGGTTTCAAATATATTTGAATTAAAACTGTTTAAAATGAGAAATTGATTACGTAAAAAATGTTAACGATAAAGACTATAGCTATCTTATACCTAACCAGATATCTGATTAACGTAGATAAATGTAAGTCTTTGTTTCCCAGACTGCCACCTATTGGATTTATACTTAAATAGGTTTTCATTTTCTGTACTGTATTTAGTTATGGAACTGCCTACAATCTATTCATATTGCTTTGTTCTTTGGGAATGTTTTTGAGTTCCCTAGGAGATAGAACCTGAAATAAAACTTAGTGTTGATGCTTTATTTATTGTGTGATGTAATTCCAGGACAGTAGAAAGGGAAAAAGGAAATGGAGAAAGCTAAAAAGCAAATACAAAGTCTTCCGAGTTATTAAGGCAGGCTGGTTCTGAGGCTGTTAATTGTTAATCATCATCTACTTCTCTACCACCTATCACAGTATTCCCTTCTTTCTAACCAGTAACTTGGCTGGTTTGGGTTGCCTGAGTGGTCTTGTATTTGTTGGGTTATGGTTACTATAATTGTTCACTGACAGCTATTTCTGAGCATGGTATGCAAAAAGTGATGGCCCCAGGGAATCTACGAGACCCCAGACATATTACCTTTGCCCTATTTTGTATTTAAAACCCTATATCCATATTGCAGTTCAGGATGAAGGCCCCAGACAATAATGTAGCTTCCTTTACCTGTTGATAATTGGAGTTTAAAGTAGCCAGATGGTAGTTGTAACTTCCAGGCAGTGTCCTCCAACTATGTCTCTTGTCAGATATGTTCACTTCTAGGAAACAGGACTCCTAATCCAGCACACCCTAATGTTGTTGGAATGAGAACCCCAAATGGAGCAGTGAGTCTGTAGAGGGCAGGTCCTCTCCTTTGCTATTTTCTCCTGGATAGTGTTGTACACCATGCATTGGCTGCTGGCAATTCAGTGCATATCCTGCATTCTAGATGGCAGTGCCCCAACCCTGCAGAGTGATATTTCAAAGGTGATATCTTAGCTGAGTCTTCAATAGACTGTTCCTTCATTCTATCAGGGAGGCTGCTTCTGGAAAAGATAAGTGAATCCTGTGTCATGAACCAACTCATACTTTTTTATTTTCTCCTTAGTCTAACTGGGTCAGAGTAATTGTAGCCTCTATTCTCTCATTTGCTTTACACCTGCCTCACTAAAGCTTTTTAAATGTGAAACTAATCCTCAAAGTGGGTGGGTCCCTTGGTATCCTCACTCTTCTAGTCCTTATCATTCCAACAAAAGAATCATCTTTCAAGCTCTCAGAACTTTCTTATCAATCTACCAAAAAATTGCACTGTTGCATTTTTTAAGAGTTTGCTATACATCAATGATATTCATAGTTTGGGGACTGGATTTTAAAATTCGAGAAATATTTACTTTTTGTCTACCCTAGAAATACATTTGGTATTTTGTTCTTGTTCTTATTTTTACTATTCCAAAAATTATTAATACCATTTCTATTTCTTACACTCACCCTCGCTCACATATTGTATCACATGTCCTTGCACCAGCTAGGAATTTGAGTTTAATCCTCTGGTATTATATATAAATTTAAGAATATTACCCATCTCAATATTTTCATTTTAATCAGAATCAGAGCCTTAAATTAGAAGGACGAAGCAGTGATAATGGTATATTGGGTTGAGGGGGTAATACTTCTCTTTCTTAATACAATTAAATAAAGTGTCACTTGATTTAGGTTTATTCTAATGCCTACAAGTATATTCCCATTTTTAGGCTTCTAGAATTCAAAACCTTTCACAGATTCAATCTAAATTAAAGTAGTTAATATATTTTGTATCATAAATAATTAATAGATTTCTAAAACAGGTAAGAAAATAGTATGTGCCCTAAAATGCATTTTCTTATCTGTTATGCAAACTAGCTATGAACTTAGTTTTGCAAATATTAAAGAGTACTGATTGCATATTAGTAACTACAAGAAATATTATGCTTGCCTTCAAGTAACTTACATTCTAAATAAGGCAATACCACAAATCAATTTTTATTTAATTGCTTTAAACTTTTCTCCTAAGATATAAAGCTTGAGTATTTAATCAAAAGAAGTATTTGAGAAACTTTGGGGAAGAATATTTTCATAAGGAATGAATTTGGGAATCTATTGATAATATAGGACTTAACGAATAATTTTTTTAGTTTAGAGGAAACAGCTTTGAACCAGTTGAAGAAACCAGTGTTGTTACTATAAATGTCATAGAAGTGTTTAAGAATTATACACATTTATGTGGAAATAGTAGAAGATTTTTCTGTTATTTAAGTAGGTGCATACACATTAATAAAACTGGAATAAATATAGGATAAATATTTCCTAGTTATTTGTCATTTTTTATTTTCAACAAAAATTTCCCAATATTTTATACTTAACATAAGTAGTTATGTATGCCCATTATGAAAAAGGAAATGTTATACTGAAGATTCCAATGAAAAACATAAACGAATCACACAAATATTCCAAATTCTTGTAAGTTACAAAAAAATGGGACTTAAGTAAGTCTCAAAAGTGCTCCCTGTGAACCTACACTTTACTGAAGATTTGTTTTCATTATGAAAGGGAAGTCAATCTACCCCAGTGCTTTGGCAGTGCAGCTGGGACTAAGAAGGTTTATCCCTGCCTTTTGGTGAATCCACACAGTTAATAGAGACTTAGGTAAAACTGTGTTGACAGGAACATCCTAACTATGTGTGGTAAATCGATGGTATTGATTTCAGTTATGTCTGATTTCTGCCTGGGGATTACCAATTTAGAGTTCAGGCCCCAGTTAACCATTAAGTATGATTTCATGGCCCCTTGCTTGCTCACATGATTCCCAGTGAACAACTGTGACTCCACTGATGCCTTAGATAATTGTGTTAGTTCAGTTATTCCTATTGAACATAGGAAGCAGGTATCTCAAGGACATACTGGATTTATTTAATGGAGGTTTACATGAAGCAGTCAGTCGTAGGAAAACACTTGATAGCATCTGCCTTCTCTGCATATTTCTTAAATACATGATTCAGGAAGCTTGGGACAAGTGAACTTTGTTTGTATGATTTCAGGGTTATTCTATTGTGAACTGGCCTGAGTCATTTTCATATATAATAGGAGTAGCCTGTGTTTAGAGTTACAGTTCTCCATGATCTCTTCCAGGTACTAATGAATGAAAGCCGAATACCAAATCCTTCCACCATGCTGATATTTGTTAATCATACTTTTTTTTTTTAGCAAGCTCGTATAAAACACTTACATGCATTCAATTTTGGAGGCTTGATTTAAAGAATGACTGTTCTTTTTTATGTGCTCTGATCAAAACTTACTTAAATGATTCATTCTAAGAAGAGGAAAAGTATTCTAGAGGCAGAATTCTCTTATCCTTAGGAACGCTGTGAGGCCACCAATACTTAGATCCATTGGTTGGCCACAGAAATAAGTAGTCATCAAGCCTTGGGTTTCATTCTTAATGTTACCTGCTACATGGTTTGCAAGATGCTCAAGGTCTGCCCATTCAGGGATACAGAAGATTTCTAAATATTTTAAACAATTCACCTATACTACTAATCTCAACAAAGAGATCTCATTTTTATAACCTATACAAGCCACTAATTTCAAACCTTGGTTGCACACTCATAATGCTAACCATATTTAGCAAACCTTCTAATATTAATCAAATAAAATACAATCAAAGCACATGAAGTAGTCATACTGGCAGTGTGAGCTTTCTGCTTAGAATGTTAGTAGATGCTCCAGGAATATAGACTAACCTAATACCCACACAGCAGCACATAGTACATCCACAAATAAGACATATTTTGTAAGTAAAAATTTAATCACTTGTGATTCACTCAGAATAGAGCACAAATGGGAAACTGTTTATCTTCCTTTTACTTGACCTACATGAGGGAAAACAGTCATGGGGAGTGAACATTCAATATTAGTAAACAGATTTCAAACTCAGGATTGAATGCGTTAAGGAAAAGGTATGTATTCTAGGCATGCTGAGTTTCAAAGATACCTTCTTCCATTTCTTATTTCAGAATGGGGTAAATATGAAGCTGGTCATTTAAAATTAAGAGTATATGACTTAAATGGAACTGAAGCTAAAATATTCATTTAAGGCCTTTGAAGGAAAGAGAATTTTTATAAGGGAGCCTCAGATAGTTTCTTCTTGGAAAGAGTATTGCTATCAAATGTCAAGGCAAACCCATAGTGAAGACAGCAGGGAAATTGACATTTTGGAGAGAGAAGCATGAAATACTGGGTTTCTTTCTATGTGGTTAGTCCAGTTTGTCAGTTTAATAAAACAATCAAAAATTTGGATTCCGGGCTTCCCTGGTGGTGCAGTGGTTGAGAGTCCGCCTGCCGATGCAGGGGACACGGGTTCGTGCCCTGGTCCGGGAAGATCCCACATGCCGCGGAGCGGCTGGGCCCGTGAGCCATGGCCGCTGAGCCTGCGCGTCCAGAGCCTGTGCTCCGCAGCGGGAGAGGCCACAACAGTGAGAGGCCCGTGTACTGCAAAAAAAAAAAAAAATTTACATTCCAAGCACTTTTTTTTTTAACATCTTTATTGGAGTATAATTGCTCTACAATGGTGTGTTAGTTTCTGCTTCATAACAAAGTGAATCAGCTATACATATACATATATCCCCATATGTCCTCCCTCTTGTGCTTTTAAGGAATATATAAAAGCATATGACTGTAACAGCCGGTATTCTGTATCATCACAGCAATTAAACATGACTTTTGTTAACTTCATGAGTCCTAGCAGGAACAGGAAGAGAAGAAAGTCCTCAGTAAGGCCATGGTATTGATTCATTTCTGCATATAAGTAAATGAATGTGTGTGTGTGTGTGTGTATATATATATATATATATATATATATATATATATATATAAAATGCATATCATATGTGTGTACATATTGCAAGGGGGTTCCGGAGTCCTGGTGACTTGACTTGACCTTGCCAGTAACTATACTGTATATCTTATGAAGCAAGATATTTAGACTCTGTGGGGCTCTGTTTCCATTTCAGTACAATTGCAGGAGAGGAAGGCCTGGGTCTGTGAGGTCACCCAGGTTCTAGTATTCTTTGATTCTCCTTATCTTTAATTTAAAACTAAATTTTTCTTTTAAAACTTTGTGTTCTCTGTAGATTATCATCAATAGCTGACACTCAGAAAAATAAAGTTTGGAAGGCTGGAATTCCTCGATAGCTTTGAAAGTGTTTGCTTCTTGTAGAGTTGTATTTCCAGAAACTTACAGCAGGAAACCGTCGTGCCTTTAAGTCCTGCCTTAAAACAAGATAACACCTTGCTACTCAAAGAAGGTAGGAAAATGAAATATGGAGTTATGTGATTTTTCTTATCAAATACTGATCATATCCTCAATGGCAAATATGTTTTATAATGCTTTAAAGTAACTGGGGTTTTTTATGACTACATTGTGTGAGCATCTTGTTTGTATGTGTGTGAACCTGCAATTTATGAGATTATGTTTACTGAAAATTATCATGAATATTCTGGATCATTAAGGAGTAAAAACAAAGGAAACTTCACTAAATAAAGAAAAATTCCCCCAATCTGGCCTATAATTAGAGTGAATTCGTGAGCTACATTGCTTTTTACTTAATATTTTAAAGGGATTCATGGCAGTTGTCTGCAGAGAGGCTCATTTTTTATGAAATGGTGAATTGAATGGGACAGTGGAATATCTGCCACAGTCACTTCTTCCTTTGCCCCCTGCTACTAACATAATTTCAGCCCTTTCTTTACCCTTAACCATGTCCATGTTTATTAGGAAGGGGCTCTAATAATTGGAGAGTTTACACTATAGTATTCTTGATCTCAGTATGATATGTTAAAGATGTAGCTTCTTGGCACACTGAAATTAGCCTCTTGTCCACAGAGTGTATTTCTGTTTAAGCCTACAATCTAAGCAGGATATAATAATTTCATAAGAAATTAAATGAATATGGAAATTTAACTATCAAGCAACTGTGATTCAGAACACAATCATACATTTGTACTCCTTTTAAAATTCTGACATGAGCTGTTTAATCATTCATGATTTATAAATGTATATTTAAATAATATATCATATTGAAAAGGACACAGCTTTTTAAATTTTGTAATTAAGCCTACATGTATAAATTTTAAAGACTTACACTTGTCAATTTGCTATGACATTCTAATATAATCGTACCTTAATTATCACAACTCACTATTATTTTTCTTGGCTGTTTTTAAAAGTTCTTTCTGTCCTTTTTATCCCAAATAATTTTATTGCCTCAGAAACCATCTTAAAAGTGATGTTTTGGAGATAAATGTATAGTTTGTGATTTGAGGGAAATCTTTATCTACTTGAAGATATGTCATTTGCAATTTTAACTATGTTGTTAAAAATTTTGAATGATTTCTTTCTATAAAGACAACCATTAACACAGTGAAGTAAATTTGCATTTTATTGTTAACAGGAAAGGGTAAGTTATAAATTACTATGTGTATTATAATTGTTTTACTATAAATATTTTATGCAAATACATGCATACAAACCAAGAAACGATTATGGTAATATTTCTGCTTATTATTTAATCAAAACTTTTATTATTTACTTTCTAGTTTTCATTTAATTTGTAATATACCTATTTTGAAAGAAATAATTATTAAAATCATTAGGTCAAATATTAAAGTTAAAATGCCATATTAACACTAGGAAAGAACACACTATGACTCCATTTAGTGAATTGCTTCTTAATCTTAAATCTCAGTTTATTTCTTCAAATCTTCATAATATAGCTTACCTGTTGTCAGAATGTCTTAATTAATCAATATTTTAATTATGAATATTTACTGTTGGGTAAAAATAAACATTTATATAGACACAAAAATATTTCTATAAATATTTATGAAAACAATTATATTTTATGTTAGCTTGAAAATAAAGGTTGTTATTGCATCACACAGTCTACAAGCTATTGAAGTAGAGATATTTGTTGAGATGGATTCTAACGACTATTATATGTTAAATGAAAATTACTTTTAAAAGACAAAAAAGCAATTTATATTTGTAATACATGAAACAGGCAAATCCTTAACATCTCTATATTCAAAATAAATAAACTCTCTTTATAAGCCAGTAAGAGAATAACTCAGAAAGCTAAAGGTAAAAGACACAAAGGTGATGAAAAGACAATTCACGGGCGAAAATTCAGTGAATAATACACACCTGAAATGTGAATGTAACATAGGACATTTTGCTTCTAAAAATCAAATAGTATTTTTAAACATATTGCGAAATATCGAAAATGTATTTTTTCCAGTATGAGAAACATTCACAAAATGTTTATATGAGTGAATCAATGCAATTTGTAATAAGTTCACTTAAGAAAATTAAAAGAAAAAAAGTAGGCTGAACAGGGAAGGGCCCTCAGATGACACAGCCAGATAGCTGAGGTCTAAAGATGAAAAGAAACCTGTGTAGGGGAAGAAGAATTCTCCTCCACCCTTCAGAGGTTCTTTTGGCTGTTCAGATTGTCAAATCAACATGAGACTAATGAACAGGGGAAAAAACAAACATCCACAACTCCACATACATGAAAGGTTCGAAGACAGAAAGGTGTGCACGCCATCCTGAGCTGAGGAATAGGATAGGGGTCTGGGGCATCCAAGGACAGGAGGATTTACAGAATGATAAGAAGGACAGATGTTGGGTAATTAGATGTTTGCCACTCAGATAAAATTTATCTCTGGTAATAACTTTTTTGGAGGAAAGACCCCCAATATAAATTATTCTAGGTAGATAAGAGGGGACAAAAGTTTATCTTGAACCTGCAGGGTCTCGATTGCCTTTAGCTCAAAATAATTCTCAAGCAAAAGTGGCACATTGTGGGGAGACTCGTTCTAAACCTCTTCAACTGTCATGTGAAAAATAAGGTGACAGTGCAAGCAGCTTGTGTTGAGGAAGAGCTTGGCTTCTTCCAAGAATTATTAGAAGAATATCAGACAATATTGACCATTACAGAAAGTGGTATATGATCAGGCAAAACAGATGCAGTCTATTTTAGTACAATATTTTATCCTAGTTTAAATTTAATTTGTATATATGCTATCACAAATATATGTACACAAATTTGTAAATATATATAAAAAAGAAATGTTTCCCCTAGTCCCTATTCTCCTTCAGTACCCCCAAAGTGAACAGATGCCCATGGGGAAAAACAGCCCATGTTTTTTTTAGCATGACCACCACTGGTTATAACTGAGTTCCACATTCAGCAGTGTTCACTTTACCTAGGTCAAGACAGATCTTCAGACCAAGCCCCTTTGGGAAAAAAAGAGTGATTCTTAGTTAACTTCAGAAAAGTATTTTTCAGTCTGGAATTCTTGATTTCAAGCCATAATATAAAACTAGAGTAGTTTGTGTTTTTAAACATATAATGTTTTTCCCATTTGTTACAGCAGAAGTGATTATTTTTCCAAATCATTTCAACTACATTCTATGTGGAAGCAAAAGTACAAATTAATTTAATTTGTAACTATGTAATTCATAAATATATGAATTTTACAAATAGCAAACATTACATTGCTCTGGAATTTAGAAAATACAGATTTTTATTTTTTTAGCTTTTTATTTTAAATTAATTGATTATTTTTAATTGAAGTATAGTTGATTTACAATGTTGTGTTACTTTCTGCTGTACAGCAAAGTGATTCAATTTTACATATATATATTCTTTTTCATATTTCTTTCTATATGGTTTATCACAGGATATTGAATATAGTTCCCTGTGCTATATAATAGGACCTTGTTGTTTATCCATTCTATATATAATAGTTTGCATCTGCTAATCCCAAACTCTCAATCCATCCCTCCATCACCCCCTCCCCCTTGGCAACCACAAGTCTATTCTCTATATCTTTGAATCTGTTTCTCTTTCATAGATAAGTTCATTTGTGTCATATTTTAGATTCCACATCTAAGTGATATATGGTATTTGTCTTTCTCTTTCTGATTTACTTCACTTAGTATGTAATCTCTAGGTCCATCAGTGTTTTGCAAATGGCATTATTTCAGTCTTTTTCATGGCTGAGTAATAGTCCACTGTTACACACTCACACATCTTTATCCATTCATCCATTCATCTGTCAATGGACATTTATGATTTAGATTGTTTCTATGTCTTGGCTGTTATAAAAAGTGCTGCTATGAAAATAGGGCTGCATGTATCTCTTTGAATTATAGTTTTGTCCTGATACATACCCAGGAGTGGGATTGCTGGATCATATGGCAACTCTATTTTTAGTTTTTTGAGGAATTTCCATACTGTTTTCCATAGTGGCTGCACCAATTTACATTCCTACTAACAATGTAGGAGGGTTCCCTTTTCTCCATACCCTCTCCAGCATTTATTATTTGCAGACTTTTTAATGATGGCCATTCTGACCAGTATGAGGTGGTACCTCATTGTAGTTTTGATTTGCATTTCTCTAATAATTAGCAAAGTTGAGCTTTTTTTTTTTTTTTTTTGTGGTACGTGGGCTTCTCACTGTTGTGGCCTCTCCCGTTGCGGAGCACAGGCTCCGGACGTGCAGGCCCAGCAGCCATGGCTCACGGGCCCAGCCGCTCCGCGGCATGTGGGATCTTCCTGGACCGGGGCACGAACCCGTGTCCCCTGCATCGGCAGGCGGACTCTCAACCACTGTGCCACCAGGGAAGCCCGAGCATTTTTTTCATATGCCTATTGGCTATCTGAAAATACAGATTTTTAACATAATGTTTAGGAGAATGATATGTGAACAGTGAACTATATAATCTGGAACATATATTAGAGTGATTTAATAGTAATTTATCTACATGTTTATTTACTTTATATTACCACCAATATTTGTTTTACATTAATGTGTGCCTGTGTGTGTGCATGGGTGCTATTCATTTTAAAGATGCAGAGAATGAATTTGACCATATTTAACTCACATTCAATAAAGAAACTCAACACTCTAAAAATGGAAGAAAATTTTCTTAATATGATAAATAATATATAAAAGTCATCTATAGCATCTAAAATCAATGGTAAAATTAGGGAAATTTTTTTCCTAAGATCAAGACTGAGAAATTAGGTAAGTTTCTGTGCATCTTGTTCTCATATGTTTATTTGTGAAAATATATTGAGATACATAATCAAAAATGTCTGTTACCTTCTTTCTGTATATAGTTTAATTCAGTTCAAAGTTAAAATAAGAGAAATTTGTAAAATACTGAAGTACAATTTATATTTTTCCAAATCATTACAGAGAAGAAACTGTAGAACACCTTACCAATATTTAAATAAAGTTCCCAGCAGGCAAGGCAAGCGCAATAAATAAAAATAAGCAAATTTTGGAGAGAAAAAAGAGTTTTATTTATAGATTAGTATCTGTTTCAAAGGCAGTAAAAAATATCTATTGAAAATCTGTTCAAATTAATAAGTTAATTGTGCAAAGTCAATGATTTGAGATCAATATTAAATATTACTCGTGTATCTTTATATACCAACATTACAATGAAAAATTAAATATATGAAAGGAAACTAATAACAATAAACATAGAAAAATATGCATACAACTTCTATATTGGAAACTAAAAAAGCATTGCAAAGGGAAATTAAGGAAAACATAGCTAAATGAAGGGATATACCATGTACATGGATTCAAAGACTCCGTAGGATCAAGAAGAGTTAAAATCATCTTGAAGAAGAAAAACAATGCTCAAGGATTTGCATTGCAAGATAACAATATCTTTTAAAAATTATGATAATCAAGAAAATGCATATTGGTAAAAACATGTTCAAATAAGTTAATGAAATAGGATAGAGGCTGCATACCATGACCTACTTACAACAAAGATTACGCTACAATTCAAGAAGCATGGTCTTTGCCATAAATAATCCTGGGTAACATTAGAAAAAATATATCTTGGTCCCTCAGCCATAATACAAAAATCAAACTCAATGGATTGCACATCTAAACGCAAATGTCAACACAATAATATGTTTATATCTAAAATATATATACAAATATTTTTGTGATACTGGAGAATGTAAAGATTTATCAAACATGACACAAAAAGTGCTAACCATAAGTAAAAAATCCAAAATATTTAATTAAATTAAAAATAAGTCATTTTGTTTGCTAAAACACATCATTACAAAATTGAAAGTGTAACCCATATAATGGGAGGAGATATTTGCAATGTATATAGAATAAAAGGATTTACATCCAAAATACATTTCAAAATTTTACAAATCGGGCTTCCCTGGTGGCGCAGTGGTTGGGAGTCCACCTGCTGATGCAGGGGACACGGGTTCGTGCCCTGGTCAGGGAAGATCCCACATGCCATGGAGCAGCTGAACTCGTGAGCCATGGACCCTGAGCCTGCGCGTCCGGAGCCTGTGCTCTGCAATGGGAGAGGCCACAACAGTGAGAGGCCCGCGTACCGCAAAAAAAAAAAAAAAAAAAAAAAAAATTTTACAAATCAATAATATTTTTAAAAAAGCCAGAGGATATAAAGAGACATTTCACAAGAGAGCAGATCCAAATGACTGGAAGCAACACAGTACATTTGTATAAAATACAATGGTGACAATCTAATATACATTCTGAAAAGTAGAAATAGTGTAAAGGTTATTTTCACTGTTCTGGGGCATTGTGAATAGGATTATTCAGAGTGCTACTGGTAGGATAGTAATGTTCTGTTTCTTGATCTGGGTGCTCATTGCATGCATGTCATTACTTGTGAAAATATACTGAGTTGTAATGTTACAATTTGCTTTCCACTATGTATATTATACTTCATTTAAAACAGTAAGGAGGGGGATGAGGGGAATTACTGGAGGGGAAGTGTAATCTATTTTACAAGTAATTTTAGAGAAGAAACTTTAGAATTATAGAATATTTTGGGATTCAATTTGAAGGCAAAGGGGAAAAGAAAAAGAAGCAAAGAAATTAAATGATAAAAAGGTAATATGAAAAATAATAATGTGAATAGAATGGCATGATGATTAAAAGATGAACAATAGACATACTTAAATCAGAAAGAAGGAAATCTCTTGTAAAACAGCAGACACATCTCAATATTGTAGTTAAAGGAATGGTTTGGTAACATGTTAAATGCCCATCATCAGTACAAGGTTGATTAATACGTCATGATATGTATAATAATTGTTCTAGTCATCTTAAGTGTATTTTTTCTCAGATTAATCATATTGCTAAAAAACATGAAGTCATCTTACTACCCTGAAAATAAGAGACAGTGGAGGTTGAGAATTCCAAAGTGTCAGGTATTTAAGGGAGGAATTTTAAAGAGGAAAAATGCTCAGGAAGGTAAATGCCAAAATTCATATACAAATCCCTTCCTTTATTGTATAACTCATAAGCTGCACATTTGTATGCTAAGAATCCAAGATACTCAGAACCGAAAACTTCTGGGTGATTTGATTTGCTAAGTAGTGGGGTGAAAAAGAGTTGAATTCAGGCTCCCACCAATGTTTAGGAGTCTTATGTCTTGGTAAACATGCCAGGCAATCAGCTGTCATTCAAGGCCCATAATATTTTGGAAGGGCTCCTTAAACACACCTGACCTAACAAAGCCTAAAACCAAGTCTCAAAGCATCAGGCACTATGTCATCTGCCTGCCACAAGAAAACACCTAGAGAAAGATAGCATCTTACAGAGACTCTAAATTTGTCATTCAAAATATCTTTCGTTCAATCAAACATCATGAGGCTTGAAAAAAAAAAAAGCGTCCAGGAACAATGCATTGACAACATAGACAAAAACTGAAAAATGGAAACAGCTCAACAAACGAATCATATATTAAAGTTACCAAATAGGAACTTTAAAATAACTCTGACAAACATATCCAAGAATGTCTACTATCATCATATCTACTTAACTGTAATAGAACATCTAGTCAGTCAAATAAGAAAAGAAAGCAAAAGGTATATATATGAGAAATAAGTAAATCTGTCATTATCTGCAAATGATATGATTGAACATATAAAAAATTTAATCTCTAAACAAAACAATAGAATTAATTAGTGGATTTATCAGAGGCATTGGATGCACAATGAATATAAAACGATCTATTTTTGTATTCTAGTGACCACACTTTGGTAATTAATTGAAAAAGATAACACTTAAACTAGCATTGATATTACCAGATACAAAGGAATAAGTTTAACACGGGGTGAGCAAGACCTAGACCCTGAGCACTGCCAAATATTACTGAGATAAATTAAGGAAGGGCTAAGTAATGGAGAGCTAAACGATATTCATTGATTGTGAGACTTAATGTTAACATTTTAATACTTCCTCCTGATCTGTTGATTCAATGGATTCCCTTTCTAAGTACCTGCAGACTTTTGGAGGATTTTAACAAAACTGAGAGTAATACACACACACATATACACACACACACAGAAGACATAGAATGGTTAAGACAATATTGAGAAAAGGACATATTTGGTGGCCTTGCATTACCAAACATATGAGTGATGCAAAGCTAGACAAATGGACTGATCAGGCAACAGAGTCCCAAATATTCACATAAACGTACTGGATTACCAGCAAAAGAGCCATCCAATCCAGCAGAAAAAAAGGTGATCTTTATGTTAAATGCTACAAGAATAATGTGATACATCTATGGAAAAAATAACCTTAGGAAAATGTGGCATTAAAAATTACACAAAAGTACCCGCCATATAAAATGGAGCCATTTGACTTTATCATAAATTATAGTACATTTTTAGTACTATGTTAATTATACATTTTCAACACAACTATATCCAGAATATACATATAATTCCACAAAGCAGTAAGAAAATATGCAAGACCCACTGTAAATGGGCAAAAGCATAGTACAGGCACTTCTAGGATGTTCAAATGATCAATAAGCACAAAAGGTGTTCGACATCATTTGTTCTTAGTAAAATAAGAAAACCACAAAGATAAAACATTGCAGATGCACTGAAATACCTAAAATTAGTAACGCAATTAAAGTACAATTTTGATCAAGATGTGGAGTAACTGGGAGTTCTTACACGTTGAAAAATTTATAAACTGACATAACCACTTTGGAAAAATGTTCAGTGGTACCCAAAAAATGCTCATCATATTCCTACCCTAGGCCTCAGCAAGTTAATACTCAGGTCTCTGCTCAAAACGTAAGTGCAAACATGCATCAGAATGTGTTAAAAAATGTTTATGATGTAAAGTCAATAATTAAAAGCAACTCAAAGATCTGCTAACTGTGGAATGAATAAATAAATTGTAGTGTTTTCATAAAACAAATTACTACATTGCTATAAAAATGAAAAAAAAAATCTGCTACATATAACAGCATGGATAAATCTCACAGGCATGTTGAAGGAAGCCAGAGTTAAAATGACATATTCTGTGTCATTTTATTCATTTGCAATTCAAGAATAGGCAAAGTTAATCAGTGATAGCAGCCAAAAAGAGAGTTATATCTGGTTATTTTACTATTTACTGGGAAAAGGCATCATTTAAAGATTATAATATTCTATACCTTAATCTAAATGGTTGTTCCAAAGGTGCATATATATGTAAAAATTCATTGAGCTGTGTACTTAAGGTCAGTACCTTTTAGTTTTTAGGGAGGGATGTTACACCTCAATAAAAATTCACCAAAGCAACATTTGAGTAACAAATAAGACACCTACCTGAAGGATGAAGTGTTATAAAATAATTTCAACATATGACAATAGGTCAGATTTTTGAAACTTGCCCCTTTTGTAAAAAATAAATTGTATAGTTGTATATCTTTTCAATAATAAAAATAAATTATAACTATTCCAATGAATATTTTAACTTTTCTAAGGCAATTTCACTCTTTTCCCATTATAAGATCATTGTTAATGATAATAAGAAATCAATGCCTGTTCTTTCCTTTGGAAAAATCACCATCAATATTGCCATGCATTTTAAAAAAACACATAGTTTTTATTAGTTCTCAGTCTGACTGTGCACACTACCTGAAATGGTCAGAAGACAGAGATGAAGGGAAAATCTTTTTGTACTGTTGTCAAGTGTCTGTGTTCAACAGCCCAACACCTTTAACTAGACCTATTTTCTGGAATATGCTACCCCACTGATTGATTGTATGTTTATGGTACACAGATAGAAACTTGACACAATTATTTTGTGAAATCAGTTAGTCTACCTTGAGACCCCATTTGTTAAAAATTTGTAGGGATTTAAAGGGAAGAAAAAATTGGCATGGGTCATTTAAAATATTGGTTGACTTCCAATGACTTGGCAGTTTCCTTCAATAAAAATGCCATTTCTTTTTTATTACTATTGCAATGTTTGGTGTAATTTTAGATGCTTGAATTATTGAAAGTCTAATCTCTGTGCAGTCAGGAAGTGACTGCTGTATTACCGAAGAATATATCTATAGGAGCTGGGCTTTACGTTACTTTCTAAACCGTGTCTTGAGAAGGCATTGTTTTTCTGAATATTCATATGTAAAATGTTTACGATGTTGTGGAAGCTACTATATGTTTGGAGAGACAGCCACACCAAGATCATCTTTTCTTTACAAATATCAATGCTTGATATTTTGTCATAAATCCATTGAAAGGTTCATCCTTTCCTGAAAATACTATACCTCACTCTGTTTATGATGTATATAGCACACCGATTTCCTGACTATACCAAAGGACATTTTATGATTGGTAACTTTTTTTATTGCTGTTGGCCGTATGATTGTTAAAAAAGGAGTAAAGGGATCCATTCTAAAAGTTTTGCAAGTGCATAGACTAGAAAACTGAACTCTCTAATTACTGCAGTGACTTTCTAAAATATTTATCTTTTTTTTAGTGTAGAACTATATCATATGTTGTGTCAAAGTGAAGCAAACATTTTCACTTGTATCAGTTCCCAAAATATCTGTTTTTGTCCAAAGGAGCATCTGTTTATGGCAGTAGTGAGATTTTGAAATAAATATAGCAAAATAGATAGGAATCATTTTAAAACTTGTTTCTTAAATAATTCAGGTCAAGATTCTTACTTATAATACCAATTGCTTTTGGAACTTGGAGAGAATATTGCCTATTGTTATTTTTTAATAAACCTATATTTTATTATGTGCATATATTTCATTCATTGTTAGCCATATTGAAAATTCTCCTCAATAAAGCTAGATCGTAATATTTTTGAAAAATATTGTTTGATGAATTGTGGCTATGATCCCTAGAATTGGAGGAAAAAACTAATTTATAACTGAATTGTCACAGAAAGAGAAGGGGCATCCATATGTGACTTTAACTGCATCTAAACATACAAAATCATTGGCATTTTCTGGAAAAAAATCTGGTGTGTGTGGATACTTACAAAATCCAAATAATGTTTGAGATAAGTTAGACTCCTCAAGTTATATGCCCTTCTGATCCCTAGTGCTTGTTATTTTATGTCACATATTACTCAGAGGAAGATATTAAAAGTTAACATTATACCAGAGCAAAATGGCCATATACCAGTTTCCTACATCTATAAATCATGGGCATGAAATCCTGGGGCAATTTCAAACATAGTCCTCTTGGGTCAGGGAACCAATGTGAAGATTCTGCCAGCTGTCTTTTATATCAATGTTCACTATACATTTTTGATCTGGAGAAATAAATTCAGAGTGGAATCCTGGAATTTTCAAGTCTACTTACCAGATAAACCCAGGCTAGAACTTCATTTATCAGTTGTTCTCACTCTGTTATAGTTAATACCTCTCTCTGTTCAAGTAGCACAGTGGAGTTTGAGTCTCCAAGAATTTTTTATTTTTCCTTTAACTAAGGCCAGGTAGACCTCTAGAAGTCTTTTTTATGCCCTTAGATCCCTGTTGAGAAAACAAGAAGAAAATACCTTATTGGGATGGTTTCCAGAGTCTTTACTCAGTGAAACATGGCTTCCCATTCATTCAACCGGTTCAAATCAGGAAATGATTCTCCCATGAAATTATTCAAGTTAGTCACTTATCATCAGACATAGGGATTTTTACCTGTACAATTCAAGTAAGATTTTTTAGGTACTCCATCTGTTTCAGCCTTTAGTTCATTATGATCAATTAGCCACTGACAAAAATGTTTGCAGGTGAAAATACTCTGTACTGAGCCAGCTCCAAATTCCATTATAGTAAACATGCCTACCTTGTCTCCAATCCTTAAGACTTGCTCCTTGCCTTCTGCCACTTCAGGAACTTATTCTATTGAACTAGAGCCCATTTGAATAGTGGCGTCTCTCATAATTATTCCCTGCTTGCAGTGGGCAAATATTGCAAAACTTTTCAGACATTATCCCCACACACTACTCTAACCCTCAGTGCACATCCAAATGCTTTTTTTTTTTAAGATTTTTTTCATGTGGACCACCTTTAAAGTCTTTATTAAATCTGTTACAATATTGCTTCTGTTTTATGTTTTGGTTTTTGGCCACAAGGCATGCTCCCTGACCAGGGATGGAACCTGCACCCCCTGTATTGGAAGGCAAAGTCTTAACCACTGTACTGCCAGGGAAGTCCCCCCAATACCTTTTTTGAAGAAAGTGTTTTCTGTGAAATCTAAGGGAAAATGCCTTTTTTTTTTTTCTTTTTTTTTTTTCTTTATTTATTTTTGGCTGTGTTGGGTTTTCATTGCTGGGCGCAGTCTTTCTCTAGCTGCAGCGAGCAGGGGCTGCTCTTCGTTGCGGTGAGCAGGCTTCTCATTGCGGTGGCTTCTCTTGCTGCGGAGCACGGGTTCTAGGCATGCGGGCTTCAGTAGTTGTGGCAGACATTCTCTAGAGTGCAGGCTCAGTAGTTGTGGCTTGTGGGCTCTAGAGCGCAGGCTCAACAGTTGTGGTGCACAGGCCTCATTGCTCCACGGCATGTGGGATCTTCCCGGTCCAGGGCTCGAACCCGTGTCCCCTGCATTGGCAGGCAGATTCTTAACCACTGTGCCGCCAGGGAAGCCTGAAAATGCCTTTTTGGGTGTTAAGCAATTTGCATGCACATCAATAGTCCTATCCCCATAAGCTCTGTGATTCCTTCCTACATATTACATGGAATTATGCTCTTTCAAACTCATTTAATATAGGCCATATTTGAAGCCACACTTTAGTCAAAAAACCAAATTAATCGTTAGAACTACTTCCAGCTATGAAGCTAACACTGTGAATTCAGAATACTTAATCTGTATATGTAATTAAACCCATTTGGACAAGCTCAGCCTAATTCAATGTTAATGCTCCTCCTTCCCTGATCCAGCATCCTTAGAATCTATTTCTGCATGTACTCCCATGATCTTGACAGCATAACTTGTTAAAATGATACTAGATTTTTAGTGTGCTGTACCCCAGTGCATACTTTGTACTTGCATCTCCCCCCAAATGAGATCTACTTAGATTTAAATCTAATTATAGGTATTGTAGCCATGAGAGATGCTAAAGGTAAGTTTTGAGGAAAGATGTTTACAAGGCAATTGCCCAAGTGAAATCATTAGAGAGAATTAAACAAAGGGAAGTTAACTTTAGAATGGGAAGGAGGGATTGCTTCCCCAGGAAAAGAGGTTCAAGGCACACAGATTCGTCAGAATTCCCCATATTGTCCCACTGCTATCCAAACCCTAGTTTGCTAATTATAGGACTGGAAAGACTGAATTGTAATTCAGCAATGTGTAGACTCATAATCTGTGTCTAATTTTCTGAAATATTTGCATTGTGGCTAATAAGAGCTAAGAGAGAATTTCAGGGAAATCATAGATGCTCTCATTCTTTGATCATGACTTGAAATGGATATTTAAATTCATGACATTGTCCATTTCTTTCTATAATCCCTCAAATGCACTCAGAAAGAACTAACTCAAAACAAAGTATTCTATGCAGTATTTATGCTATAATATCTTATTGCACTAGTCACTTGTCTCTTAATACATGGATTTCCATAGCAGCTTTATTTCATTCACCTTCAGGTAGAAAATTGTAAAAAAAACAGTCTTTGATACTGCCTGCTCTGTTCCTCAAGAGTCCCATTTTTCACTGCTAATTTAACTCCTGCCTTCAAATCTCTTCAGGTCAGATAACCAACAACAAATTCCTATCTTCATGGCTTTATTTTCCTGGAACTATTTTCATTCCTAAATAATGTGCTCAGTAACAGAAGGCACTCTATTTTAAGTGCCTTATATTTTGATGTCCAAGTCCACATAATTGGGAAGTCTTTCTGTTGATTTCTGAAAGCATGGGATTTTTTTTTTTTTTTTTTTTTTACTAACATCTACAGTGTGCTCAGCACTACAGTGCAAGCACTGTCATCTTCAGATTTCTTTACAGGTGTGAAAACAAGCAGACCTGCCTACATTTATACATTTGCAAATAGGATTGAAGTTCAGGTTTGGTCTCACTTCAAAGCTTTTTTTTTCCCCCTGATAAAAATTGAACCTCCTGATTATATTATGTTCTAGTTCATTGTCTTCTCATGTCCCCTCTTCCTACAAATAGACTGTAATTCTGTGACATGTTTAAGATCTTCCAAATTACTTTTAATGATTTGGAGCAACACGCAGAAGAAATAAAGGCAACCAGAAATAACCATTGAAACTATGAAAATATACACCCAGAGACAAAATTATATTCAGAAGATCAGAAAGAGAGCCAAGAACTGAGTGCTATCTACTTAGGCTGCAGCTGCAGAGAATGAGAAAGTTTCTGATTATAAAATGATACATCTCAACTGTTGAATATTTGGAAATTACAAAATTCTTATAAAAGTAAAAGCATACACAATCAAAAAATGAAGGAAAGAGACTGGATATATTTTTCATGCTCCTGGCTTAAATTATATTTGTAAGCATTTTCCCTGGATGTAACAGTCATTATAAATTTTAATATATGTATATTTTTGCATAATATAGCCTGCTACATGCTTGACATCTATATGGAGTTAGTAGAATTATGCTCTATTACTTATTAAACCATGTCACTAGTTCAGTTGTTTAGGATGCTTCTGACTTAATCATATTCAGTTGTGCTCATTTTCGATGTAAAAATGTTTCAATTCCATATGCCAATTGCTGCTTATTATCAAAGACCTCCACTCAAAAAAAGGTTATAATTATTTGCACTTTCACACTGAATATGATCTATGATGGAATAATTCCACTGCACATTTTATATGTAAGAGAAACTCATAAATGTATACTAGAAAGCATCAACATCAAAACATCAACTGCCATAAACATCAAAAAGTTAGAGCAGTATTTTGTTTAAGAGCAAAAATCAGGAAAAATTAAATATTCTTTAGCTAGTGAATACATAATAAATCCATAAAATGGAGTTTTATAAAACAGGAAAACGAAGAAACCATATTTACATACACAAAGCAACATGCATCTGAGTGAAAAAAAAAAAGTATAGTCTTCTAAGACAGGGCACCAACAAGAAACAGAGCGCACTCTCACATTAGAGTAATTCTAGGCAGATGTACTCATAAAGCTGGGGAAGTGGGTAAACTAATGAGAGAAAATGAAAACCTGGTATGAAGCAGGCACCAGGTGACCACTTCCTTTTCGAACAGCCTCTGCCACTTGTATTCAGTACCCACTGGCAGCTTCTGTCTTAAAATCTAATGATAAAATTCAACTTCCTTATTAATTAAATAAAGTGATAATTTAGAACAGCTAGCGCTAACACCTTTTATTTTGATTTAGAGAAACATGTTTTAGGAGGTATATTACAAAAATTGTAGAGACTGCTTTAAAAGGAGTGAATATTTCCACTCAGCATGTTAAGTGTTTTGAAATATTTTTATAATTTTTTTCTATTTTTCAGTGAAAAAAATTATTTTACAGATGTGGAATATGAAGGCTTGAGAAAAATTACTGAGCTGCTTATGTTACCTATGAGGAGCAGAGAGATTTAAATTCAGGGTTCTTTTCATCATGATATCAATACTCACATTGTGTAACATCACCAGAAAATTTTTAAAAATAATCTCACATTCAGAATATGTTAACTGACTTCTGATATTCTTAAAATATTTCTAATACACAATTTTGATAAATGCACTGAGATGATCAAATTCATTTATTTTCATGCAGTAAGGATATCTTAGTCATTCATCTGTAAAAAATAATTCCTAGCTTTTGTAGACAGAACAAAAAATAAAACTCGAAGAGAGGCAATGAAATCAAACGTGATTATATATATATATTTAACATCTTTATTGGAGTATAATTGCTTTACAATGGTGTGTTAGTTTCTGCTTTATAACAAAGTGAATCAGTTATACATATACATATGTTCCCATATCTCTTCCCTCTTGCTTCTCCCTCCCTCCCACACTCCCTATCTCACCCCTCTAGGTGGTCACAAAGCACCGAGCTGATCTCCCTGTGCTATGTGGCTGCTTCCCACTAGCTATCTATTTTACGTTTGGTAGTGTATATATGTCCATGCCACTCCCTCACTTCGTCCCAGCTTCCCCTTCCCCCTCCCCGTGTCCTCAAGTCCATTCTCTACGTCTGCGTCTTTATTCCTGTCCTGCCCCTAGGTTCTTCACAACCTTTGTTTTGTTTTTTTTTTTAGTTTCCATATATATGTTTTAGCATGCAGTATTTCTTTTTCTCTTTCTGACTTACTTCACTCTGCATGACAGACTCTAGGTCCATCCTCCTCACTACATATAACTCAATTTCGTTTCTTTTTATGGCTGAGTAATATTCCATTGTATATATGTGCAACATCTTCTTCATTCATGCATCTGTTGATGGACACTTAGGTTGCTTCCGTGTCCTGGCTATTGTAAATAGAACTGCAGTGAACGTTGTGATACATGACTCTTTGAATTATGGTTTTCTCAGGGTACATGCCCAGCAGTGGGATTGCTGGGTCGTATGGTAGTTCTATTTTTAATTTTTGAAGGAACTTCCATACTGTTCTCCATAGTGGCTGTATCAATTTACATTCCCACCAGCAGTGCAAGAGGGTTCTCTTTTCTCCACATCCTCTCCAGCATTTATTGTTTGTAGATTTTTTGATGATGGCCATTCTGGCTTGTGTGAGGTGATACCTAATTGTAGTTTTGATTTGCATTTCTCTAATGATTAGTGATGTTGAGCTTTCATGTGTTTGTTGGCAATCTGTATATCTCCTTTGGAGAAATGTATTTAGGTCTTCTGCCCATTTTTGGACTGGGTTGTTTGTTTTTTTGATATTGAGCTGCATGAGCTGCTTGTAAATTTCGGAGATTAATCCTTTGTCAGTTGCTTCATTTGCAAATATTTTCTCCCATTCAGAGGGTTGTCTTTTCGTCTTCTTTATGGTTTCCTTTGCTGTGTAAAAGCTTTTAAGTTTCAGTAGGTCCCATTTGTTCATTTTTGTTTTTACTTCCATTTCTCTAGGAGGTGGGTCAAAAAGGATCTTGCTGTGATTTATGTCATAGAGTGTTCTGCCTATGTTTTCCTCTAAGAATTTGATGGTGTCTGGCCTTACATTTAGGCCTTTAATCCATTTTGAGCTTATTTTTGTGTATGGTGTTAGCGAGTGATCTAATCTCATACATTTACATGTAGCTGTCCAGTTTTCCCAGCACCACATATTGAAGAGGCTGTCCTTTCTCCACTGTACATTCCTGCCTCCTTTATCAATGATAAGGTGACCATATGTGTGTAGGTTTATCTCTGGGTTTTCCTTCCTGTTACATTGATCTATATTTCTGTTTTTGTGCCAGTACCATACTGTCTTGATTACTGTAGCTTTGTAGTATAGACTGAAGTCAGGGAGCCTGATTCCTCCAGCTCCGTTTTTCTTTCTCAAGATTGCTTTGTCTATTTGGGGTCTTTTGTGTTTCCATACAAATTGTGAATTTTTTTGTTCTGGTTCTGTGAAAAATGCCATTGTTAGAGTGATAGGGATTGCATTGAATCTGTTGATTGCTTGGGTAGTATAGTCATTTTCACAATGTTGATTCTTCCAATCCAAGAACATGGTATATCTCTCCATCTGTTTGTATCATCTTAAATTTTGTTCATCAGCGTCTTACAGTTTTCTGCATACAGGTCTTTTTTCTCCTTAGGTAGGTTTATTCCTAGGTGTTTTATTCTTTTTGTTTCAGCAGTAAATGGAGTGTTTCCTTAATTTCCCTTTCAAATTTTTCATCATTAGTGTATAGGAGTGCAAGAGATTCCTGTGCATTAATTTTGTATCCTCCTACTTTACCAAATTCATTGTTTAGCTCTAGTAATATTCTGGTAGCGTCTTTAGGATATATAGTATCATTTCGTCTTCTAACAGTGACAGCTTTACTTCTTCTTTTCTGATTTGGATTCCTTTTATTTCTTTTTCTTCTCTGCTTGCTGTGGCTAAAACTTCCAAAACTATGTTGAATAATAGTGGTGAGAGTGGGCAACCTTGTCTTGTTCCTGATCTTAGTGGAAATGATTTCAGTCGTTCACCATTGAGAACAACGTTGGCTGTGGGTTTGTCATATATGGCCTTTATTATGTTGACATAAGTATGCTCTATGCCTACTTTCTGTAGGGTTTTTCTCATAAATGGGTGTTGAATTTTGTCAAAAGCTTCTTCTGCATCTAATGAGATGATCATATGGTTTTTCTCCTTCAGTTTGTTAATATGGTTTATCACATTGATTGATTTGCGTATATTGAAGAATCCTTGCATTCCTGGGATAAACCCCACTTGATCATGGTGTATGATCCTATTAATGTGCTGTTGGATTCTGTTTGCTAGTATTTCATTGAGGATATTTGCATCTATGTTCATCAGTGATATTGGCTTGTAGTTTTCTTTTTTTGTGACATCTTTGTCTGGTTTTGGTATCAGCGTGATGATGGCCTTGCAGAATGAGTTTTGGAGTGTTCTGCCATATTTTGGAGGAGTTTGAGAAGGATAGGTGTTATCTCTTCTCTAAATGTTTGATAGAATTTGCCTGTGAAGCCATCTGGTCCTGGGCTTTTGTTTGTTAGAAAATTTTTAATCACAGTTTCAATTTCAGTGCTTGTGATTGGTCTGTTTATATTTTCTACTTCTTCCCGGTTCAGCCTCAGAAGGTTGTGCTTTTCTAAGAATTTGTCCATTTCTTCCAGGTTGTGCATTTTATTGGCATAGAGTTTCTTGTAGTAATCTCTCGTAATCCTTTGTATTTCTGCAGTGTCAGTTGTTACTTCTCCATTTTCATTTCTAATTCTATTGATTTGTCTTCTCCCTTTTTTTCTTGATGAGTCTGGCTAATGGTGTATCAATTTTGTTTATCTTCACAAAGAACCAGCTTTTAGTTTTGCTATTGTTTCCTTCATTTCTTCTTCATTTATTTCTAACCTGATCTTTATGATTTCTTTCCTTCTGTTAACTTTGGGGTTTTTTTGTTTTTCTTTCTCTAATCACTTTAGGTGTAAGGTTAGGTTGTTTGTTTGAGATGTTTCTTGTTTCTTGAGGTAGGATTTTATTGCTGTATACTTACCTCCCAGAACCACTTTTGCTGCATCCCATAGGTTTTGGGTCATCATGTTTTCATTGTCTTTGTTTCTAGGTATTTTTTTATTTCCTCTTTGATTTCTTCAGTGATCTCTTGGTTATTAAGTAGTGTATTTTTTATCCTCCATGTGTTTGTAGTTTTTACAGATTTCTTCCCGTAATTGATATCTAGTCTCATAGCGGTGTGGTTCGAAAAGACACTTGATAAAATTTCATTTTCTTAAAATTATCAGGGCTTGATTTGTGACCCAAGATATGATCTATCCTGGAGAATGTTCCATGAGCACTTGAGAAGAAAGTGTATCTTTTTCCATCCCCTCACTTTCAGTCTGTATGTGTCCCTAGGTCTGAAGTGGGTCTCTTGTAGACAGCATATATACGGGTCTTGTTTTTGTATCCATTCAGCCAGTCTATATCTTTGGGATGGAGCATTTAATCCATTTACATTTAAGGTAACTATCGATATGTATGTTCCTATTACCATTTTCTTAATTGTTTTGCGTTTATTATTGTAGGTCTTTTCCTTCTCTTGTGTTTCCTGCCTAGAGAAGTTTCTTTAGCATTTGTTGTAAAGCTGGTCTGGTGGTGCTGAATTCTCTTAGCTTTTGCTTGTCTGTAAAGGTTTTAATATCTCCATCGAATCTGAATGAGATCCTTGCTGGGTAGAGTAATCTTGGCTGTAGGTTTTTCCCTTTCATCACTTTAAATATGTCCTGCCACTCCCTTCTGGCTTGCAGAGTTTCTGCTGAAAGATCAGCTCTTAACCTTATGGAGATTCCCTTATATGTTATTTGTTGTTTCTCCTTTGCTACTTTTAATATTTTTTCTTTGTATTTAATTTTTGATATTTTGATTAATATATGTCTTGGCATATTTCTCCTTGGATTTGTCCTGTATGGGACTCTCTGTGCTTCCTGGATTTGATTGACTAATTCCTTTCCCTTATTAGGGAAGTTTTCAACTATAATCTCTTCAAATGTTTTCTCAGTCCCTTTCTTTTTCTCTTCTTGTGGGACCCCTATGATTCAAACGTTGGTTTGTTTAATGTTGTCCCAGATGTTTCTGAGATTGTCCTCAATTCTTTTGATTCTTTTTTCTTTATTCTGCTCTGCAGTAGTTATTTCCATTATTTTATCTTCCAGGTCACTTCTCCGTTCTTCTGCTTCAGTTATTCTGCTATTGATTCCTTCTAGGGAATTTGTAATTTTTTTATTGTGTTGTTCATAATTGTTTGTTTGCTCTTTAGTTTTTCTAGGTCCTTGTTAAATGTTTCTTGTATTTTCTGCATTCCATTTCCAAGATTTTGGATTATTTTTAGTCTAATTACTCTGAATTCTTTTTCAGGTAGACTGCCTATTTCCTCTTCATTTGTTTGGTCTGGTGGGTTTTTGCCTTGCTGCTTCATCTGCTGTGTATTTCTCTGTCTTCTTATTTTGCTTAACTTACTGTGTTTGGGGTCTCCTTTCCGCAGGCTGCCGGTTTGTAGTTCCTGTTGTTTTTGGTTTCTGCCCCCAGTGGCTAAGGTTTGTTCAGTGGGTTCTGTAGGCTTCCTGGTGGAGGGGACTAGTGCCTGTGTTCTGGTGGATGAGGCTGGATCTTTTCTTTCTGGTGGGCAGGTCCGTGTCCAGTTGTGTGTTTTGGGGTGTCTGTGACCTTATTATCACTTTAGACAGCCTGTCTTCTAATGGTGTGGTTGTGTTCCTGTCTTGCTAGTTGTTTGGCATAGGGTGTCCAGCACTGTAGCTTGCTAGTCATTGAGTGGAGCTGGGTCTTAGCCATGAGATGGAGGTCTCTGGGAGAGCTTTTTCTGTTTGATATTACGTGGAACTGGGAGGTCTCTGGTGGCCCAATGTCCTGAACTAGGCTCTCCCACCTCAGAGGCACAGGCCTGACACCTGGCCGGAGCACCAAGACCCAGTGAGCCACATGACTCAGAAGAAAAAGGAGAATAAAAGAAAGAAAGAGAATAAAAAGAAATAAAATAGAATGAAATAAAGTTATTAAAATATAAAAATAATTATTAAAAAGAAATTGAAAAGTAATGAAAAAAAAAGAAGAGAGCAACCAAACCAAAAAACAAGTCCAGCAATGATAACAAGCACTAAAAACTATAAAAACTATATAATAAAAAACTGTATAAAAACTATACAAAAAAAAAAAAAACGGACAGAGAGAACCGTACGACAAATGGTAAAAGCAAAGCTATACAGACAGTATCTCACAGAGAAGCATACACATACCCACTCAGAAAAATGAGGAAAAGGAAAAAAATATATATATCGTTGCTCCCAAATTCTACCACCTCAGTTTGGGATGATGCGTTGTCTATTCACGTATTCCACAGATGCAGGGTACATCAAGTTGATTGTGGAGCTTTAATCCGCTGCTCCTGAGGCTATTGGGAGAGATTTCCCTTTCTCTCCTTTGTTCACACAGCTCCTGGGGTTCAGCTTTGGATTTGGCCCCGCCTCTGCATGTAGGTCGCCGGAGGGCATCTCACCCCACACAGACAGGAGGGGGTTTAAGGAGCAGCTGATTAGGGGGCTCTGGCTCACTCAGGCCGGGGGTGGGTTGTGTGTGGGGGGAAAGGAGGGTTACGGAATGCAGGGAGAGCCTGTGGCGGCAGAGGCCAGCATGACGTTGTGACAGCCTGAGGTGCACCTTGTGTTCTCCCAGGGCACTTGTCCCTGGGTCACGGGACCCTGGCAGTGGCAGGCTGCACAGGCTCCCTGGAAGGGGGTTGTGGATAGTGACCTGTGCTCGCACACAGGCTTCTTGGTGGCGGCAGCAGCCTTAGTGTCTCGTGCCCGTCTCTGGGGTCCGTGCTGATAGCCAGGTCTCGCGCCCGTTTCTGGAGCTCGTTTAGGCAGTGCTCTGAATCCTCTCTCCTCATGCACCCCAAAACAATGGTCTCTTGCCTCTTCGGCAGGTCCAGACTTTTTCCCGGACTCCCTCTCGGCCAGCTGTGGCGCACTAGCCCCCTTCAGGCTGTGTTCACCCTGCCAACGCCAGTCCTCTCCCTGGGATCCGACCTCCGAAGCCTGAGCCTCAGCTCCCAGCCCCCTCCTGTCCCGGCAGGTGAGCAAACAAGCCTCTCGGGCTGGTGAGTGCTGGTCGGCACTGATCTCTGTGCGGGAATCTCTCCACTTTGCCCTCCGCACCCCTGTGACTGTGTTCTCCTCGTGGCTCCAAAGCTTCCCCCCTCTGCCCCCCGCAGTTTCCACCCGTGAAGGGCCTTCCTAGTGCGCGGAAACCTTTCCTCCTTCACGGCTCCCTCCCACTGGTGCAGGTCCCATTCCTATTCTTTTGTCTCTGTTTATTCTTTTTTCTTTTGCCCTACCCAGGTACGTGGGGAGTTTCTTGCCTTTTGGGAGGTCTGAGGTCTTCTGCCAGCGTTCAGTAGGTGTTCTGTAGGAGTTGTTCCACATGTAGATGTACTTCTGGTGTATCTGTGGGGAGGAAGGTGATCTCCGCGTCTTACTCTTCTGCCATCTTGAAGGTCTCCCCTGATTATATGTTTTGGTGTAACTCTACTACCTGCATAGATTCAATTCTCATGAGAAAATGGGATTTGTATAATAATATAGCATTTATTTAGTCAAGATAGTTCAAGAAATATCATTTTCTACTTCATCATTCTATTCGTTTTTCTTTGAAAATAAAAATCTTTGAGGACATGTAGTCAAACTGAAGACCATTGGTGGAAACAGCAAATGAATTGGTCAATATTTGGCAGTTAATTTCCTCAGTATAGTTGCTAATATTTACCCATCCTCAATCTCATTCAGTAGATTTATGTTTTCTGGATATACACATAACTATTAATCCATTAATGTGTGGTGTCACTTCCTAAAACTGGACTACCCTCCCAGATTTATCTGTACAGTACCATAGTTTCTGAGATAATGATACAAATAATTTTCAATTAGCCAGTGAGCTTTTAGAATATTTTGCCACAGAGAATCTGATTCTTTGGATTCAATTAGATTCCCCTTTGCTTTGATTAGATGAATGAACAAAAAACACTCTACCTTTCTACAAAAAACAGTAGTCTGGAATGGTTACTTTGTTATCTTAAAGAGATTTTTATTCATAGACCTGCTGACAATTAGTCTTTTCCTAGCTCATAACTCCCAAACAGAAATACCTGAAAGTGGTCTCTACTTTAAAACTGACAGAAGAAGCAAAGACTGAATTTATTTACATAATCACTATAAATTTTACACAGACATGTAGATATATATTACTCAATCTGTCGGTATATTCCCTCCTAAATTCTCCTAAATGCCCATTCCTAAGTCATGTTTGTTTATTTATATATTTATTCATTCATTATTCAGCACTTAAGTGCATACTATTTGTGTATATATATATATTCAGCATATACAATGATGAAATGAGCTAACTATTAAAAATACTGAGGTGAATAAAGTACTGTCTTTGTACATAATTTGACAGATAGATATTCAGAATGCTTGTGTTGCAATGTGAGTGTTGTAATGAATGCATAGAGAGGGTAAAATGGATGCAGAGAGAAAAATATCATAGTGCTTTTTGAAAGTTTTTCCTGTACTAAAAGTGACTCCTACATTTTAGGTTTTTGTTATTTAATGGCATAAAGCAACCCCCATTTATGATGCCCACCTTCTGCAGGATAGAAGTCTGGGCATGGCATAGATGGATTCTTTGCTTGGGGCCTCACTAGGTTGAAATCATGGTGTTGCCAAAACTGCACGTTTATCTGTAGATAAATATTCCCTTCCAAGATCACCTAGGTTGTTAGGAAAATTAATTCCTCATGGTTGTAGATCTGAGGTCCCGATTTTCTTACTGGTTTTGGCCAAGAGTAGCTGCCAGTTGCTAGTGGCCCCACCCAGGTCCTAGCCATGGGGCCCTATTGTAAGGTACCATCTTACTTCAAGGACAGCAGGAGAATTTTCCTCCAGTTGGCTACAAGGGAATGTTACGTAACATACGTAGCCATGGGAGAGATTTTCCCATCATCTTTGACATATAATATAACTAACTGAAGGGAAGCACAATTCTATCATATTCCCGGGTCCCATGAAAGCTCAAGGGGAGAGAATTATCCATGTGGTTAAATGAATCAGTATTTTCTGTTATGATTTGAATATGTCTCTTAAGAAATTCTTCTTTCCATCCATATCTGCTTAATATTTTGTCAAATCTTTTAGTATGTCTCAAATTTTACTTTCATTTTTAAGATACCTGTATGGTGTGTGATGGAGGTTTTTTCCCAAGTAAATAATCAGTTTTCCCTCCATCATTTATTGAATTATCCACTCTTTTTCTGTTTACCTGTAATTTTAGCTCTTTCATATATTATAGATCTGGGAGCTCTCAATTCTGTTTCATGTTGTTTTTCTACTTTTTAACCAATAATATATCTTTATTGCCACAGCCTTTTTAAAAGTGTAGATATAAAATAACTTGTTCACAATCATATTTTTATTCTTCAGAGGGTTTTGTATACCCTTGGATCTTTACCAAATATATTTTAAAAATAAATTTTCATATTCTACTAAAAAGATGCCATAATTATGATTGGAGTCACATTGAATCAATGTGCTCACTACAAAAGATTTGACATCTTAGTATAATTGCCTGCTCATCCATAACATTGTTTCTTTTCTCCATTTATTAAGCCTTCTTGAATGTTCTTTAAAATGTAATATATAATTTTTGTATAATGTCTTTGTATATATTTTGTGATTATTTCTGCTTCAGTGTTCTCCTGAAGTTTGTATGGATGTTAGAATAATGCGTTCTACGGTGGAAGCAAGAAAACCACTTAATTAGAACACTTTTGACAATAATCCTGTTACAATAGTGATGGACTTCAGAAATCTCAGTAGAGATAAAACCACTTTCTTTTTCATAATTTACTTCCATATCCCAATATTATTTTTTTTTAAATAAATTTATTTATTTATTTATTTATGGCCACATTGGGTCTTCATTGCTATGCGCAGGCTTTCTCTAGCTGCATTGAGTGGGGGCTACCCTTCGTTGTGGTGCGTGGGCTTCTTATTGTGGTAGCTTCTCTTGTTGTGGAGCACAGGTTCTAGGTGCGTGGGCTTCAGTAGTTGTGGCACGTGGGCTTCAGTAGTTGTGGTACGTGGGCTTCATTAGTTGTAGCTCATGGGCTCTAGAGTGCAGGCTCAGTATTTGTGGTGCATGAGCTTAGTTGCTCTGCGGCATGTGGAATCTTCCTGGACCAGGGCTCAAACCTGTGTCCCCTGCATTGGCAGGCGGATTCTTAAACACTGTACCACCAGAGAAGTCCCCAGTATTATTAATCTCAGAATTGTCTTCACAAATCTTGACCACTCCATTTTTCGTATTTATTAACAATGTATGGGAAGGTGACATATGAAAATGTCAAAATATTTGTGTATGTGTGTATAATTGACATATAATGAATAGAAAATATATGTTAAACTTATAAAAATTTAATTAAATCTTTCTAAGACATTTATAATACAATAAATAGAGAGAGCAGGGTGCATAACACTGGAAAACTTACTGTAAACCAGAAACTAGTAGACAAAAGGCATTGGTTTTATAAAGACATTAGTTTTTATAATGGTAAGCCTCATTATTTCTCTTAGTTGGTGAAACCCCAAAAGAGAATACTTAACAATTTTCATTTTTGTAGTGCTGCAATCAGGCAATCTTAACTTGGGTCAAGACATCAGAAGCTTCAGGGTGATCTATGGTCATTTACTCAAATATCTTAATCCCTAAAGGTTTGCTCTCATCATAGTTTAAAAAAGTTTTAAAACAGTGTATATTATATAAAACATATTAAATGACTAAAATCAAATATGTTTATGTATACAAATAGATAGATACACATATATATATATTTTAAATGATAGTGCATTAGGTTAGGAGTAGAATAAGATCCAGAAAAGTGGTAACAGTAATTAGTAATCATAATAATAATAACAATTGTGGCTCTCCTATTGAGTGCTTAGTACATGTAACATACTGTTCAAGTGTTTTACATAACTGATATCTATCTACAGTATGAAAATGGCTTATTATAATACCTTATTTCCTAAAATTAATATGCATTGTTTTATACAAACACGTTATACAAAGAGGGTAAATGAGAGTCAGAAGTGCAGAGTAATTTGGTCAAACTCTCTCACTCCAGTGTTGTCGCTCAGATTATGGGCTTTCTGGCCAGAAGATTGTTATTTTGATTCTAATGTTCACAAATGTAAAATGGAGCTACAATAACCCATATCTCATTGAATTGTTTTAGAACATAATGATAGTAAAATTCATAATGTGTAACAAAATGTAGGGGATCAACAAACATTATTTTATAATATATTAACATAAATTTAAATAATCTATCATCCCTATAATACTGAATTACATATAGATAAAATATTATGTGCATACATATAATATAATGTATTGCACATACATATAATATATTGGTATATCATAATCACATCAATATAACTATATAAGTATAAAATATGGGGATATATGGTATAAGCATGTTGTAGTTTATAGTATATTATCTAATATTACTTATTAATTACCATCAATGTTATTAACCAGAGTTGAAATGTAATCTTTGTAACTTCAATAGTATTTACTATTTTCATAATGACATTATAACTTTCAAGAAATCCAACACATATTAAAAGTTTTTCAATTTATTTTTTCTATCCTTAACGTGAGGGATGAATTATGTCACCTTTAAAGATACATTTTGCTGTAAAATTTGATTATAATTTTTTGTGCAGAATATATCACAAATTTTAATTCATCCTTACATTCAGAATTTTTTTTTACTTTCATTTAATTTTTGAAATACAAATTGCTATTTAAATAAGTTTTTCACAAACTTTAATTTTTTGATATAAACTGTGATTGATACATTTCACATTGATGCCGTTTTCTGGAAAAAATGTGAAAAATTGACTTGGCTATTCAGAAATCACTATATTTTCAGTATTTCTACTTTTCATTTTTATTTAACTTGAAAGAATATATCATACATCTAGCATTTTATGTTGAGACTTTTGGTCATACTGTATAATTTTGAGTCAATGAAATGTGAATTTCTAATTCACTTGTGGATTATTAAGACTAACTTTTTAACCTCTAATATTTGCTAAGGAATTACAATTCATGATCAGAAATATATTTTATGTCTCAAAGGTTTAATCTTCTGTCCTGAACTTATTTTTATTCAAGGCAACTAGGCAAAGTCTAAATGTTCTTTTCATGAGCTGTCCATCATTTGCATTACATGAATAGATAAATAAACATAAATCTGGAAGAATGTACAAAATCAATTAACCAAACAAATCATGCATAGAACTCAAAGGACGTAAATTGTAAATGCTAAAAATGTACTCAACCAAAAATTGTAACAGCTTCCCTACATAATAATTATTGCATTTTTTTTAATATAGTTTATTTTTATTACAATCATTTAATCTAAGAGTCAGCCTGAGTGTTAACAGAGATAAATAGGTGCATTCTTGTTCTTAATTATTCTTCATTTTTTAAAAGTGGAAAGTATCAGACTCTCTTAGATGAGTGTTTTAACCAAAGTGTAGAACATTGACAAACACTCTACACTTGAAACTGTAGAATACAAATAGAATCGTTGCCAAAAAAACAGGTAGCGTTTTGTCTGTTTAAATCTGTATTAGTAAAATGAATTCTTAAGCATGACCTTCTGCACAGAGTGGTATTATTAAAATTAGAAATTTTGAATTGCTCTAAAGTGTGTATTAATATATTTATTTATATGATAGATGCGCTTTTGCCTTTGTGCCATGATATTTTCTCAAACTTCTGTCTGGTAAACTTTGTAAATGAATAAATTAAGGAAAATCATGTGTCAACTTTGACCTCAAAACACTCAGCTGTTTTCACATTTAGCAAACTAACTATAGCTCAGTCTGTAGAGGAGGTAATTTGAATATGTAAGATGTTCTTGAACCTTCACTACAGTACTTTCTTGGCCTGATTATCTCCACCATGACTGTGAGTTCACTGTCATGCACTGTATGAATCTGGGCCTCAAATAAATACTTTTTATTTTAACTCTTCTCAAAATTACTTGCTCATCAATTCGTAAGTTGTTTCTGCTACAGCTGACTTACAGAGGTTGTTAAGTGGCCATGAATCTAGTTAGCTGCCTACAAAAATCCCCAATACACTCTTGAGAATTTGCTCCTCCACTGAGCTGGGATTTGGGTTTCTGAATAATACAGTAAGCTCTCAGTTCAATCAATTATTGATAATGACATCTTATTACTAAGAAGAATATTTTATATTTGAGACCTCATTTTTTAAAAAGGGAAGTTTCCATAAGCATGGTTTCTATATTTTTTCATTTGACCTTTGCAACATTTTATGGAAGGTTGGATAAGAATGACTATTTAAGCTTTAATTTTTCTTTAGTATAATGATTAAACCAACCCATTTCAATGGCTGAAACTAATTTTTTCACATTATTTTTCTATCCCTTTCTTTATTATTTTCTTGGGGTTAACAGGTTTATCTCACTCTCCATCAAGCAATAGTGTTTATTTTTTTTCCTGTCATCACTTACGTTCAGGGTCTACTAAAACATCACCTGAGATTAATCCCACTGCAAGTTCTAACCTGAGTCCTCAGGTGGAGGTAAATCTACCAGAGCCAAGACAAATAAATAGGCTGCTGAACCTATGATTCATTTATTTGAATATTTTCAACTTTGTTGCTTGTGTGTTACTGATATTAGTTATTCTATATTTATAACCAGCTTTGCACACGTGCTTGGTTTTTTTTTTTTTTAAATCAAATCTCTGCCATAGACACTTGTTATTTTAATACATTTGTGTTTCATCTACCCTTATCTTAACATTATGCTCAGTTTCTCTTGTTATCCATCTCAAGTTAATTCATCATGGCCTGGTTTTCTTTGATATTAATTTAGCATGATTCAAGCTGTGCAATGAATTTTCAGTTGCTTACATCAACAACTGCCAGTCTGTGTGATTTAAGATACCTTTGATATCTTTTTGATCTGTTTAGTTAGTGATTCAATTATTCTAAACTCTAGGAGTAATTGCTGACCCAAATTTTACCAAAGGACAGTAAGACTGCATCCCATTGCGTTTTATATGTTTCTATTGTCTAGGACTTTCTTTGATGTTCTGTCCAGCCTCAGTAGAATTGCTGTTCTGTGTATTTAATTATATTTTATCACATATTATTTTAAATGAACAAAAATTAAAATGTAATATTTAAGTATCCATGCTCATAATGAGGGGGAATTAAGCTCTACATCCTGGTGAGAGAATAATTAAATAATATGTAGACATGTTAAAATCACCCCAGAAATTAATGCCTATTGGGAGAGATACTTTGAGGCTATGCATCTATACTGTTTCTCCTTATCTGTTTGTTCACAAATTTTATCATTCATCATTGGTCTCACCTACAGCAATTATTGTGGTATTCTCATGATGATTTTCTATTTCCCACATTTCTTCTACATTTGTTATTTTGAACTGTTTTGTAAGAAAGATTTGTCCTTTATTCCTTTATTTACATCAGATGGATTCATGATTATATTAGTTTTCTATTGATGCTTTAAAGATACTGCACAAATTTAGCAGGATTCAACAGCATCCATTTATCATCTCACAATTTCCATGTGTCCGAAGTCTGGGCATAGTGTAGCTCAGCTTGTTCCTCTGCTCTGAGATGCACAAGACAGAAAGCAGGTGTATACAGGGCTGAATTATTTTCTAGAGTCCTTCCACGTTCACACAGGTTGTCGGTGGGATTTAGTTGCCTGCCGTTGGAGGCTTGAAGTTTACTTGCCAGATGTCAGCCAGGTGTCCTTCTCTGCTTCTAGAGACCACCTGCATTCTCTAACTCATAGTCCCTTTCTAAGCCAGCAATGATGGGTAGGCCCTCTCATGCTTTGAATCTTCCCTCTGCCTCCCTCTTCTGCTGCTTCTGTCTGACTGCTCCCAGCTGGAGAGAAATCTCTTTGCTGTTAAGGGCTCAAGTGGTTAAACTGGGTCCATCTGGAGAACTGAGGATAGTCTCCTTAAGTTTTATAACCTTAATTATATCTGCAAATTTATTTTTGCCATGTAACATAATATAACCGAAAGTGGGGCCTGGCTGCTCGCCGCTGAAAAACCGATAAAGAGGCAAGGTTGGTGGAAAGGAAAGTTTCCTTTGTTTTAGATTCCAGCAACTGGTGGGGTTGAGTGGGGGGGAGGGCCGACTCCTGTCCAAAGGCCGACTCCCCCCCACCCACTGAGAATCAGGGGGCAAGAGCTTTTATAGGCGGAGGGAGGGGGCTACATGCAGAAATAGCACAGTCAGCTCTGACAGTCATCTTGAAATTGGTCGTGTGGTGGTCTGATCAGCATCATCTTGATTGTTTTAGGTACAGTTAGTCTTCAATTCCAGGGTTGGTTTGTTCCCATTTCCTTGAGGCCAGTTTTCAGAATTGTGGCAGCTTATGTCATGGCTACAGCCTGGTCATCATGTAGTTCACTTCTTCCACCTGGTGGGGGTCTCATTGTCTATAAGACAGCTCACAGGATACGGCTCAGTATTATCTGTAGCCCTTGAGGAGGGACTGAAGGTCCTTGACTATGCTTAATGACTAAACTACTATTATTTGGTCTCCTTTAACTGTTTTCCTTTGTTTCTGCATTTTCTTACTCTCTGATTAAACTTATTCTTTGGCTAAAGTTTTTCCACAGACAAAAGTCAGGCTGAGGACATGGGGGCCATAGACCATAGGGTCTTGCTGCATTTTGATAACATATTCTGGGCAACAAAGATTAAAGGAACCCAGATCCTCCCTACCAGTTATTTATTTGTTTTTTTTCGATTTATAAGAAAATAATTTTGTACTGTGTTTTGTTGCTCACATTCTTCTAGCCTTGCTCATTAGAAGCTTTTTCAGGTTGGTTCCTATGCTTTTTTTCATGCCCCTCCTCCTTTTAAGCACTTTTTTACTTTGTGATACTACTGAATGCCCCAAGCTCATCTAGTATTTTCCCTACCCTGGCTCCAACAGTGAGCAATTTCTATAAGGAGCCCTGCTTTCTTTTATTCTGAATTTCTTAACACATCCTCAAATCACAAAAACAAAGCAAAACAAACAAACAGCAAAAAACCTGGATCAGGGTCAGGGGAGGGATAAATTTGGAATTTGGGATTAACAGATGCAGACTACTATATTTAAAATAGATAAACAGCAAGGACCTACTGCTAGCACAGGGAACTATATTCAATATCTTGTAATAACCTATAATGGAAAAGAATCTGAAAAAGAATAGATTTATATATATATATAAATATACATATAAATATGTATAATAAATATATATAAATATATAATAACTGTATATATAAATACATAAGTATATATAAATATAATATATATATATAAACTGAGTCTCTGCTGTACACCTGAAACATTGTGAATCAACTATACTTCAATAAAAAAATAAAAATTTAAAAAAACAGATCAAGCATGAGGTAAGAGAAAAAATTCAATATCTATAGCTAACACAAAACTAGGAGACAGAGAATACGGCAACTTCCCATTACCTGGAAACAGGTAAATAAACACGAATCTTTCAGTCAGCTCTGGAGTCTGCATCTGATTGGTGACTTGAGAAGAGACTGCAATTCAGATTTAGATGCTAATATTATCCTATTGTTACCTCACCACTTCCTTAAAATTGAGGTAATTCTTTGACATTATGTCCTTTAATATTGCCTCTCTCCTTTTCTCTTGATTTTCTCCTTCTGTAACTTCTTGGAGCATCATGTCTCTTAACTTCGCTTTTGTATTTACATTTTAAAAATTTCTGCAATGTATTCCAAGTCATTGGTTTATGACTACCTACAGATTCAACTGTTGCTTTGTCTTGTGCTTGATACATCTACTGAGATTTTTAAAAATATTTAAATTTTCTTTGTTGTTTATAAATATCAGTATGGGCAAAGATAGAAACAACAGCTTATGTGCTGAAAAACTTAATAAAATTAGTTTTACCCTTTATCACAATTTCTCTTGTATACATATGTACAAATGCTGTTACTGCTATTTAAGCAATGAAGTCCCTAAAATGAAAATACTCTTTTTAGGCTCTTTATTCCAATATTTCTAATTTAAAAATGCACCTTATAAGCTATACTCTGTGGGAATACCCCATATCAAAAATTTGACAACCTTTGAATTTTAATACACACTAATTTGACTACTAAACTAGATGTTACCAAATCCTTTCTCCTATACCTAGCTAAATGTTTGCTAATTCTCACTTTATACACAAGAAGGCTGAGACATAGAGTGGTTAAATTTCGTGGGTTAAAGAGTAAGTAAAGTGGTAGAATTAGCACTCAAGTCCCCTGGTAATCTGATCATGGAATCTGTGCTCCTAACCACTATTGATTACTACTTTCTTTGCAGTGAATAAATACAGGGAACTCTACTCAGCACTCTGTGGTGACCTAAATGGGAAGGAAATCCAAAAAGGAGGGGATATATGTATACGTATAGCTGATTCACTTTACTAGACAGTAGAAACTAACACAACATTGTAAAGCAACTATACTCCAATACAAATTAATTTTTAAAAAAAAAGGAATCTAGAAAAGATTTTATATGTCACTTTGTTGTCCCCCTGCAACTAGCACCACATTGTAAATCAACTATATTTCAATAAATTTTTTTAAAAAAACAAAAAACAAACAAATAAATAAATACTGAGAGTTTCTGGTAGATGTTGTATCATGTAGAAAAGCCATTTTGGTCCAAAGAGAAACATGTGAAAATAAAGTGTAGGACATCTGCCTTCACGGAATTTGCATCCGATTTAGAATATTTCTGGCAAAGTCTAATTAACTTGTTGAGTCAAATACTATTGTAGAGAACCAAATGCAATGTAAGATCCATACTATACATTTTGGGCAGTATAGGGTTGGAGTTGATGGTCATTACGATCAAGAAGTTAATAGTGGGGCTTCCCTGGTGGCGCAGTGGTTGAGAGTCTGCCTGCTGATGCAGGGGACACGGGTTCGTGCCCCGGTCCAGGAAGATTCCACATGCCGCGGAGCGGCTGGGCCCATGAGCCATGGCCGCTGAGCCTGCGCGTCTGGAGCCTGTGCTCTGCAATGGGAGAGGCCACAACAGTGAGAGGCCCGCGTACCGCAAAAAAAAAAAAAAAAAAAAAGAAGTTAATAGTGGGCAGATTATGGATTGCACCAAAAATTAAACGTGTGAGACATAATGGAATGATAGTTTAAAAAAGAGATATAGAATGTTCCTATACTTTTTTCTGGTATGAATTTAATGTGCTTTTAAGATTTTGGGTTTTTTTTTCCTTCAGACTTCTCTGGCGTTTGTGGATATGTAAAACTCTCTCAGTTTATAATCTTACAGCACATATTAACTCCTTAGATTGTTTATCAAAGTTATATTAATTGTGAGGAGGCATGAATAATGTCCATTCTTCCAACTACACCATAAGCTCCATGACATCCTGAGCCACATTTACTGTACTGTTTACTGTTTTCTATCTTTTCTCATGACATTTAGATGTCAATAAAATGATTATTTAATAAAACAAAACAACTCTTTTCCCTAAAATACAGTTTAGCCAATTTCACATGAGAAAAAAACAAATACATTACATTTTAAAATCATGCCTTCCCCCCACTTTAACATGTGAGATTTTTTTGTTTTATACAATTTGTCATACTTTTATGTTCATTCCTTATAGAATAGCAATCTCTTATTAACCCAGAATATCAACTTCAAAATACTGATTCCATAATTTAGAGTGCTCATCCTATGTCTTCCTGAACTAAAGATGTATTTATGAATATTAAAAAATAAATTCCACTTTTATTAAATTAAATAAAATGAAAGTATATTGAAATGCATAAAGCTGTTCTTACATTTAAGATTTTTTTCTTGAGCTAGATTCCCAGCATTGTAATTACAAGAGCTGTGAGGGTACATTGGCATATTGAAATAGAATGATTTTCAGATTATGTAAAATGCTTTCTGAAGGCATCTCACATATGATATTAATAAGGTAGCTAGGATTTATAATTATAGCATTTTGCCATAGGAAACATGGAAATGCTTTATTAGAGAAATCACATTTTTTAAATTATATTTTATTTATGTACTTTCTTGTGTCTGAATGTAGTACACAGTAAGAATTTTTGACTGATTTTAGTCTTTGCAAAAGCAGTTCATTCAAAGGAGAACCACTCATGCTTATTGTCGTAAGCAATCATGAAATGAATGGACATTCAGTTTCCTGCCACGAGTTTCTTGTATTATTCCTTCACGTACCACATCAGAGGTTAGATGGGAAGGAATTTGCTAAATTTTGGGATCCAGTAGTTGCATACTTAAAATTTACTTTTTTTTCTCTAATTATTTCTGTTCTCTGAGCTCTCCTCTAGTGTATCAGTATAAACAAATGTTGGGAAACAGAAACATTCCACATGTATAAAGCAGAAATGGAGTTAATGTAGGGAAGTATAAGACATAAAATCAACAGACGGCCTGTAGGAGTGAGAATCAAGATCCATCACTGAAATTAATGAGTTCAGGCACAAATGGTCACAAAACTATGGAAACAATAAAAAGATCAGTGGTTGCCAGGGGTCGGGGAGACAAACAGGAAGAGCACAGAGGACTTTTAGGACCTTGAAAATACTCCATATGGTATTATAATGATGGGTTTATGTCATACTTTTGTCCAAACCCATAGAATTTACAGCACCAAGAGTGAACCCTAGGGTAAACTATGGACTTTGGGTGATTATGATGTATCAATTTAGGTTCATCCTTAGTAAAAACATACGATCCTGGTGAGTGAGGTTGACAGTAAGGGAAGCTATGCATGTGTAGGAGTGGGGCGGGGGGGTATAAGAGAAATCTCCGTACTGTCCCGTAAATATTGTTGTTAACCTAAAACTGCTCCGAAAAAATAAAGTTTTATTTCCTTAAGTAAAAAGAACAAATGGTCATTGCTATGATCCAGGGATCACAGCCTCAACTGCTGCTTGCAAGTCAACTAGAAACTGGCCACCAAAATGATTGCTTGCTTGCCAGAAGAAACAGTCAGCAAAAGATGTTCTTCTTAAACATTCCTTCTGGGTATCAAACAAATACTTCTTAATCTGGAATGTATCTCCTCTCCAGAGGCAATCACAAGGAAGTAGGAAAAAAAATAGTTTTGAGCTTTTCAGTCTCTAAGTTCAGGAAGGTGCACTAGGAGAGGAAAGGATGGATACTGAGAATTAATAAGCCACATCCTACACTGGTTTCCAATGAAAGATCTATACAGCTTACTACATATATGTAAAATTCTACTAATAGAGAAACAACAAATGTTCCCACCTAACGTACTACACTTAATGTGCACACACACACACACACACACGCATTGAACATTTTCACAAGAGACACCTGAATGTCCTTTTAATTACTTTGTCTATCTGTGTGTGATTATTATTACTATAATTCAGAGATCAGCAAACAACCACTACACACAACCTCTTTATAAGGTGGTCTGGAGAGAACAGATAACTAATGCTACTGTGCTCATTTATGCAACTGGCCATAGTTAATATTTTTGAACTTCTTTTTTCCACTACATGTCCTTTGTTCCATTAGTTTTTCAGGTGGCCAGGGTTGTTTATTTGGGGATGAAGAAGACCAGAATCTCTATGACTGAGGAGTCATAGTTATCTTGGTATTATGCCTACTTGGGTTCTGTAATCAGTCATTTTCTTTTATCATTGGGCATAGCAGTTAATACAAAGTGCCTTAGATTAGTGGTCTCCAAGCATTATTATTCAGGTACATTGTAGAAGAAATTTGAAATAAAGTGGTTTTTCAAAAATTTGTAATAAAATGTATGTCACTTTAAATTTGACATCTAAAACTTTTCACAATTAAAGCAGTTCCAAGGTGTATAGTTTCTGAGGTGCTGTGATTATTGATATTTAAAAAAAAACTTCTGCTTTTCTTTAGGAGATAATCACAAGAGAACTCTCTTGCACCCTAACAATTTGAACAAAACATCTGAGAGCTTAGTTGGCAAGGAATCTAATTAACTAAAATCCAGAAAGTGACAAGTTTACTGGGGGAGGAGAGACCCACAGCTACTGTTATTCCTGGCAGAGCAGCAGGGAATCAAGGAAGCTGCCACAGATGCAAGTAAGAACACTGATGAAGTGGATCAAACTTGTAAAACCCTAGGGTGGTCTGGCATGAGAGCCCAGAATCCCCGGGAGGCCCAGACACAACAGGAATCTCCATGCAGTTTCCACGTTTTACTCAGCCTTCCATGGGGAGCTCCTGAGGGTGACTGGCCACCTAGCAGGGTGGAGCATGAGGACAGACAGCCACCAGGCAGGTAGTGAGTGTTGCTGATCTGGGAGGAGGAGGGGAGGAAAGCTGAGTCTCTCCCAGGGGAACACTAAAGGCTCCTGCCAAAATCTGATGCTAGAGAAGCAACTGAGAGAAACCCGTGCACATTCTAAGCCACCTGCTGATAAAAGATGGTCAAGGACATTGAAAGAAGAAAAAATCTACCTACTAAAGATTAAGCACAGAGTGTTTGCTGAAGTCAAATGGTGGAGGGGAGCAAAGAGAGAAACCACACAGGTATCTGGGCCCCACACGAGGTACCAAGAAGCAGCACCATTCACTGGGGTGGGTAGATGCCTGGAGAGATGCTCCCTGAGATGCACCTTCAGGTGCTGCTGAGTCTGAAAGTAGGGCAGGTGATATGCAAGTCAACTCATAGCGCCACTCAAGGAAACTTCTCCCAAAATAGGCAACCCAGATGGTCTCAGTTCCAATTAGATTGACTTCATCACACATGCCAATGGCCTGACAAAGGGCGAGATACGACATTCCCTGAGCATGTGTTATTATATATAATATATTAACATTGCTTGCTTCAGTCTCTGTTGTTCTGTTACTTCTTTTTATTTCTTTTGTATTTTTTTTAATTGGGGAGTAGTTGCTTTACAATGTTGTGTTAGTTTCAGCTGTACAATGAAGTGAATCAGCTATATGTATACCTATATCTCCTCCCTCTTGGACCTCCCTCCCCCCCGCATCCCACCCCTCTAGGTCATCACAGAGCACCAAGCTGAGCTCCCTGTGCTATACAGCAGGTTCCCACTAGCTATCTGTTTTACACATGGTAGTGTATTTATGTCAATCCCAATCTCCCAATTTATCCCACCCTCCCTTCCCACCCCCCCATGTCCACACATCCATTCTCTATGTCTGCATTTCTATTTCTGCCCTGCAGATAGGTTCATCTGTACCATTTTTCTAGATTCCACATATATGTGTTAATATATGATATTTGTTTTTCTCTTTTTGACTTACTTCACTCTGTATGACACACTCTAGGTCTATCCACATCTCTACAAATGACCCAATTTCATTCCTTTTTATGGCTGAGTAATATTCCATTGTATATATGTACCACATCTTCTTTATCCATTCATCTGTTGATGGACATTTAGGTTGCTTCCATGTCCTGACTATTGTAAATAGTGCTGCAATGAACATTGGGGTGCATGTGTCTCTTTGAATTATGGTTTTCTCAGGGTATATGCCCAGTAGTGGGATTGCTGGGTCATCTAGTAGTTCTGTGTTTATTTTTTTTTAAGGAACCTCCGTACACTGTTCTCCATAGTGGCTGTATCAATTTGCATTCCCACCAACAGTGCAAGAGGGTTCCCTTTTCTCCACACCCTCTCCAGCATTTATTGTTTGTAGATTTTTTTTGATAATGGCCATTCTGACCTGTGTGAAGTTATACCTCATTGTATAAAACTCTTAGAGGAAAACATAGGAAGAACATTCTTTGACATAAATTACAGCAAGATCTTTTTTGACCCACCTCCTAGAGTAATGAAAATAAAAACAAAAATAGACAAATGGAACTAATTAAACTTAAAAGCCTTTGCACAGCAAAGAAAACCATAAGCAAGATGAAAAGACAACCCTCAGAATGGGAGAAAATAGTTGCAAATGAAGCAACTGACAAAGGATTAATCTCCAAAATATACAAACAGCTCATGTAGCTCAATATCAAAAATACAAATAACCCAATCAAAAAAATGGGTGGAAGACCTAAACAGACATTTCTCCAAAGAAGACATATAGATGGCCAAGAGGCACATGAAAAGATGCTCAACATCACTAATTATTAGAGAAATGTTCTGTTACTTATAAAACCTTACATTCAAACCAAATTTTAGAAAATCTATGAAAAAATTATAAAATATGACAGAGCATCAAGAGAAGAAAAAGTCAGTGGAACCTGAGCCAGAGATGGAACAGAGTATGGAATTATCAGGCAGAGTTATAAAAAGTACTATAAATATATTTAATGATACACTGCAAAAGGTAAACAGTAAACATGCACAGATAAAGAAGCTTAGCAGTGAGACAGAAGAATAAAATAAGTCAAATTAAAATACTGATATTGAAAAATAAGTTATCAGTGATGAAGAATATTTTGTTGGACTAATTATCTGAACAAAATAGAGGAAAGAATTGGTACAACTGAAAAACAATCAATATAAATTATCCCAACTAAAACACAGAAAAAACTGAGTAGAAAAATAAATTTAAAAGAGTGTCCAAGATCTTGAGATAACAGAAAAATATGTAATTGGAGCACCTGAGAAGAGAGAGAAGATGGAACAGAATAAATCTTTGAAGAGATAATGTCCAACAACTTCCCCACATTAAAAGCATAAACCAATCCAAGGGGCTCAGAAAACCACAAGAACAATAATTGAAAAACGCACACACACACACCCCTAGGCACATCCTTGTCAAACTGCTGAAAACCAATGTAAAGGAAAAATTCCTAAAGAAACTAGATAAAAAGATAAATTATGTACAGGAAGACAGCAAGAAAAATGGTGATTGAGTTCTCATCAAAAACAATGGATATTAGAAGACAATGGGAAAACGTGTTTAAAGTACTAAGAAAAAATAAAAACTATCAACCTAGAAAACTAAAGCCAGTGAAAATATCCTTCAAAAATAAGACCTAAATAAAAATACTACAGACAGGCAAATACTGAAAACAACCCTTTAGTCAAACTGTACTACAAGAAATACTAACAGCAGTTCTTTATACCAAAGGGAAATGTTACTAGATAATGTTGCAAAATGGAATGAGGATTTTCTGGTAGAATAATCTCTCTCTCCTTCTCTCTCTCTCTCTATCTCTCACACACACACACACACACACGGATCTCATAATTACTCCAAATATATTAAATACATGTAATGAAATTATTTTAAAGGCTTTGTTGATTGCTTGATAGAAAAATAAACAGCTATGTGTTTGTGTGTTAGTATTCATACACATATTTCCTAATTCTGTTCTCTTAGATGGTTTAAAAGCAGAAAATCCTCACTAACAATGAACCTACCTTATGCTCAGATATTTATTTTTAATTAACATTCTTCAATGAAGGGAATGAGGACTACTTGAAGAAATAGCAAAGTCTACAGCTGGAACAGTAGAAAAACAAGATAAGCCTGAAGCATCTTGCATTGGTAGAACATAGGGAATATCTCAACAGAGAATAATGGATGAAGCATGTCAAAAAGAAAAGGAAGTCAATGTGAAAATCTCCCAGTTGTGAAGGTTGGAATAATTTGAACAAAACAAAGAATTACAGTATTGGGTTATACAGCAAAGAATGAAATAGTTACACTTTTATAATTGTTTAAAATATTGCCTCTGCCTACATGGCAAATATCAGACAGTGTTACAGTTTTTTCTTTAGTCATCAAAAATAATTTGAAAATAGGAGGAGGGAAGATGTCTATTGTGAGTTTTTTTTAAATTTTTGATCCATCAGTTATTTATAGATGTATTGGTTTCCACCTGCTTGTGAAGTTTCCAAATTCCTCCTTTACTTATTTTAAAAATTCCAGCTTTATTGAGATATAATTGACATATAACATTGTATACATTTAAGATGAATGGGGTGTTGATTTGATATATATTGCAAATGCTTACCACTTAGCATTAGCTAATACCTTCAGACCATCGTGTAATTATCATTTTTTGTGGTGAGAACATTTACAATCTACTCTCCTACAAACTTTCAAGTATATAATACAGTATTATTAGCTATGATCACCATGCTGTGTATTAGATCCCCAGAACATGTTAATCTTACAACTGGAAGTTTGTATCCTTTGACCAACGTCTTTCCATTTCCCCTGCCCCCTTCCTCTGGTAACCATCGTTTTACTCCCCGTTTCTCTGAGTTAGGCTGTTTTGAATCCACATATGAGTGATATCATACAGTATTTTTTTTTCTGTAACATTTCATTTAGTATAACACCCTCAAGTCTCATCCAAATTGTAACAATGGCAGGATTTCCTTCTTTCTAATGGCTGAATAATATTCCGTTATACATATAGCATCTTTTTTATCCATTCATCTGTTGACAGACATTTAAGTGTTTCCATATCTTGACTATTGCGACTAATACTGCAATGAACATGGGGGTGCAGCTATCTGTTCAAGATTTTGATTTCAACTCCTTTGGACATATATGCAGAAGTGGGATTGCTGGATCATGCAGTATTTTATTTTTAAATTCTTTGAGGATCCTCCATATTGTTTTCCATAGTGACTGGACCAATTTACATTCCCATCAATAGTGAACAAGTGTTCCTTTTCTCCACATCCTCACCAATACCACATCTCCTGTCTTTTTGATGATAGCCATTCTAACAAATGTGATATTTCATTGTAGTTTCATACTTAGTGATGTAGAGTACTCTTTCATGTACCTGTTGACCATTTGTATGTCTTCATTGGAAAACTGTGTATTTTTGTTTCATTGTGTTGCTAAGACTTGCTAAGTGGATTCTTGGGGTCTCCCAGAGCTGTTTTTCTTCATGGATAGCTGTCCAATCATTGATCTTTGTGGCAGAGGGCGAAATGGGGAAGCTAGGTTCTCCCACATTGCCATTTTCCCACTATTCCTCTGTTATTTATTTCTGATTTCATTCTATTGTGTTTAGAGCACATACTTGTTTGATTTCATTTCTCCTAAATATATTGAGACTTTTGTATGGCCTTGCATTTGGTCTACCTTGAAGTGTGTTTCATGTGTACATGAGAAGAATGTGAATTCTGCTATGGTTGTATCGAATGTTCTATAGAGTCAGGTTAAGTCTAGTTGGTTTATAGTGTTTCCAAGGTTTTAGCACCTTGTTGATCTTACACCTGATTGTGCTATTCATTATGGAAGATGGGGTACTGAAATCTCTAAATCTTATTGTTGAATTACCTATTTTTCCTTTCAATTCTATCAGTTTTGCTTCTTGTATTTTGAGGCATTATTATTAGGTGAATATAGGTGTATGGTTGTCATATCACCCTGATTGATTGACACTTTTATTATTATAAAATAGCTATAGTCAAGGAACTTTATGTCTATTTCATTTAATATTAGTACAGCCATTTCATTTCTTACGGTTTCTGTGTGCATGTTTCAATCCTTTTACATTCAGTGTATTTGTAACTTTGGATCTAAATTGTGTCTCTGGTAGACAGTATGTAGTGGTCTTCTTGACTATGACTGCCTGGAATAGTTTCTGCAACATAGAGCTGGGGGTGTGATGAAAGATGCAGGTGCCCTGCCCCTCCTGGAGCAAATATGCAACCATAGACTGGGTGCTTGGGAGCAAGGAAGCTCTGTGTTCTTAGCCCTGTCCTCCTAGAGTAGAGCTCTGTCATGTTGAGCTGGAGGTGGGGGGTAGGGAGGGAGCATGTTGTGACTCACTGCCCTGGCTGAGATTTAGTCAATTTTTGTGAATTTATGCTCCTCTCTTTTCCATATGCTCTTAGGACAATTTGCAGAGACTCCAATTTTGTATGTATGTAATTTTCACCCATTAAATGTCCATTTCACTGGGGAGAGAGTTTGTCAAGCACCTCACACTGCCATTCTGGAAATCCTTGTTATTTTCACTGCAATGCAAATCTGCTGCAATCTGCTCCATCCTATCCAAAAGCAGAACCATTGCTTCACATTTTTTTAGTTTCTTAGCTATCACATTTTGCTTCATTTATTAGACTCTTGACCAGCAAAAATTGAGAAAATGACAAAAAGCTTAAGACACAATGTAAGGCTCACCTTTCAGAGGCTCCATTTTCTCTGGCATCTCGACCCCTGAAGTCCAAGGCACCTTCAGATCCCTGCTCTCCAGTGTCTATCTAGCTACCTGAAGCTGCTCTCATCGTTCTGATCTTCTTTTTCTTGACTTCTAAGCTGCATACCAATTAAGAACCAGCATGTGTCTCAAGGAAAAAGCAGCAGAAAATATCAGGTTCACCTTGCTGCATTTTCTTTGTGCTGCATTGACTCTTAAATCTCAGCTGCCTTGGATGCTTTCTAGGGCTTTCAAATGTCAGCATGTTTGTATTTCACCTGGCTTTTACAGTTGTTGTTTGTGTGCTACTCAGTCATAACCAGCGTGCACTTAACTGTCTAAAGGGTGCGCCTCGGAGCATGCCTAGGAAGAAGTGTCTGAAACATGTCGTGACAACTCTGTTAATGTACCTATTAGCCTTCAAACAGAGATTTTTTTTTCCTTGAATATGTAATTTTATAATCAAATTGATCCCTGATGTTTTGTGGGGAGTTGTTTCAATGGTCACTTTCTGTTTCTGATAATTTTTTTAGATATGTGTCTGTGGCGTTACAATTATCTCAGATGTTTGGAGAGTATTGGAATTTGGGAAAGGAATGTAGGAGGAAACAAGTTTTGTGTGTATTTTAGTTTAGTTGTATTTTATATTTGAAAATCATGTGAATCATGTATGAATTTGATCATAGGTCTCCACTTCATTCTCACTTCAGTTAAAGGACATGCACTGTCAATCAATAGCTTAAATTGAATTGACATTTAAGTGTTCAGAGAGATTGGACCCTTTCAGCATCATCATGGAAAGTTATTGCATAAAAAGTTAGGAAATCAGAGAAGCATCATTTGATATAATTGAAGCAAACATCTATCTTCAGAAAAATAACTAGAATTCCATATATATATTATTTAAAAAAAAACAGCGCCCAACAAGAGCTTTATGTTGGTGAAGAAAGGAGTACATTTACAGGTAAATAAAGCTGGGTTCTGTTTTGTCACTGAGGTACATGCAGAGAGATTGCCCATCACATGTTAAGCAATGCAAACAAAGTAAGATGAATTAGAAAGTCAATGGAACAAGTGAAAAAAAAATTATAACAATGAGAGATATATAGGAGCAATTCTTTAGTTGTGCAGGGTTCTTTTTAAAGTATTGTATCACACTGTAATTGTAATATTTTTCTAAGTTGTATAAAAAATAATAGTGCATCTTAACAATTGATGACACTCTCTAATGTATGAAATGTGATATTGAGCAATATTTTCTTCTGTGTGCTTAGTACACAGTGCCTTGTATATAGCATATACCAAAAGAATGTTTGTGGATGTTTAAATTGTGGGGTTTCCAGCTTATATACTCAAATTATGACGTATTGTTTTGAAATAATTGTGTCTTAATTTCAAAAGTTTAAATGCTTAAATTTTTACACGTGAAATTTTATGTGAAATTTACATTTCCAGTTTTATAAATATTTTATATTTTGAAGTCTATTAAGGGTTTAGGATAAATTCAATAATATATCACATTTGAGGTTTTCAGAAAAAATATTTTGATTATTTGTTTACAACAAATTTCTGATTACTTTTGACAATTTTCACAGCAGAGATATATCCCTAGAATTTTCTTTAAGTCTCAGTTGATAAAATGTTGAAATGGAAATTATTGATTTAGCTAGGGTCTGCTGGCTTGAGAATCTACATTTTAGAAAACAATGAATTTTCTCTTCCCATTGATTTGATTTTATTTTTTTTTAAAGATTTTTTGATCTGGAGCATTTTCAAAGTCTTTATTGAATTTGTTACAATATTGCTTCTGTTTTATGTTTTAGTATTTTGGCCACAAGGCATGTGGGATCTTAGCTCCCCAACCAGGGATTAAACCCACACCCCCTGCACTGGAAGGTGAAGTCTTAACCACTGGACCACCAGGGAAGTCCCAATATGAGCTCTGAAGTGAAGTCAAGTGTATCAGTGGCAGCAGTAGTATGTTTAAATCTTAGTAGCAGCTATGTAATATACACTAGCCCAAATTATATTTCCTCTAATAATCCATATTTTTATCAAAGAATAAGTCATCTTTAAAGAAAGACCATGTGATTAGAATTAAAAATACCTTGGGCTTCCCTGGTGGCGCAGTGGTTGAGAGTCCACCTGCCGATGCAGGGGACACGGGTCCGTGCCCCAGTCCGGGAGGATCCCACATGCCGTGGAGCGGCTGGGCCCGTGAGCCATGGCCACTGAGCCTGTGTGCCTGGAACCTGTGCTCTGCAATGGGAGAGGCCACAACAGTGAGAGGCCCGCATACCGCAAAAAAAAACAAAACAAACAAACAAACAAAACCCTTGAATAGAGTAGAATCTTCATAATATGAAGGAAAGAATAAAACTTCAGTGATGCAAGGAATTATCACAGTATGTTTATGTTACAATTGCTTTATATTTTTTTAAGAAGAAGAAAACCAATAATGTTCCTTTTTTGTTTAGATGCTAGCATCAGAAATCCATTTATTATTGAGTTTTGTTTCATGATCTTTAGGGATTAAACTTCAGGGATCCTAAGAACAATCACCGTGGAGATGTGTAACATCTCTTATTGCTTGACTGAGCACAAAAGCCTTAGGAATAATCCTGGGGGGGCAATCCACTCTCTCACTGTGTACTTAAAAATCATTTATGCTCCCTGGATTCAGCACTCAAGCAGGCCGTGCTAACAGAGCAATGCAATTAACCTTTCCTATAAATTAAATGTGCACATTTTCTGTGTAGCACTTGCTTAGAATAATTTTCTATCATTTGCAGAATGTGGCAGGAAAATTTTCTATCAATGGCTAGGTGGTTTGAAGATTAATTACAAATTTAATTTTTTTAACAAGTTATCTCAGGGGAAAGAGAATAGCAATATGTGTGTATGTGTTTGTGTATGGAACTATTTTTCTCCTTTATTACATTTCAAAAAGCACACATTCTTCTCAAGAAAATGAGATTGAAATATACATTTTTTGTCATTAAAAACATTCATGTTTTTAATTAAAACATTAAAAACATTCATG
>NW_021703774.1:6513419-6599381 GCF_005190385.1 Monodon monoceros | reverse complement strand
TAAAACATTAAAAACATTCATGTTTTTAATTAAAACATTAAAAACATGTTTTTAATGTTTCTAATAGTTAATTAAAACAGTAAAAACATGAATGTTTTTAATGATAGTTTCATTAATGTTATTTTCAAAATAATTTGTCTTTATTAATTCCACACATATTTACTGTTACATTATTATTACATTATTGTGCTAAGAACACAACATGAGATCTACCCTCTGAGCACATTTTTACGTGTACAATAAAGTATTGGTAGCTACAAGCCCAGTGGTTTACAGCTTATCTCTAGAACTTATTCATCTTGCACAATTGAAACTTTGTCCTTTGATGAGCAAATCCTTACTTCCCCTCTCCCTCCAGCCCCTGGCAGCCACCATCCTGCTTTCTGCTTCCATGAGTTTGACTATTTTGGGTACCTTCATTTAAGTGGAATCATGCAGATTTGTCCTTCTGTGACAGGCTTATTTCACTTATCATATGTCTTCAAGTTTCACCCATGTCATAGCTTATTACAGGATTTCCTCCATTTTAAAGGCTGAATAATATTCTATTGTGTATATATACCACATTTTCTTTATCCATTTATCCATCAGTGGACATTTAAGTTGTTTCAACATCTTGGCTATTGTGAATAGTACTTCAGTGAACATGGGAATGCTAATATGTCTTTGAGATTCTCATTTCAGTTCTTCTCAATAAACACCCAGAAGTGGAATTACTGGATCTTGGGTAGTTTTGTTTTGTGTTTTTAATTTTTTGAGGAACCCCTACATTGCTTTCTATTGCTGCTGCACCATTTTGTATTCCCACCAATATTGTACAAGTGTTCTAATTTCTCCACATTCTCACCAATATTTATCTTTTGTTTTTCTGAAAATAGCCATCCTAACAGGTGTGAGGTGATATCTCATTGTGGTTTTATTTACATTTCTCTGATGATTAGTGACAGTGAGGTCAAGCTTCTTATACTACAGAGGAATAATATAATACTGGCCTAAAGACAGACATAGAAAGTTAAAGTGGTTGCCTTTAAGAAGTAGAACAGAGTGCGGTGAAGTGGGGGAAGGGACTTTTATTGTTGTTATACCACTTTGACTTTTATTTAAAATTTTTAAGTTGTTTATTCTGGCTTTTATTTCAGTATATCTAGATACTGTACTATTTTTATTTATACATTTTAAACATTATCTATTGGTTTTTATTTTGTTTTTCATGATGTTAGATTTGCTTTTTCTTCTCTTTTTTCTTCCCTAGCACATCCCCTCCATTCCAGTATGGATTTATCTCAACATAGTTGTATTAATATTATAACTGCTCTGTCAAATAATGTTCTATAGCTTTGGTTACTATTCCTTTTCTTCCCTTAAGCTTTATAGTCTTTCTTTTTCTTGTATGCATCTCCTCTCATTTTTGTGGGCTAGTTTTCTATGTATAGGCATTCCTCAGAGATATTTCTGGTTTGGTTCCAGACCACCACAATAAAGCAAATATTGCAATAAAGTTAGTCACACAAATTTTGGGGTTTTCCACTGCACATAAAAGTTATGTTTACACTATACTGTAGTCTTTTAAATGATCAGTAGCGTTATGTCTTTAAAAACAATGTAAATATCTTACTAAAATCACCATTATTTAAAAAACATACTTTATTGCTAAAAAATGCTGAACATCATCTGAGCATTCAGAGTCTTAATCTTTTTGCTGGTGGAAGGTTTGCCTGAAAACTGACGGCTGCTGATTGACCAACTTATTGGTTGCTGAAGGTTGGAGTGGCTGTGGCAGTTTCTTGAAATAAGACCACAATAAAGTTTGCCACATCGATTGACTCTTCCTCCCGAGAATGGTTTCTCTGTAGCATGCAATGCTGTTTGATAGCATTTCACCCACAGCAGGCTTTCTTTCAAAATTATAGTCAATCCAGGAATTCCCTGGCAGTCCAGTGGTTAGGACTCCGTGCTTTCACTGCCAAGGTTGCATGAATCATGAATGTTCTTGATGGCATCTAAAATGGTGGATCCTTTCCAGAAGGTTTTCAATTTACTTTGTCTGGATCCACCAGAGGAATCACTATCTATGGCATCTATAGCCTTATGAAATGTATTTCTTACTAGATTATAGAAACCAATGTATGGAAATTCTTCTGCTACATATTACAGTTTATATTTTTAAGCTATCAAGGAAAAGCTCTAATTTGCTTTAAATGTAGTACAGCAATACCCACATGGTCTACAAAAAAAAGGGGTTTCATGTTGGTTTTCTTGTTGTAAATTTTGAATTTTACATACTGAGGGTTTTTTTTTTTGATTCTGAGTTATTTTATATTGTCTGAGTATTTTCATTGAAATGTATAAATTTATAAAATATATATTTCTTAAATAATGAGATTTGAGCATCAAAATTATTCCTTGATCAATGGGCTGGAGAATGGATGTCATGTTAGCAGGCAGGAAAACAACATTAATCTTGTTGTCCATCTCCATCACAGCTCTTGGGTGAACAGGTGCATCATCAATGATCAGTAGTATTTTGAAAGAATTTTTTTTTTCTGAGCAGTAGTTCTCAACAGTGGGCTTATAATATTCAGTAAACCCTGCTGTAAACAGATGTGCTGTCCTCCAGGCTTTGTTTTTCCATTTATAGAGCACACGCAAAGCTAATTTAGTACAGTTTTTAAGGGCCCTAGGATATTTGGAATGGTAAATGAGCATTGGTTTCAACTTAAAGTCACCAGCCCCTAACAAGAGGGTCAGCCTATCCTTTGAAGTTTTGAAGCCAGGCATTGACTTCTCTTCTCTAGCTATGAAAATCCTAGATGGCACCTTCTCCCAATAAGGCTGTTTTGTCTACATTGAAAATCTATTGTTTATTGTAGCCACCTTCATTAATTATCTTAGCAAGATCCTTGGGATAACTTGCGGCAGCTTCTACATCAACATTTGCTGCTTCACTTTTCATTTTTAAGTCATAGAGATGGTTTCTTTCTGTAAACCTCAGGATTTACATTGCTAGCTTCAAACTTTATCATTCCTGTGTTCACTGGAGTAGCACTTTTAATTTACTTGAAGAACTTTTCCTTTGCAGTCACAACTTGGCTAGCTTTTTGGCAGAAGAGGCCTTGCTTTCTGCCTATCTTAACCTTCATCATGCCTTCCTCACTAAGCTTAATCATTTCTAGCTTTTGACTTAAAGTGAAAGACTTGGGACTTTTCACTTGAACATCTAGAGATCATTGTAGGGTTATTCAGTGGCCTAATTAATTAATTTTAATATTGCTGCATCTCAGGGAATAGGGAGGCCTGAGTAGAGGGAGAGAGGCAGGGGTATGGCCGGTCAGTGGAACAGTCAGAACACATACAACATTTATCGATCCAGTTCATCTTCTTATATGGGCCCAGTTTGTGGTGCCCCAAAACAATTACAGTAGTAACATCAAATATCACTGATCACAGATCACCATAACAAATATAGTGATGAAAAAGTTTGAAATATTGCAAGAATTACCACAATGTGACACAGACAAGAAGTGAGCAAAAGCTATTGAAAAAATGGTACCCATAAACTGGCTTGATGCATGATTATCACAAACCTTCAGTTTGGAGGAAAAAAACACAGTAACTGCAAAGTACAATAAAGCGAAGCTCAATAAAAGAAGTTTTACCTGTATATAACTATTACTATTTTTTGCAATTTTTTCTATATAATTGCCAAATGCTATGGAATTATGTTTTCTATAAGATCAAATAAATCAACTAGTATATCAGATTTTTTTTCCCTTAGTGACATAAGAATTGAAATCTTCTCTCATTCCCTTTAATCCTAGACTAGTTATTCTCTTGGTCTCCTTCGCACATAATCTCTGATTATCTCCATTTATCTCTCTTTCCTGGATCCAGTGTCTCCCTTTTTGGTTTGATTAAGCATATCCTTTTGTAACTTCCAGAAAATGTGTACGTGGAATGTCATTTTAGCAATTTTGACCATCTAAAAATGTCTTTATTCTGACCTCACACATAATTGATCTCTTAGCCAGGGGGATAAACCTCAGTTGGTAATAATTATTCTCAGGGTATTTCTAAATTTTTTTTCACTTTTGTAAAATAACACACACACACACACACACACAAATACACATAAACCAATATAAACCAAACACAGATGTATAAACCAATGGAAAACAATAAAGAATCAAGAAATAAATCCACATATATATGGTCAACTGATTTTTGAGAAGGGTGCCAAGAATACACAATGGGAAAAAGATAGTTTCTTCAACAAATGGTGTTTGGAAAACTAAATATCCACATGCAAAAGAATAAAAATGGACCTATGTCTTACATCATATACAAAAATCAACTAAGCACCATCTATGTGCAAAATCTCAATGACAGTGGTGAATACATGAAGATATCCTCCTGTCCTGCAAAATAAATGTAGGTGTATGTACAATCCATTGAAAATATTCTATTTAGGATAAATTGTCTCTTGAATATACTTGTGTAATATATACTGATTTTGCTACATGAAGGTATATATATTATATATATAATATGTTTTATATATATATATATATATATGTAGAAGAAACATGGTGTACCCACAGAAGTAAACATTATTTTTGTTGGCTATCTGTTTAACTGTTATTTCATACTCTACCTTTAACCAATGAATACATTTTTTTCAATAATTGATATTATAGTGCATAAAAACAAGACTGTTAAAACATATTAATTGATGATTTCAGTTCATTGATCTAGATATGCTAAAATAATGAAGCTAGATAATATTAACTCTTTATTGATAAAAAGAAGGGCTATATAACTGCTAATCACATTTTACTCTGCTAAGTGAAGTGGTAGTAATAAAAAGTAACATAAGTAGATAAAAGAGGAAGACTACATAGCTTATTTCAGTTAATTAAAAGATTTTTTGTGAAGTGAATCCAAATCAAAACATCTTTTCTATATAGTGCTGTGAAAATAAATTCATTGAATTTCAGCACCATTAATCTAAAAGGAAAAAGCATATGAAGGTTAAAGAAAGGATTATAAATTCCATCATAACAGTACCTTTCATGTAAAAAGAATTATTTCTTATACATCAATAATTGAAATAAAATAAACATGTTTGTAGAAATTTAGAACACCTACTGAGACTGCAGCTACAAATACTAAAACGTTTCTTTGGATAACAGAGTAAATCATGAGTTGCTTTGATGCATTAATTAATAGTTGTTAATTGTGCAGAGAAAAAAATCATAGCATCTGACAATTTTGAATTTTCAAAGGACTGGATTTTTAATCCTATTGCTATGGAAAATATACACCATAGAAAAAGGGATTATTTATTAATTAATATGTACAGTAATTAATAGAAAAAGCTTGTTCTGTTTTTAGTAACCTTGTTAAAATCAGGCAATCTCAGGAATATAAAGAAGTAGAATCACAGAAGTATATGCTATACAAATATAATATTCTGACCTTCACATGAGAACTTGTTGTTTATTTTATATAAGATATTTAATGCAACATGCATCCACAAACCTGAAAGATAACACAGGGTTATTTTTAAATTAATATTTATTTCATCAGAGCTATTAAAATACATTTGTTCCATTTCAGTTCATTCACTATTTATGTAGTTCCTTTCAGTAGTATATTTTATCCACTTTCTAAAACTAAACACATCCACTTCTAAGATAAGGAGTTCATAGAAATGGAGATATGACCTACATTGCTGATTCTTTAATATAACACATAAATAAAGGGAGTAAAATACATTATTTTAACACAGGCAAGTTAATTTTCTGCCTGGAGTTAAAATATACATTTTGGTTGATCATTGGAGAAAATCAGAAATAGAAATACACCACTTAATATCTGCTATATTGTCTTGAAGTTCTACCTCACATTTCCTTTTTTACACAATATAGGAGAAAAAATTTTATTTTCCTTACAATTCATTGGTTTTTACTCTTCTGTTTACTTTGTCTTCACATTCACTCTTTGCTTTACCTTCCAAAATGCCCTTTCTGTCTTCCGTGGGTTTTTCTAAGCGAGAGTCTGTGTTTTGTTATTTTATAGCACATTTCTGTGACACTGCTTGGCACTTATTGTTAGTATGGTTTTATGCTGTCATCCTAAATAAGGAGGTAAACTGAGGCAAGCTTGAATGACCAGAAATTGAGTTTATTCCGGAATAGCCAAGGAATCTCATTCAGGGAAATGTGCACTGCAGCAAGATCCAGGGAGTCTGCTGAGGGTTTGCAAGAAGTGAAGAGAGGGGGAAGTCAGCCAGAGGCCAAGCAGTAAGTTCCTTGGCTTGAGGATGGGGCCAGATTCCTTGGTGGATGATCATTGGTCAGGAGAGAAGTCTTGATCATCTGTAAATCAGGCATTTATGGGAAATCAGTCTCTAGTGTGTTTCCTTATTCTAAGAGCATGCATGAGATTCTCAGTTTCATATCCTTCAGTTCCATTTTAGATTGAAATCCTTTCACAGTACTTACATATATAATATTTTAAGTGATTACAATTTTTCCATGGTATCATATACAAATAGATATTTACCATTATCTGTACATAAGTGAATTATGAAAATGAAGGCCTAATGTAGCTTACCTAACATAAACAAGTCATAAAACACAGATCATATTGCTTTAATAACTTAGAATAAATCTGTAATAAAGTGAATAAAAGACCATCTTGAGGAGGAATGATAATATATATTTCACATTAAAGTATCATTTTATTCTCACTGGAAAAAAGCTGCAATTTGTAGAAAAGTATTAACTTCTCTCCAAAATTCATATTGATAAATAATAAAAATAATATATAGTTGACTGAGTAAATAAATACATTTTTTTTACTGGATCTTCTTATTATATAAATACATTATGAATGGACTCTAAATATTTGCTCTTCATAGGCACAGTTCAATAGCCAAGTAATTATTAGAATAATTTTGTTCATCAATTTTGCTTTGTCTATCTCTAGATAATTTTTAAAAGTAGCTTTTTTAAAATTCTAATTAACTGGATAAATTCCTTAATTCTAAAATTTCTTAGTAGGTGTGCTACTGTCAAAACAGCCTGAAATCAACTCCATTGAAACAAAGAGTGGGAGAATTTTCAGGTGGGATGGATCATAGACCATAAATGTTTGTTACTTGGCCTTACATAAAGGAAAAGTAAACTTTCTCAAATCTTCATGACAGGAGGTATTTTTTCAAGTTGAAGCAAGACACACAATTGGAGCAAGATACCAAGAGTGGTTCTAGAGGAAGAGAATTTTAAGGATGAATTTTCTGAATTGGTTCTGGGGTTTCTGGAACCATTTGGAATTGGCTGTCTAATCTGATTAGATTTAAAGAAGCTAATGATTCTATTTCCAGTAGGAAACAGAGACTGATAGTCCTTGATGTGAACTGTTTATAGAGTACACAAAATATTGGCATTGAATAAATAAATAAACCACCTATAAGAAGCAATGAGCTAAGTGACTCTGTATATGATACCTTTGCACATCGTCAGAAAACTAAGGAATATAAATGAAATTGGTTGGCTTGCCGGACAAAGTGGTAAAAGAAAAAGATGAGGTCAGAGATTTAAATTCCCCACTCAAGAGCCCCATAAAAGACCTAAGAGCTTCTAGGTAATGTCCTGAAGGAGAGCCTTATCTCCTGTAGCTCCAGAGCTGAAATTGCTAAAAATCAGAGCCACATTCTGCAATTGGCTACATTAAAATGCAAATTGAATTCCCAGTCTTGCAGTGTTTCTGCTGTTAGTGAGGGCATCAGTTGGGAGAGAATGGGATCTTGTAAGTTGGGATGGGAACACATGAAAGGTGCTGATAAAACTGGGGAATATCAAGCCCTTAAATTCCAATGAGTCTCCTCTGCCAGTGGAATAGGACTTCTCATCCTCAGAGAAATTGGCCTCCCCACCCGCAGTAGCATCCGCTTCTCTAGCACAGTGGTACCTCCAGCACAGTGGTGTTGGCCTTCCCACCTCCATCTGAGGAGATTGATCCTGCAGAGGCTGAGGAATTAGTAATAGCCTCCTTGGAGGCAGTTGCCATGCAATACAATGCAGAATCTCCACAGCACCTACCCCCATTATCCCTCTTTACTTCTAGGCTTGTAACTAGCCTCAACTTCAAGCAGACCCTCAATGGTGAGATGCAAAGTGTGACTCATGAGGAAATACACTACACTCCGAAAGAACTACTTGAGTTTTCCAATTTATGCAAACAACTCTGCAGAATATGTGTGGGAATGAACACTGAGTGTATGGGATAATGGTGAGAAAAATATAAAGTTAGATCAGGTCAAATTGACTGATATAGATCCTAACCAGAGATTCTTTATTTAATGATGTAGCGCAGGGAGTTATAAAGGCTCTAACAGTTTGGTTGTTTGATTGGCTGATATATGGACCAAAAGAAGGCCTACCATGTGAAAACTAGAAATGTTTAACCTAAGTTGGTTTACTGGAGAGAAAGGGATTCAACGGCTTATGGATATAGGAATGTCAGAATGGATTTATCATTTAAGATTTACTCAGGTTCACTGGGAGGATCCAGAAGACATAATTTTCACCAATATTTTGAGAAACCAGTTTGTAAGAGGAGCCCAGCATGCTTCAAGAGTTCTATAATCACTCTTCTCTGCAGGCTGAACCTTAGAGTGGGAATCAGCCACTCAACTGGAAGACCTAAATGCAATGGGAGTAGTTGGATCTCGGGGTAGCAGAGGTCAAGCGATGGCACTCAACCACCATAGACAAAGTGGGCATGGTTACCATACTGAACAGAAGAGTCAAATCTACAATCAAAATAATCTGACCTCTGACGTTGGCTAGTTAAGCCTGGTGTTCCCAGAAATGAAATAGATAGAAAGCCTACTAAATTCTTACTTGATTTGTATAAGCAGAAAAGTTCTAGGTCAAGTGAACAAGAGTCTAACTCACATCATAAGAACAGAGAGTCACAATCCCTCAATCAATTCCCAGACTTGAGCCAGTTCATAGACCAAGAACCCCTTGAATGAAGGGAAAGGCCAGCTGCCTTTAAGGAAGGACCCTGATACACTACTGGAAAAAAAAAATTTCAGTGTTAAACTTTCTCCCAGACCTCCCCAAACAGACTTAAGGCCTTTTGAAAGGTAAGCACTGATTCAGGAAAAGGAAATAATCAGAACTTTAAGGGACTACTGGATGCTGGCTCTGAACTGACAGACCAGTTCCAGGAGACCTAAAATGTTACTGTGGCCCTCCAGTCAGAGTAGCTGCTTATGGAGGTCAGGTGATCAATGGAGTTTTAGCTCAGATCCACTTCTTGGTGGGTCTAATGGATCCTTAAAATCATATTGTGGTCATCTCCCCAGTTCCAGAATGCATAATTTGAATAGCATAGTGAGCAACTGGCAGAATCCCTACATTGGTTCCCTGACCTGTGGAGTGAGGGCTGTTATGATGGCAAAGGCGAAGTAGAGGCCATTAGAACTATCTCTACCTAGAAAAATAGTAAATCCAAAGCAGTACCATAAACCTGGAGGAACTGCAGAGATTAGTGTCACCATCGAGGACTTGAAAGATGCAAGGGTGGTAATTCTCAGCACATCCCCATTGAACTCTCTAACTTGGCCCAACTCAGACAGATCTTGAAGAATGACCAGATGATGACTCATTGCAGAATCGTACCAGATGTGGTTTCATTGCTTGAGCAAATTTACACATCCCCTGGTAACTGGTATGTATCTATTGAGCTGACAAATTATTTTTCTTCATCCTTGTCCATAAAGTCTACAAGAAGGCTTGCTTTCAGCTGGCAAGGCCAGCAGTACCCCTTCACTGTCCTACATAGGGACATATTGATTCTCCAGCCCTGAGTCATAATTTAATTTGCTGGGACCTTGATTACACTTCCCTTCCACAAGTTATACTAGTTTATTACATTGATGATTTTATGATGATTGGACCTAGTGAGTAAGAAGTAGCAACTACTCTAGATATATTGGTAAGATTTGTGTGAAAGAGAATGGGAAATAAATCTGAATAAAATTCAGAGGTCTTCTATCTCAGTAAAATTTCTAGGGGTCCAGTGATGCAGGATATGCTGAGATATCCTGTCTAAGGTGAAGGTTACATTGTTGCATCTGGTCCCTTCTACAACCAAGAAAGAGCATGAACCAATTCCTGTGACAAACTTCTATCTATCTGTCTATCTATCTATCTATCCATACATCCATCCTACTGGTTGTTTCCCTGGAGAACCCTGACTAATACACGTCTCCTAGAGACTGGGAGATAGGGCACTATCTTCGTTGATGATTACATTTCACAGGGATAGGTTCTAGGTCCTTAAGGAAGACATTCTTGGGTTTTAAAACAGACAAGAAGCTTTTAAATAATTTACACCCCAAAGGGGCCAAGAAAGAAATTATAATTACAAATTTTCCAAAGTAAAGCCTCTGAGAAAAGGGAGATCAGGGACATAGAATCAGGAGGGAGCCTGTCTAAAATTTGGACAAGGTGAGGAAACTTTGATGTTGTCTTGGTCACTAGATATAGCAATGAGATCCAACATCATAGTTTATAGTTTATATTTTCTCTATAGATCTTTATTGAAGCACATCATATTCATCAATAAAAATGTGCTAACTTTTCTGCATGTTTGACTTTCCTTATTTTTCTTGAGTAAACTTCAAGATATTATAAATAATTTACTTTTCTTTATTTTTAGTTTATTTGTACTTAACACCTGTCAGCTTAAAAATTGAAAGTAGTGGGCTTCCCTGGTGGCGCAGTGGTTGAGAGTCCACCTGCCAATGCAGAGGACGCGGGTTTGTGCCCCGGTCCGGGAGGATCCCACATGCCGTGGGGCGGCTGGGACCATGAGCCATGGCCACTGGGCCTGCGCGTCCGGAGGCTGTGCTCCGCAATGGGAGAGGCCACAACAGTGAGAGGCCCGCGTACCACAAAAAAAAAAAAAAAAAAAAAAAATTGAAAGTAGTATGCTCCAATTTATTATGTAGATCAGATTTTATTAGTTTTTCTTCTTATTTATATATCTTTTTCCTGCTGCATTTTATGATTTCACTATGCTTTACAGCATTAATGTAGAGAAAATCAGAAATTTACTCATGCCTTTAACAGCTGAGCTTACGTAGATAAATATTCATGACATATGCAATATGTTTGTTGCATTAAATTGAATGTGCCATTCTAAAAACTGTAATGAAATTGTGAGCTTCTAAGAGAATAGTATAATCAAATGCATTGTACTCTGTGACTCACTTGAGTATTCAACAATTTCTTTTGAAACTTTGTGGTTGTAAATGTTCTCTAGTCTAAAATTATATTTGATTTTATTCAAAATCCCTAAACTAATTTATATATCTTTATGTAAAGAAAGGAAAAATATGTCCAGTATTGTTAGCCTGTATTATTGCTTTCATATCCTACTCTAGAATTAGAATATTTGTGTTATGTGTATCACATTCCACTGATATAAATTATGTTTTTAAATTGATATATTGGCTTCCTTCTGTATCCAGGTGTGAAAAATTGTCTAGGATAACCCCAACCCTACAAGACTTAACATATTAAAGGGCCTGAGTTGATTAAGGTTAATTTTTAAATAACTAAGATTAATTACTAAGAATTTCTTGTTGAAAATAACCTTGGGAATTCTCACAAGCCAGGTAAGAAAGTCAACTTCAAGATTCTGATTTTACTTTGTTTATAAACTACAGATACAGTGAAAAATATTAGCTTTGGCTCATGGTTTAACAATGATATTTATAGTTCAACTTTGATATTTGACTTTTCTAAAGTCTGGAAACATTCATCTTGTGTTAATATATATTACGTTTCTAGTCATTAGGTTTGAGCTTTCTGCCTTAATCATGACCCTTTGCTTTCGTAATTTCTTTAATTTTGTTAGATCCCAAACACTTTATTGAGCTCCCTATTCTGACTAGTCTTACACACATGGCAAAAATGATACTTAGCATTGATGCCAAAAACTTGGCCTCTGTGCACCAGTGCTGAATCGAATCTCAGAGACAGAGTTTTGGGTGAAGTAGAAAAGAATAGTTTTATTGCTTTGCCAGGCAAAAGGGGACACAGGACTCATGCATCTCAAAACTCTGTTTCCCAACTGGGGAGGATTTGGTGAGGAGTTTTATAGCAATGGTTCAAGGGCGGGGTTACTGTTAGGGATTAGGGTGTGTGCAGGGACTGCACTCCTTTAATCTGGCCTCAGGTGGTCTCTGGTTCCTTTAATCTGGAATAAAGAATGCTAACACCTTCCATTTATTGGAGGTTTTAGTTCTGTAAAGAGTTCAAAGATATTGTTATATGTATCCCTTGAGGCACACCAGGACCCTGCCCCAAGGCTGTACTGTTGTTTGTTGACTGCTCCTCCCTTGTCTCTGCATTCCCTCCCTTCTATGATTAGCATCTGTTTGAAAGTCTTCCATGCCCCGGAGCCCCACTGGGTGCTGCTCAATTTCACTATGAATCCATCTATATTGGTACATATGTATCCATTTAACAAGTACTGCCATCATTAGGTAGGGTGGACTGGGCCAACAAATGTCAGGAGAAGGTGGATAAGAATAAGAAACTGATGAAATTGACTTGCCAAGAAGTCACTTGTTTTTTAAAATTAAATATTACTATATTCTAAGCATAATATACTTTACAATTACTTTAAGTTTGGTATCTAAAAATAGTTACATTCAATTATCAAAACTAGGGCTTCCCTGGAGGCGCAGTTGTTGAGGGTCCGCCTGCCGATTCAGGGGACACGGGTTCGTGCCCCGGTCTGGGAAGATCCCACATGCCGCGGAGCGGCTGGGCCCGTGAGCCATGGCCGCTGAGCCTGCGCGTCCGGAGCCTGTGCTGCGTAATGGGAGAGGCCACAGCAGTGAGAGGCCCGCGTACCGCAAAAAAATAAATAAATAAATAAAAATTATCAAAAACTTATTAATATGTATGCCATGCTATGCTAAGCAATTTACAGACATGGTTTATCTCTCATAAGTAGCATTTAAAAAATATATGAATTCATTTATGTATGAATTCAAATATAATTCACAGACATGATTATGTTTATACTTTGCTTTTCTGTTTGCTGGTTTGGCAAGTTACTTAAATTGCCTAAATTACTTATTAGATAAGGGTAATGACACATATCTTGTAGGCTTGCTGTAAATATTAGAAATAATGTAAATATATTGACTACCCCGTGCCTGACACATGAGTAGGACTTAGAAATTAGTCTCTGTGAACAGGATTTCTGAGATAGTGAAGTGAGTGGCTAGACAAATCTACTCCCCCCAAAAAACAACAACAAAAGAGGACAAAGTATTTTATGACTCTGGAAATCAACTAAAGGTATACATCTAATTGGAAAGTGATTCTCTGTGGAAACCTATGGAACTTTGAATAAGGGCCATGGGGGTCTGTGGTGTTCTGCCTGGAGCTGCTCCCACTCCCCACGCCCACTGTGTTCAGCACAGCTGTTCTGTCAGGGTGGAATGAAACAGGCAGCTTCACTGCCTGAGGGACTGACTTTATTTGGGGCCAAACTCATAAAATCTCATGCCCAGAAGCATCAGTAACAGTAGAGACCTTGGTGGCAAATGAATGGGCCAACTAGCAATTCAGCTGGCCTAAAGTTGCCGTCTTGGTGGGGACAAAAAATTGACTGGAAGCCCAGCCAGAAATTTGATTTATTAGGGATATATGAGAAATAAGGCGGCCATAACAGGCATGGATGACCTCTCCATATAACTGTTTAGGATGACTTAAAAACTGCCAGGTCTTTGAACACACCTCCTAACACACCTCCAGTTCCATTGGCAAAAGTTGGTTGTTTTACTGCGCACGGTAGTTAGCACAACTGTTGACAATTGTAGCCTGATAACAACTAAAAAATGCTGACCTCTATGAAGTTAGGCATAATTTACAAAAAAAAAAGTATGTAACGAATTACAAAAGAAAGGATATTGAGACTAAGAAAGGTTAAGGTGGTTGTCATCCACAGACTTCACTACGTAGAGCCATAAATCCAAGTAGAAAAGACAGAGCATCATGTGCAGTGATACATGATAGATATCATATGATTTTGTGTGTGTTTTGTTTGTTGGTTTGTTGTTTAGTCTATCTTACAACGGACTTATTTCTAATAAAAGGATTGGTATGAGTCAGACATGGGCCCAGAGTGGCAAGAGCTGTGTCTTAAGTGGAGAAGAAACAAAAGATGATAAAAAATGTTTCGAGAGAGAGATAGGAAAGAAAATGAAACACCTGGGCCAACTGAAAATGTACTTTATCTCTTTCCAATGAATTAACTTGGAAATATTTATTTATAGTTTATTTATTTATTGGCCGCACCATGCGGCTTGCAGGATCTTAGTTCCCCAACCAGGGATCGAACCCAGGCCCCCGGCAGTGGAAGTGTGAAGCCCTAACCACTGGACCACCAGGGAATTCCCATGGAAATATTTAAAGTATAGACATCTAGATGAACACAGTCTTCTCTTGATTTTTAAGTAAAATTTTATTGGAATACCTCCACACCCATTCATTTTCACATTGTCTACTGCTGCTTTTGCACTGAAATGGCAGTGTTGATTAATTCCTAGAGAGACCATGAGACCCATGAAGCCTGAAATATTTACTCTCTGGACCTTCATAGAAAAAGCTTGACAACCCCTAATTCAGATTTAAGAAGACAAAATTTATGTTGTATTTAGAATTATAGAAAAAAACATATGATTGTTTTATGGTGCATGAGAAAGTATCTACATATCTCCCTTAATTATAGATGGACAAATAACATTCGTTGAGGTTCATTGACAAACCCAATGTTCAAAATTAATAGTAAGAAAATTCAATATCTGAAAGATTCTATGAAATACAGGATAAAACTAACTTTTCTAAACACACATTCTCAAAAAGGAAATAGAACACCAAAGAGTCACTAAGAGAAATAAGAAAGTAAGAAAACCTTGACTTATGGTTATATACATCATTTTAAGTATTACCTCTTTTGGAATATAAATAACTTGTAATTAATTTCTAAAACTAGTTCTGAAACTTCCCTAAATCATGTGGGTTATAGGTTTCCAAACACTTGAAATTAAAAAATATTTAAAGAGAGTTTAATATGAATATTCAGGTTTTCCTTTTACTTTCTCAGTGTCTCTAAATCTTTTCAGAAAATTAGTAACCACAGGTTCACACTTAGTTCTTTCATTTATTTTTTTCGTGGTTAAAGAGTAGACAGATTGAATTAAAAGAGGACATTCTGTAATAATATACAAATTTTGAGAATAAATCCTATCTATATCAATGCAAAATAAATTAGCATCTTGGGGAAGAGGAAATTGATAAAACATCCATTATATCACAAAATAAGATCAAGATTGAAAATGCAAAATTGAGTATAAATTGATGATTAATTTAAGAATAAATTGTGAACTTTTTATTTTTGGGGAATTATATTGTGGTTTCCCTTTAGGGTTGCCAGATAAAATATAGGCTATCTAGTTAAATATGAATTTCCGATAAACAACTAATATCTTCTTTTAGTACAAATATGTCCCCAAAGCATTCACAGGGCATACTTATACTAAAATTTAAAAAATAAAATGTTGCTAATCTGAAATTCAAATTTCACTGGTCATTCTGTATATTTATTTCCTGTAATCTGGCAAATCTCTATTCCCTGCCCAATTCTGCTGGTACATTTACAGTTAAACAGCTCAGTTTCTGAGTAGTTCCTCTGAAGAGTAGCAGGTATTCTACTGTGAACCCTCAGGGACAGCTCTACCAAATATAAATAAGTCTGATCCTATTTGCCTCCCCTTTTCTAAAGCTCTATGCTAATTTGATTTACCCTTCCTCTCTGCTGTATCTACCTGAGCAGTGATAGACTGGTTCTTTCCAAGCAAAGAGGAAAAGTCTACCTTCAAACTTCACATCTTCACTTAACTCTTTTCCTAAAAATGTATGTGATCTGAATTAATTGTCTTAAAATTTTAATGCTATAACTTTTTTTCTGTTCTAAATGTCAGTGTGGCTTTTTTTTTTCAATTTACTTATCTCATTGAGTTGGATTATGGCCACATATGAATGTGAAAAGGGTGAGAGAGAGAACTAATATAGAGTTTCAATTCAGAATATTTTAAGTATTTTCATATATTAAATGTTATTATGTGCCAGAAACTAGGTGATCTATTTTACATGCATAATCGTGGTTCAGCTTGGTGAAGTAGATATTATTTCCATCTTAGAGATGAGGATCTGAAGCATTAGATACATTGCCCAAGGGCACATTTGTAATAATAGTTTTGATATTTGAAGTTAAGTCATCTAACTGTATGGTTTATGTTTTATTTTTTCACACCATGCTGCATACATTGTAATCTTGACTTATTTAAGGATAAAGGCATCTGGAAAATGAGAGCATTAATTATAATAAATAAGGTATTTCAGTGTTGAAAATTATAATTTATACTTAAACAATCTGCTCTGATTTTATTTTCAGAACAAAAGTTTAAATCACTAACTAAATTCCTTAGTTAGTGTAATATCAGAAACTGTGCGGTCAGAGACTACATGAGTTTCTATAATTGAAAAGACATATCACATTAGAAGAGAACATAATAATCAGGCAGTGGCAGCAAAGATACAGAAATCCTGTGAGAACTTGTTGCAGTCTTGAGGGAATCTCCTTATTAGTGATTTCTTTTAAAATGCACACTAGTAGAGTGTTTGACACTCAAAAAGAATAAAAATTAAATATTTTGGTGTTACCAGCTCTCTTCTGTGAATTAAAGAGTGGCACCACATCATACCAATTGGTTGTTAAAGTTTGGATGTAAAGGATTTTTGAACATAAAATAAGAAGGAATCTATTATAAAATCAAAGATCTAGAAGTATGGTTGTACATCATCAAATTAAAACCCTCTCCAGTTTTACAAATTCTCTTTAGTGGTATATCTGTTGGGGTTTAATATTCATCTTTGTTAATTTAAATAATTTAATAAAGATGAATATTAAGAACCCCAACAGATGAGCATTACAACATTTCTGTCGAGTGGTTGCCCCACCCTTGCTCAAAGTTATCCAGTGGTAGTCATTTAACTATTTTGTAAAAGCAGACCAAATTCTTTCATAAACATTATTAATTTGTCCTACTTAGTACTTTTAGAATTACCTTCGTGAACATTAGATTTAGATATAAATCATCCTAAGTATGATTTAGGATAAACTAACACAATTTCTTCCATTTAAAGAAAATTGAGAATCAGAGTTTAGATCTCTAAATTTGTGTAACTCATGTATAAAAGACATGGAAATAAAAACAAAGTCCCCTTAAATTTAATGATCTGTCAAATATAACAAATGCCTACACAGAATGATCTTGACAGTATAAAAAACATAATAATCTAATAATAATAATATATAATAGAAATAGAAATTTATTAACATTCTAGATACACCCCCTGGATCTAACAAAGTAATATTTCCATTATCTTTCCTTATATAACATATTGCTACCCCCATTTTGACATTTAACTATGTATTGTAATATTTTTACACCTTGAATTATTTCAAATAGTATTTTTTAATTTCCAAGTATCTTGTCACTTAAACCAAGTATAAATTTCCTTGGAATAAAGTCATGTATTTTTTATTGCTCATAATTCACAAAAGTATGCAAGACAGTCTGTGAAATTAAAAGATGACTGACCTAGGAAAATCTTAGATGGAATGACAGGCACAGTAGTGGTACGAAAGATATTGTGGAGAAATAAAGTTTCCTGGATTTTTCAAAGTTCCTGTTGAAAGCTCTACTTTCTGGGACATGGAAACATATGTGCTATAAAGCTGGAGACTGTCTGATTTCACTCCCCCTTAAATATCTTGACATACCACGAGAATTAGATCTGTAGCCATTATCTGGTTAATTGATCTGATCCAAAAGGATCAAATAAGACTTTATCTCTTCCTGAAAGGGCCAAATGCTTACAGCCTGGCTGGACAAGGTTCCTAGTTGCTAGGAAGACTGGAAAACTATCTAAGTATTTATCTTTCTAAAGGAAGGAAGCCCAGAATTTAGAGACATCACTCGATTGTAAAACCTAGAGAAACCTGGGGTTATCTAGCCCCTGGGGACACTTTGTTCATATAACAAAGGGCTGGAGATAGGATTCAGGCCCATCAGTTTCCAGGAGGATTCTCTTAGGAAGGGAAGGAAACACCTCCTCTGTAGGACCGCTGACTTGTCTCTAATCATGTCACCCTGTGGATAAAGACTAGGGCAAAGGGGAGTCGACCGATGTACTGTTTACCATGAAGTGTTTCACGTAAAATTCATCTTTGGTCTAGAACACCACATGAGTACATTCAGGATAAAATTGATACAGGTGAACATTAGAACCCCAACAGATACATCAGAAAAAACTGCAAGAAGAGCATTATGCCTAGAACTTAAAATATGCGAACTCACTATTTCAAAAATGAACAAAACTACAAATATAAGCATTTTATATGGGTAAATATCTGGAATTTAATTTATCATTGTTCAAAATTTACATATTTCTGTACATTTTTATATCTGTTGATTTCATTTTACAATTTCATTATGCCACATTATTAGGGAGACAAGAGTATAGAAACATAAGCTGATACAATAATTAAAAGAATGAAATTAGAACAGTCCCTAACACCATACACAAAAATAAACTCAAAATGGATTAAAGACCTAAATGTAAGGCTAGACACCATCAAACTCTTAGAGGAAAACACAGGCAGAACACTCTATGACACACATCACAGCAAGATCCTTTTTGACCCACCTCCTAGAGAAATGGAAGTAAAAACCAAAATAAACAAATGGGACCTACTGAAACTTAAAAGCTTTTACACAGCAAAGGAAACCATAAAGAAGATGAAAAGACAACCCTCCGAATGGGAGAAAATATTTGCAAATGAAGCAACTGACAAAGGATTAATCTCCAAAATTTACAAGCAGCTCATGCAGCTCAACATTAAAAAAACAAACAACCCAATCCAAAAATGGTCAGAAGACCTAAATAGACATTTCTCCCAAGAAGATATACAGATTGCCAACACACACATGAAAGAATGCTCAACATCATTAATCATTAGGGAAATGCACATCAAAACTACAATGAGATATCATCTCTCACCAGTCAGAATGGCCATCATCAAAAAATCTACAAACGATAAATGCTGGAGAGAATGTGGAGAAAAGGGAGCCCTCTTGCACTGTTGGTGGCAATGTAAATTGATACAGCCGATACTGAGAACAGCATGGATGTTCCTTAAAAAACCAAAAATAGAACTACCATATGACCCAGCAATCCCACTACTGGGCATATACCCTGAGAAAACCATAATTCCAAAAGAGTCATGTACCAAAATGTTCATTGTAGCTCTATTTACAATAGCCAGGGCATGGAAGCAACCGAAGTGTCCATCAACAGATGAATGGATAAAGAAGATGTGGCACATATATACAATGGAATATTACTCAGCCATAAAAAGAATGAAACTGAGTTATTTGTAGTGAGGTGGATGGGCCTAGAGTCTGTCATACAGAATGAAGTAAGTCAGAAAGAGAAAAACAAATCCCGTATGCTAACACGGTAATATATGGAATCTAAAACAAACAAAAAAAAACTGGTCATGAAGAACCTAGGGGCAAGATGGGAATAAAGATGCAGACCTACTAGAGAATGGACTTGAGGAGAGGGAAGGGTAAGCTGGGACAAAGTGGAGAGTGGCATGGACATATATACAATACCAAACATAAAACAGATGTGGCATGGACATATATACAGTACCAAACGTAAAATAGATAGCTAGTGGGAGGCAGCCGCATAGCACAGGGAGATCAGCTCGGTGCTTTGTGACCACCTAGAGGGGTGGGATAGGGAGGGTGGGAGGGAGGGAGATGCAACAGGGAAGAGATATGGGAACATATGTATATGTATAACTGATTCACTTTGTTATAAAGCAGAAACTAACACACCATTGTAAAGCAATTATACTCCAATATAGATGTTAAAAAAAAAGTATGCTGCTTAAATATTTTGAGATTTTATAAATTTTGTCTTCAGTCTGAGATTATATTCTTTGATTGAGAAAATTAAATAATTATGACCTATTACTTATGTAAGCAAAGGAAGATAAATGAGAGGACTGTGCTTTCAAATATGGATAATTTTTTAAGAGGAGTTTCTTAAATAGAATTAGAGAAAATTCTTTAGATCATTTATATTATTGTGTTGAAACAAGAGATGTAGGGTGAAGGGATAGGTACAATTTAAATTATTGGCATTGGTGTCATTTGATTTCTGTTAGAGTGAGCTATCTGTCTTCAGTGTAGAGTTAGAGTTTGACACAAAATAATTCACTTCACCGTGTGTAACAATACTCCTTATTTAAAGCAATACATCCCAATATTTAAAATTTAGGAATTTTACAACTATATCTTATACCAAACTTTATTAACTAGTTCTGAAAATTGGTGTTTACATCATAAAGCTCATAGTTGCTGTCAGATGTTTTCTTTCTTTTTTTTGTGACTAATCTTGTAAAATTATTTTATAGGACTCAAATATGTAAATTATTAATAGATCATATATATGTGGTTGCTTTTATTTAGAAATTCAAAATAGTTTAATCTGATAAGCTTATTACTAAAGTGAAAGTAAAGTATATTTTGAGCTACTTTATCACTTTCAGGAAGTGAACATTGTATTTGGTAAATCAGCACAAGAATTTATTGGGCAAAGGCTACAAACTGCCCATTACAGGACCAATAAGTTCTGAGGGTCTAATGTATGACATGATGACTATACAGTTGACCCTTAAACAAGGTAGGTTTGAACTGTGCAGTTCCGCTTATACAAGGGTATTTTTCAATAGTAAACACTACAGCACTACATGGTCCATGGTTGATTGAATCCGAGGATGTGGAAGAATCTTGGATATGGAGGGCTGACCATAAGTTATACTCAGGTGAACCCCTTCATTGTTCAAAGGTCAATTGTAGTTAACAATACCATGTTGTATACTTGAAAGTTACTAAGAGAGTAAGTCTTAAAAGTCCTCACCATGCAGAGAAAAAAAAAAAAGTTAACCTTGTAAGGTGATCAATGTGTTAACTAATCTTACTGTGGCAGTCATTTTGCAATATATACATATGGCAAATCACCACGTGGTACACCTTAAACTTATGCAGTGTTATTTATGACACTTGTATATCAATAAAGGTAGGAAAAAAGAAAGAATTGGACATACGGAGAAATGTCTGCAGAGAAATTTCGCTCAAATTCTTTTCAGAATTTTCACGTTCTAAAAGGCTGTGGGCGATAAAATTGAAGGATGCTCTGATTCCACTCATCATTTGATAACAGCAGACTATGTGGGAAAGAAATTGTCCTTGTAGCAAGATAGAAAAAGTCATTTGATTACAAGTGGAAAACAAGGATGAAGAGCCAAAAGAGGGGTTAAGAACCCATTGCACTGTAACCAAAGAACAATTGATTCTCTGCTTTTATATATTAGACATGTGAGCTTGATCAATATTAAAAAATATGTTCTGTAAGATACACACTGCAAATTCATCAATATATAAAATATATGAAGAAATTGTACACATTGATGAAAACATAAATAAACCAATCGAATAACTGGCAAATCTCACGAACAATTTACCAAAGCATGGCTAATATCCTCATGAAGATATATAGTCAAGGAAATGCACACTAAGGCTTCAGTAAAATAATATCTCTCAACCACTAACTTGGCAAACATTAAGATAACTGATCATATCAAAAATTAAAAGATATATTTTGACATGTGGTCATTTCCCAAGTTCTTAAAGCAGAGGGAATGTGTTAAATGACAAAAATAACATGATTTAGTAATGAGTTTGAAGTCCTTATTAAAGGAGAAACTACCCATGGATTGAGGAGTACAGTGCCTCACGAGCAGTGGAGCTTTCTTCCTGAGGGATTTTGAGCGAGAGCGAGTTTCATGGAACATTACAAGAGGCAGCATGTGAATGGCATGATTGGCTAGGAGGTCGGGCTTTCCTGATAAGGCAAGCAGGTGCCATTTTCTAGGGTAAGGTTAAGCTAGCTAATGCTGAGTTGGAGGATTGTGACTGGTATTAGGTTTCCTTGACAATGATGTCAAGCTGTAAGCACAGGCTGACTTAGGTTTAGATTTGTGACGTGGGCTGGGCCTCCAGGGTGGTTTTCACTCTGTAGATCTCAATAGCTATGTTAACTTTATCAAGTGTGTTCTTGTTAAAGTTAGGTGTGAGCGGAGGATTCTGGGGCAGGTTTTGGGGGTGCAATTATAATCATTTTAAAGTCCTACTAATTCTTTTAATTAATTTTATTTTTGGCTGGGTTGGGTCTTCGTTGCTGTGCACGGGCTTTTTCTAGTTGCGGCGAGCAGGGGCTACTCTTTGTTGTGGTGCGCGGGCTTCTCATTGTGGTGGCTTCTCTTGTCTCCGAGCACGGGCTCTAGGTGCACGGGCTTCAGTAGCTGTGGTTCGCAGCCTCTAGAGTGCAGGCTCAGTAGTTGTGGCGCACGGGCTTAGTTGCTCCGTGGCATGTGGGATCTTCCCGGAACAGGGATTGAACCCATGTCACCTGCATTGGCAGGCGGATTCTTAACCACTGCACCACTAGGGAAGTCTAAAAAGTCCTACTAATTCTTAATTTTAATATTTTAGGAGAGAAAAAGTTTTAAAAGATTTATCAAAATTTTAATATGGTATAACTTTCAATATTGCTTCATATTCAAGTATAATCTCAGTGACCTTGTTCTAACTATATAGGCATGATTTAGCCTCATCAAAATCATGTTACTAAGACTTGCAATGCCTTTGATGTGAAAGACTAGGTTATACTGTAATACTTATAAGAAATATAAAATGCCAGATAAAATATAACAAAAATGTTTGTTAAAAAGTATGCCTGGAGTCACAAAAGAAAAGGAAATTCCCATATTTCAGCAGAAGATAAATTGCTGAAAACCATAGTAGCTTTGACTCACGAACTGTTTCTGCAGCTATGCTGGGGAGTTATTGGATCCAAGAGTTAGTGCTCAGGCTTCACAGCCCACACGGGGACCAGGGCAGAGGTTTTGGGACTCAATCTAGAGCTGTATACAATGCTAAAATCTCATTCTAGGGTGAGGGAAAAATAAAGTCCTACAGTTCCTTATAACCATAGTTGGCTTCTGAAGGAAATATTTAAGGATAGTCTTCATAAAAAAAATGCATGAGTGGAATGCAATTAGTAATGATGAGAAGAAAGAAGGGCAATTATGTTGACATCAATCAATAATGATAATGATTACTTAACAGCTGTGATTAAACAGAAGAGGTAAATAGGTAACAATAAAACATTGGAGGGAGTGACCAGAGGAACAGGCTTTTAAGAGCCATGCATTATTCAAGAGGTACTTTAATGGAGCTTAAATCTGTCCAGCTTTGTCTTGCATCATACTCTGCTGATATCCCAAACCAGCTGTTCTTTCCTTCAAGTTCTTCTAAAATGCTTTATTCTCTTCCATCCCATGGCCTTTGCACATAACATTTACAATGCCTAAAATATAGTACCCCATTTTCTTGTTAAAATACTGTCTTCATCTTTCAAATCTATTATTTTTGAGAGAAACTTTCACTGATGCCATCAGCCAGATTTGATGCAGTATTGGGTAATTCTTAAGAACTCATGCTGTAGCCCCAGATGTCTGGGATTTGCTCCCAGCTCAGCCACTTACTAGCTGTATGGCCCTGGGTAAATACATTAACATTTTTGTGTTTCAGTTTTCCTCCTAATAGGGTTGTTGTGAGGATAAAAAGATTTAATGCATAGAAAATGTTTTGAGTAGTGTTGGGAACATAGTGAAAACGAAATCGTAGTTAATTATTATGACATATCAAATATCTTTATACTGACAGCTCAATTTTCTCCTTGTAACACCTAGAAAAGTTGTAATTCTTTTGTTGAATAATTTGATCTCTATCTACTTTGTCCACCAGCCTTTAACTTCCATGAAGGCAGGAACCACGGATGTTCTTGGTCACCATTTTATCACTGCACACAGCATTGAACAAGTCCCTGTAAAATGACTAAGTTGATTAACAAATAAATGAATTATTTGTCTGTGTCATAATATTTTCTATCATAATTTAGACATTTGGAAACTGAGTGACTGGGAATAAAAATTAGTCTACTCTAAAGCCACAGAGTGCAAACCTGGGGTACTTCTGTCTATACCGCAGCTACAGATCAAAAAGCCCAGCACATGCAAGGGCACACAGAGATTTCTGGACCCACCCAGCTACCAGATTGGACACAGTGAATGGGTGTAATGCCCTAGGTTCCCAATGTCTTCCTGGAGAGGCCAGATGATGAAGTTAAGGACCATAAGAGTGGGACTTTTCCAATTGGATATTATATACATGTATATATTTTTAATCTCTGAGTAAAAACTTGTGACAAACTTAGTAGCGTCAAGCAAGACATTTTTTTTTTCTTCAGTTTTAATCATCAGGGCCTGGGCACAGTTAAGGTGGGTCCTCTGTTCACATTCTCACAAGGTTGCAAGCAAGCTGTCGTCTGGTTGGCATTGTCATCTGGAGGCTTGCCTGAGGAAGCATGTGCTTCCAAACTCATTCAGGATATTGGCAGAATCCATTCCCTTGCAGTTGTATGATCGAGGCTCCTCACTTCTTAATGGGTGTTGACTGGAGGAAGGGGCTGTCCTTATTTCCCTGCCATGTGGCCCTTTTCATAAGCAGTTCAGTTCCCAGAATGGTGATTTGCTTCTTAAGGCCACCAAAGTAATAACTTTCTACATTCTGCTAAGACAGAGTCTTATATAGTGAAACATAATCACAAAAGTGACATCACATCTTCTTTGCTGTAAATAGTAATTCAGTCAAGGAAGTGGCAGCCCAATATCTCTAGTCAGACGCAAATAACAGGTCCCCCTTGCATTCCAACGGCTTTATATAAGGAGGTGCTGCACTGGGGCCGCCTTAAGCTGTGTTCACTACAAAGTGAGAAGAACCATCAGATAAAACCTTCCCCTTTCCTGCGGGTCTTTCCTAACTAAAAGAAAGCTATTATATGCCTATGCAAAGAAGTCTTGAAATGGAGCCGTTGTACTTGTTAAGAAGCTTTGGCCAGTTCACTTAGTTTTTCATCTCCCTCTTTCTCTGCTTCCAGTTCCTTTCCTTCTTAATCCTCCTTTTTTAAGATTGAATCTTTTGACTATATTAAAACTTTGTAAAGATGAAAAAAGACAGGCTGAAGACAGGGCCTCGAGGATAGGAGAGGCCCATCCCCTACAGCGGTGGGGCTGACTTTGCCAAAAATCATGTTTAGGAACCAACAGTGAGGGTGACAGCACTGCAAATGAGACTAAATTTCCGGGCAGGATAACCTCCTATGTCTAAGTCAGAGCCTTCACGTGGGGCCTGTAGGTTGCTGAAACATGGAAAGGCAGTGATCAGAGGATTTGATCCCCAAATTCCCCTGAATGCTCCAAGCTGGCAGAAATGGCCCCTCCTACCTTTGGAGAAGAAAACAGACATTGTGTGTCAGGAAAATCACAGAGCAAGCTGTTTCAACAGGTTTGCTTTTTGCCTCTGTCTCAAAAAGCACCACTTTCTATAAACCAAACCAGGGCAGCTTTAATTGAAGCCCAAGCAGAGAAGTGCAATCCCTGCTCCAGAAAAACATGTTACAGACTAAAGGAATGGTATAAACTGTCTAAAATTTACCATAAAGAACTGGGGTTATGACGTGTTCTCAAAGCCAGAGAGCCTCCAGGATAGGAGATGCCCATCTCCTGCAGCTGTGGGGTGTGAGACTGTTTCTTATTTGAAAAGATACATGCACTTCTGTGTTCATAGCAGCACTATTCACAATAGTCAAGACATGGAAGCAACCTAAATGTCCATTGACAGATGAATGGATAAAGAAGATGTGGTACATATATACAATAAAATACTACTCAGCCACAAAAAAGAATGAAATAATTCCATTTGCAGCAACATGGGTGGACCTAGAGATTATCATACTAAGTGAAGTAAGCCAGACAGAAAAAGACAAATATCATATGATATCGATTATATGTGAAATCTGAAAAAAAATGATACAAATTAACTTATCTACAAAACAAACAGACCCACAGACCTAGAAAACAAACTTATGGTTACTATAAGGGATAACAGGGAGAGGAGTGGAGGAATAAATGAGGAATTTGAGATTAACATATACACACTACTATATATAAAATAGGTAATCAACAAGGACACATTGTGTACCACAGGGAAATATATTCAATATCTTGTAATAACCGATAATGGAAAAGAATATTAAAAAGAATATATACATATATATATATAAAACCAAATCACATTGTCAGAAAATAACACATAATAAATCAACTATACTTCAATTAAAAAAAATAAAATAGTTGTGTGAAATGGAATTACAGTAGTATATAAGTGAAATCAATCCAAAATTGAAAAGTTACACTAAAACACACACACACACACACACACACATCCAAGTATATGCACCTACATGCTAACCAACAAAACAAATGTTGAAAATCAGATGAATAGAAAACATGAAATAAGTAAAATAAGATTGTAAGAATGAGTCAATATATATGAAATTAAATGTGCCAAAGTAATTATCCAGGTTAAAAAAAATCAATAAGTCAATTTAAAATAAAGTTATATGCTTTTTTGCAAGGGGATAAGTTTTAGGCCCTAAGTAAATAAAAAAATAATTAGAATTTGAAATTAAAAGAACATAAATTTATAAGCAAACCAAATATTTAAAATATTGATGATGTGTTTATGTTCATGTCAAACAAATAATACGTTAAATAGTAGTATTAAAGTCATCAGGATGATAAAAATCATCCTGAGTATAAATTATAAATATGCATGCATCTAATAGTAGCATCACATATATACAAATATAACAATGTAGAAATGCTAAGAAGAAAAAAAACTTAAATCCAAGCCAGGAGTATTAACAAGATGTTAAAAATTGATAAAGATATAGAAGATTTAAACTAAACAAGATCTTGATATAATGAGTATAGATAGAACATGGCACCTAACAAATGTAGGATGTATATCATTTTCAAGCAAACATAGCATATCCATAAAAATTAATCAGCTACAAGGTAATAAAATAAGTCTTATTATATTCCCAGAACCAGTATCCTAAAGAACACATTCTTGACCAGAATGCAATTAAGCTGGTATTTGATATAAAGGGATTACTAAGGAACAACCACATCTGAAGTTAGGGAGAAATAAACCTACTTTTGTAAGTAACCCTTAGATGAAAGAAGAAATAATAAAGTTTAAAATAATATGATTGAATGGTAACAAAAATACTGCAGAGTGAAACTTCTCTGTTGAAGCTGAAGGGGTACTTTGTACAAAATAAAATACATTTAATTTAAAAATAAAGATAGTGACAGAAAATGCTGCAAAAAGAAGAAAGTGTTATAGCTGACAAGCCTACAAGTACAGGAAGGAAAATAAAAATCTTATTTATTGTCTAACCGTCAGTGAGTGTGCAGAAGCCAGGAGAAATCTGGCTCCTTTCCCAGCTGAATATAAATGAAATTAAAGGAATTACAAGGCGCAGGTTACTGATCACCAATAGACTTGTGTGCAGTATCAATCACATGAGGAAATGTATAATTGCTCCTACTGGGATACAAAATTATTCCAACCAACATGTTCCTGCTCTCAAAGATGAGAATTATGAAGAAAAATGGAAGAAGTTAAGCTAGCTCTCATGAGAAATAGAATGGTAGTCACTTAACTGAAGTTTTAAACCCAGCAGGAATCAACAAAATTCTTCCAAGTGAACTGCTTATACTTGTAAAATGGACTGACACACCAGATGAAATGTTAACAAAATGTTCATTCAAGATTAACCGGTTTATAATTCAAGGGAAACACATTATTTTGCCATGGTACCCTTTATTTTACTAAATCTATTTCTTAATTTTTTATCATGCCTTTTATCTAATGGATTTGAAATCATTTATTACGTTACCATATAATATAATTAGGGAATCACATAAAACAGTTTGAAGTGAAAACATTGCAATGGGTGTTACAAGTCACCTGGATTGAGCTATTTATTATAATTGGGCTCTAAATTTGATTTATATGTTCATGGCACTAGAGTGTGGGCACCTTGAAGGCAGAACTAATGTAACATTCTTTTTATTACCACCTGAATGGAACTTAAAATATCCAAACTAATGAATGCAATTAAAATTAAAAAGTCGTGATATGTTTTATTTTAGAATTTTAAAATAATGCTTGTTCAACAAGTATTGAACATATACTTGTGTCAAACATTCAGTAGTTAACAAGGCCAGACTGCTTTCCTCAGGGAGCTTATAGCTTGGTGAGTGAGAGAGTCAAGAAAATATGTAATTTCAATACATTGTAAGGAGTTCAAAGACAGAGCAAGTTCACATGTTCCATATGCATATAAAACAGAACCTAACCAAGAGTGGGGACCTAGAAAAAAAATTCTTGGCACATTTTCTGTGATCAATAAGTAAAACTTAACCAAGTTATAAACAGCATTCTGATTAGACAGATTAATAAATGCATTTGAAAAAAGCATTTCTTTCCAGAAACTTATTTTATGAGTGTTTCTACACACAAAAAAATGACAATATATTTTTCCTACCTTATAAATCCTGTAAAAATAAATAATTTTAATTAAATAGAGCCACCTTTCTCTACTGAATTCATAATAGTAAAAAGACTTGGGACCATAGTGAAGATAGCTCTCATTCAAGATATAGATACACATTCAGTTTGTAAAGCACTGAATATGTTTAAGTAGAATTATCTTGAGAGTTTATTAAATCACCTAAATTGAATACATGTTTATATTCCTGCCTTACATTAACTAATGATGTGCATTTCTTTCCTTTTTTTCGGTACGCGGGCCTCACTGTTGCGGCCTCTCCCGTTGCGGAGCACAGGCTGCGGACGCGCAGGCTCAGCGGCCATGGCTCACGGGCCCATCCACTCTGCGGCATGTGGGATCTTCCCGGACCGGGGCACGAACCCGTGTCCCCTGCATCGGCAGGCGGACTCTCAACCACCGGGCCACCAGGGAAGCCCAATGATGTGCATTTCTTAAGCAATTCAACTCAGTCCTGTTTTCCTCCAGTGTTGAAACAGATAAATTCGTCTTAGTTTGAACCTGAGATGAGGCCATTGGCTTGGGTTTAAAACCGTACTTAATAGAAAATGGCTTTTCTAAAACAAAAGATCAGTCTCAGTAATGTGCGAAGCTCATTCTGTGAAAGCTGTGGAGAAACTAGGACATGGGAAGGAAGTGCAATTGTATCTTCCACCACAGGCTCACTCTAAGGTAGAGTCGCCTTGAGTAGAAGCAGAAAGAATGGTAAATAGTTCCTTCCATGCTATTTAAATCTCTCTGTCTCCCTCCTTCTCTTTCTCCTTCTCCCTTTCTCCCCCTCCCTTTCCTTAAGGGGCAACAGAATCAGGCATCCTCAAGAGATAGATCAGGAAGATTAAAGCTGTCACTTCTCAGGAATCCAATGTATTTCTTTCATATAAATGTGTTGTGAATGGCAGGAATCTAGTGAATAGAGAAGGGAACTGAAGCCAGAGAGTTAATACTTGTAAAACTAATATCACACACTTCATTAGAACTTTGAAATTCCAGACGTTATTCATATATGCATTGTGAAGCACATTATTCATATTTGCTTGCTTAATCCCCTAAAATGGATTTGATTATACCTCACCCCATGGGATGCATGTGTCAGGCAACATGGTTTCCAAACGCAGGCCAAATGATTCTCCTGATACTATGTATGGACTGCTACATTTTTGCTATATAATGTTCTTTATTTCAACCAATTCAATATTCTTTAATGACAGTAGTTAACCTGAAGGTGTTATTTATGGTGTAAGTTCAATATTAAGGCCTAACAGATATGAGGTTACCACTAGAATGTTTCAAAAATATCTGGTATCTGTATGAAGGAGGACATTATTTTTTAGCATATTTAAAGTTATTTCAATGTATTGATGCACAAATGCATAAGAAAAGAGCCAGGGTAGATTCCTGTTTTATACTCCTGAAAATGTTTGTTTATCAATTCATTAAGAACATTACAACTGATTCTGATTGCAGTTGTATTAAGGAATACAATCTGTAAAAAATGTATAACAGAATATTATTGCAGGCAAAACTTATAAAAGGCATGAGTCTTTAATGTCAAAGTCTATAAAACTACAAGTAATTCAGTTTAGCCCTAACATACTTCACTGTGTTGGATTTTATATTTGAATCGTTGGAGTCTAAAACATGCATTTTTTTTTTTCCTTAGCAGAATATTTCCTTGATTGACTTAATTTGCAATAATTATGAAAGGAAATTACATACATTTTGTTGGAAGATTTGATAAGATAATATTTTAATTTGAGGAGAAGACAGTATGGCATTTAAAAAATGAACTATTATTTGAATCAAATTAAACTTGGCATTGCTATTAGAGTAAAAAAAACATAAAAACTTGGGCACTTGGGCTTCCCTGGTGGCGCAGTGGTTGAGTGTCCGCCTGCCGATGCAGGGGACAGGGGTTCGTGCCGCGGTCCGGGAGGATCCCACATGCCGTGGAGCGGCTGGGCCCGTGAGCCATGGCTGCTGAGCCTGCGCGTCCGGAGCCTGTGCTCCGCAACGGGAGAGGCCACAACGGTGAGAGGCCCGCGTATTGCAAAACAAAAACATAAAAACTCTTGGAACATTGGAACACACAATATTGAGAAACCCTTGAAATGCTGGGGGATAAGAAATCTTCAGACCACCATTCATGCTGAGCATTTTAACAAGCTCTACAATGTACAAGAGTATTAGAGAAACACCCTGCTCAAAATGAGTGAAACTCACCATGTTAGGGGCAACTGATATTCAAGGTATTTAAAAGTCACAAGATTCATGATGAATTTTTCTGCTATAAGTAAATAGCTTTTTACATGCAATGATAAAAATCGCATGATTGTCAAGGCGTAGAACTTATAAAACAATTTCTGACTATAAACAATTATTAATGCAAGAGAGAAAAGAGGCAGCTTCCTGGAAGAACATAAGGTAAAATATCAATTCTCCATTTAGTAAAGAGTCTCAAAAATATTTTGAAAACTTATATTTTGATGTGATTTTACTTGGCTTCTATTATTTCCAGTCAAACCATAAATGTAGATTGTCTCTGAAACAGCAATGTTAAGGGTTAAAAAAAAGGGTCCATAAGAATGATGCTAAGGGCTGGAGATAAGAAGAGGGGAACCTTAGTATGATAGCCAGGTACATCTTGACAACTGAAGAAGCATTCTGAAAAAGTGCTGATCTTAGAAAAGCTTTACAAAAGTGATTTTTCCATACGAAATAATGGCAAAGAACTTCATTACCTAATTTTCAAGACGCCAGCCACTACAGCTGATTAGTTGCAATCTGTGGGCTGTGGGGAAGGGCTGCTGGCGTTGTCCCTGCATCTGCCTCCTGTCCAGGAGAGGACTGGTCCTCTGAAAATAAAGGACCCACCCACAAACTAGCCCCAAGTTCCTTCCACATTCACGTTCTTCCTACAGGATACTAGAGACTAAAAGCAATTGCAGTGAATGGCTTGCATGTACTTTTGCAGCCAGAGTTTCCAATGAACCAGAATGATGTCTTGACAGGAGGTAAGGGCAAAACACAAGTGGTCAGATAAGCAGAGTCAGCTTCCACCCCTTCTGATGACCATAAGGAGCTCTTCCAGGCACAAGACAGCGTGAAGCCATGTAGGTGGTGCAGCTGCATCTTACCAGTCCCTGGTGGTGCGTAGTTATCATCCCTCAGTGCCTGTTAATACCTGTGTTTTGAGATGCAGCCTGTGATTATACCATTTGAAACGTGGTTATTTAAGCAATGTGTAGCAGCGCTGTTCTAGCTGGGATCTAGCAGTGAACAAAGTGTTCAAAGCTTGCTTTCAAAAGAATTACAGGAAATACTGACAAACAGATAAGCAAATTAAGATGTATTATAACGGGGGTCCCCAACCCCAGGGCCGCACAGCAGGAGGTGAGCGAAGCTTCGTCTGCTGCTCCCCTTCACTCCCCATTGTTCACATGACCGCCTGAACCCGTCCCTGGTCCCAGAAATGTTGGGCAAAGCTGTATTATAAAATAACTGAATTTTTTGTAAGGACTATGAAGAAAAATAAACCACAGTAAGGGGAGAAAAATTGATGGGAATTACTACATTAGATAAAGAGGTATGGTAGCCCCATAAATAACATTTTTACAGATGATGTAGTACGTGTAAATGTAAAAGAGAATCAAAATGCAGGGGTCATGGTAAGGGGAGGATACAGTAATTGTGGTTTAGTGTCTAGGTTGCCCAGAGAAGAAATCATTTCCCAGTGAAACTCTCTCAGCTCCATCTATGTTTCTCCAGACTGCTAATCTAAGGCCGCGTCATTTCTCACTTAGAGCTTATTTTAACCTTGATTGGTCCTCCCTTCATAAGGCACACCAATGCTTTTCACAGAATTTTGTCTTTTAACTTTGTGCCTTTACTCATAGAGTTCCCTCTGCCTGAACTATTTTATCCATCTGTCTTGCCCCCTTACATTTAAAAAGTGACTACTAGTATCTCTTCACACCTCAAACATCTGAGTAGTTTCATTCTTTGGAAAGCCATCCTTAACACAGAAATGACTCCAACTGACACCTTTAGATTTTGTTGGCCCAGTTTCCCTCCTTTTGGTAATTACCTCTTTCCCATTCGTGGCCTGTGCCTCCACTCATTCCACGTGGCTCTGGTGGATTTGTTAATAAAGCAGTTCCTCCCCCACCAGGGCCAGCATATTGGCCAGGCTGCCTCTAAAGAGCCACTTATCCCCCTGAAGCCAGTGGTCATTCCAAGAAAAGGCATCAGGTCCATGGATCAGCAGTCAAAATCTTTTTTGCAAAATTTTTACAAAAATGGTAAAGAAAATGTTATAAAAAGGAGCCAATAATAGGAAATAGGATGAAAAGATGGAGAGCAGGTGACAGAGTCATGACAACATTGATCAATCCGTGGACCCAGCCTTTCTTGAAACCTGTCAGTCCTTAGAATATCAAGTTATATGGTAAAAAAACAAAAATTAAGACATAGAAATTTGATGGGTTTTAAAATTTAATTTAAAATTAACTTTCTAAGTAATATTACTCTCCCATATCTTCATCAACAGTACAGATAAGGCATTAGGTTGTAACTCTGCTTATTCATCTGTATTTCTCCCTAGACTCTGAAATGTGGGCAGAGTAGGATAATGTTTGCTGGTTTGCTGTAACATTCCCAGGGTTAACTAAAGTATTGTTCACGTTCTATCATTTGGGAAATATTTATAAAAATCTGAATCAAAATACAACAATCTTTATCATATTTTCCACGTCATTTTATGTCATAACCCTGAGGTGGATACCTCTGAGCCTATGTTGAGATTTTTTCTTTCCTTTTCCTTTTATTTAAATGGAATTGTTTCTTCCCCTTCTGTTGATCCCACCCATTACATGGGCTGCAAGTTATTCTCTCTTAACTATAGAAATAGGAAAGTCTCAAAAATCAGTGGAGATTTCCATTAGTTTATGACATGCGTCATAAGATGAAATTTCTAATTATTTAGATCACAACTAAAAAAATAACACACAAGAATCTAGTGACTTTCACTCATCCATGACTACTGATGCTTTTGTAAGTACCAATTATCTATATTAAAAATAATTTTGCTTGAGGTACCCAAGTAGGTTGTGGTTTCTTCACACAACTACGAATGAAATAGACTACAGCATCAAAGTGTTTCTAAGGAAAAGACCACCAAAAATGGCACCTGGGACAGTTAATCCATTTTGAGTTGATTTTTGTGCATGGCATAAGGTAGAAGTCCATTTTCCCCAACATATTGAAGAGACTATCCTTTCCACATTATATTCTTGGCTCCTTTGTCAGAAATTAATTGACCACTGATATGTGGGTTTATTTCCGGGTTCTCTATTCTATTTCATTGATCTATGCCTGTTTTAATGTCAATACCATATTGTTTTGACTGCTATAACTTTGTAATATAATTTTAAATCAAAGAGCATGAAGCATCCAGCTTTGTTTGTCTTTCGTAAGATTGTTTTGGCTATTTGAGTCTTTCATGGTTCTGTACACATAACAGGATTGTTTGTTCTACTTCTGTGAAAAATGCCATTGGAATTTTGATAGGGATTTCATTGAATCTGTGGATTGCTTTGGGTAACATGGACGTTTTAGCAATATTAATTCTTCTAATCCATGAGCACAGAATATTCATTTCTTTTTGGCTTTCTCAATTTCTCTTATCAATGTCTTATAGTTTGCAGTGTAAAGATCTCTCACTTTTCTTTACTAAATTTACTCTTAGGTATTTCATTATTTTTGATGCAATTATAATTTAACATCTAAAGTTCAGGCTACATTTTCTGCTGATCTTATCTCTTTTTTATTGAAGAGGCCATCTAGCTGTTAGAACACCATTTATTAAGGTAGGTTTATCAGATATTAATCGTGGTTATACACAGTTTTCTTCAATATAAAAGCTTTAATAAGTGCCTTCTTTATTAAGGTATAGCTTCAAATTTCTATGTGATATATATATATATATATGTGTGTGTGTACATATATATATTAAGTATATTTAGTAAGTTAGGTAAGTAAGTAAAAAAGTCAAACACTAACCTTTGATTTTCTTCATTCTGCTAAGATAAATGCAATTTTTCTGTTAATTCAATCAAGTTATTTGGTGAATTTCTACTTAGGAAATTTCTGATTCTACTTAGGAAAGTCATAAATAAAAGTTTTTGTTTATTTATTTGTTTGTTTGTTTTTAATGCCATGGGATGCCCTTCATGCATTCTCATTCCCTCCTACCATATTGAATTCTTCTAAAACTACTATAGTTGACCATGACCACAAACGAGAATAAAGTATTATCCAAGAGTTGAATTGTTTTATATAGATGGTCAGCTTCTCATAAAGATTCTCTGATTTTACATCTTATAAAAAAGGTAGAGGATAAACTCACAGACTGCCTGATAAAGAGCATATACTCTTTGCTAGTCAAGAAGGGAAAAACAGGTTCTAATTTCATAATTCAAGATTATCTATGGAATATTACAGATATCATAAAGAGTTTGAAGACTTCAAGCATATTACATGTGAAGGCCACATATTTGAAACAAAACAATCAAGGAATTAACTCTCTAAACATAATATCAAAATATAGTGCAAAAAATATTTTTGAGAGATTATTGAGTGTTGCTACTATTGTCACAGTTATTACAACAACTACTAGCTAGCTCTTATATATTGAGCCCCTAATATACACTGCAAATATAATCAGCATTCATACAAAATATCATGTAATACTCAGAACATTTCTGAAAGTAGGTGACATGGTTAATTCAATTTTATGTGTAAAATACTCATCATAAAAGCATTCAATAATGTATACAGTGTCAAACAGTAACTAAAAATTTTTAGATTTAAAACTGAGACCAAGATGTATTTGATTATACTCTCACAGCCAGCAAGTTGTATTATTTAGGAAATATTTTCAGTGAGAAATAAGTGACGCCAGGAAATCACTAATGGATTTAATCATGATCCTAATGCCACATAGCATATACCATTATATTTTCATAAACTTCCTTTAACTTTTCCCTGGCTAATATGCTTGCAAATAGGTATAAGCAGATATCTATATGTGTTCAGGGATCTGGGTGTCTGGGTGGGATCTCAAGCCAACAGAAGAAGTTTGGCATGCCTAAATGTTACTTCCAGCCCCTCACACTGTTAACACTACCAGAATAGTCATTACAAAATATACTATAATTGTCATATAGAAAAACATCCAGAAGCTGTGATATGTTTTCATTATTGTACTTATTCTTCATTAAAATGTAGAATTGTAAATTATGTATTAATAAAAAGGTATTATGTGGAATGTTTAGGGATTATTTTTGCTACTTCATTAATTCAGATGTTCCTCATGAATAACCCACAAGGTAAAATGATCAGCAGTGCATCCCTTATCAGCTCAACAGATTTTCTTCTGTTTATTTTTGCCTTTCTCTCACGTATTTATAAGCAAGAACGAGGACTTTACCAAAAGGGCCTTAACAGTCCCCACAGCTTGACTATACTTCAGATATTTTTTAAAATTAATTTTTATTGGCATATAGTTGATTTACAACTATATGTATTAGTTTTTTTTTTACAACTATGGTGTATTAGTTTCTGCTGTACAGCAAAGTGAATCAGTTACACATATACATATATTCACTCTTTTTAGATTCTATTCCCATTACAGAGTATTAAACAGAGTTCCCTGTGCTATACAGTAGGTTCTTATCAGTTATCTATTTTATATATAGTTGTGTGTATTTGTCTATCCCAATCTCCCAATTTATCCGAGACTTTTTTTTTCTTGATCTCCTCATTCTTCGAGCATCTACTTTAGAAAACATGTAAATTCCTTCTCTACCCTGTCGATATGTGAACGTTTTACAACCCAGGAATATCTTTCTTGAGAACCTGGGAGCCCTCCTTCCTAATCAAGAAAGATAAGGTCCCTTTATCCTAGTCTCTGTGGAAAGGTGGGAACCTAACTTCCATAAGTGACAATTAGTAAGCAAAGATGGCCAACCTTCAGGCTAAGGGCCTGTAGTACTTTTTCATTAGCTCACTCAGTGTTTACAAATCCCCCCAATCATTTGTTTCAGGGGAGTTGAATTCAAACTCTCTCCTTGTAATAGTCTCGATCTTTATCACAATGTCTTGAATAAAGTTCCCCTTGCCTATTTACTTCTTTCTAGTGCAATGTTTTTTAAAGATCTGTGACTCTTTTCTGTTAATTAATAACTAAAGAAAGAAATATTACTCTCAAAATCCATAATGATAGCTGCTTTGGTCAGTCAGGGCTGCTGTAACACAGTACCATGGATGAGGTGGCTTAAACAATAATTATTTGTTTCTCATAGTTCTAAAGGTTGAAAGTTCAAGATCAAGTGCAGCAAGGTCAGGTTCTGGTGAATGCCTTCTTACTAGTTTACCCATGGCCATCTTCTCATTTATCCTCACATGACAAAAAGAAAGAAAAGTCTAGCTCTATTCCTCTTTTTATAAGGACACTAATGTCACCATGGGGACTCTATATTCTCATGCCCTAATTACCTCCCAAAGGCCCCACCTCCTGGGACCATCCCGCTGAAGGTTAGGGTTTCAATATATAAATCTGGGGCGGGGGGGACACAAAGATGCAGTCCATAACAGTAATAGATCATGCTTTTTATAGTCAGCAGGACTTAGTTAGAATGTTCATGGTACTATGTCTTTAACAGAGTGATGTTCCCTAAGTTGGCCTTATTTCATTGTTTTTACATGATTTACCCCGTTTAATTATTATAAATATTCACCAACTTTTATAAACAGTTGTTGAATCCGCTATAGGAAAAATTTCAAAATACCGACATGTTGCTTGGTCAAAGAAATACAAATCTACTTAGCAAATTGGAGCTATGTTAAAACTCAGTTAATTTTCCACCATTGAAATCATGAATAGGACATTACAAATTTATTTTAATCACAAATTCATTTAATGCTCTTTAACTAAGGTTTATTAAATATGCCCCTTTTTTCTCAGCAAACACCTACAAGTTCATTATCGGATAAACAGACACATCATGAATCTAATCTGTTCAAATGAATGAATCATTGATGTACCATCATTATCACTTCCAAAATGTTCTGAGCTTTTTATTTGAGCTATAAATTACCGCATGTGCTTTACAAAACACTCAGCTCACTTTATGAATATATCAGGATAATTATGACTATGTATTATTTCTGGGGAAAAAGTTGTATCATTATCCTAAAAATTAATTAGCCCATTTTGACATATACCTTTAGAAATATTCAAAATTGTTTAATAGGAAAGTTTTGTCTTGAAGCACCTGTAGTTATTTTCCTAATTAGTAAAATATTTCCTTAAAGGAGTATTTAGCCCTTAATATGAATATTAGTCATAATATTCTTCCTCCTTACCTTTCTCACAGCCAAAAATAACAAATAAAAATATTTGAATTACTGATTTTTGAAAATAAAATAAATGTCTTCATGATATAAGTAAAAGTAACTGATAAAAAGACAGTGACAAATTGGAAATATACCTGCAATATGTGGCAAAAATATTAATTTCTGTGAGGAGAAAAACCGAATTTATAGGACACTAAGAATACAACTGGACATTAGACATGAAAACTTAACTTTGTTTATAATAAGATTAAATCTTACATTTTAAATTGTTTTATCTAGAAAATTGTGGGGAGGAAGAGTAGAAATGGGTGGAGATTGTAATAGGGGCGGGGCAGGCATCCAACCCCTATCAACGCGAGACCCTTACTGCGAGGCCCTTAGCGCCGCGGTTGGAGGTCCTCCTCTAGCTGGCCGTGGTCCTCATGGCAGAGGGCAGTGAGAGGAAGATTGCAGCCTCCTCCCCGGGGCCCTCCAGGCCTTTCGGCCTCTGGCAGCCAGGTGAGCTGGTGACAGGCTGAGGGCCGTGTCCCGCGGAGCTCCAGAGCCCTCGGCACTTCGGCCCACCCGCCAGGCCCAGGCCTCGAAGCAGTCGTGAACCTCCCCCCGTCCCTGCCTTGGCGACCTAAAATGGCAGCAGCGGTCCCCATGGGTCGTGGTGCACAGAGGCCTCAGCACCTGGAGTACACGGACACTGTCATCCAGGTAAGAGCTTCAGCCGGCTTCAGACTCTGCTGAAGTTTCAAAACTTGGTCCAGCTTTGATCAGTTGTCTAACCCAGGAGGTGGCCAGAGGTCAGGGTTCAGTTGCAAGGACTTTGCACAGCATTACTTCAGGTCTGCCTCTGTGGTTGGGCTGTTCTCAAAGAAGGGCAATTGTTGGCAGCTGGGAATTCACCTCACTGGTATTTGCTACAAATGATTCTCTCCAGTTTAAAGGAAAAGCCTGAGGCTGGCAGGGTCCTGGGTGCCTGGCTCCCTCAGTGATGAAGGCTGGGCAGGGTCTGGGGACCTGGCCTGGAGGGCACTGCCACCTGCGAGCTGCTTCTTCAAGCAGGCCTGGGCACTGGTGGGAGGACCCAGACTGGTTGATGGACAGACACTCCCGGGCAGGGTAACCAGCCTGCACATGGACCCCCTCCTCTTGGCCAGGACCTGGACCCTGGAAGGCAAGAGTTGAGCCTTGGGATCTTGCCCTTTCTTGGCAGTACAGAGAGTAACATTTGTTTTGATGGAGGCTTACAGGAACATCGTGACTTGACCATGACCAGACCTCAAGAAAAAAGGATCTGACCTTAGAAGTTTGAAGCAACTAACCACACCCCTCCCTTACCTTTCCCATGAAAGGGCTTTGCTGAAAGCTTTTGGGGAGTTCAGGGTTTTCTAAGGCATGAGCTGCCCATCTCCTTGCCTGGCCCTGCAGTAAACTCTTCTTTGCTCCAATGCTCCAAACTCGACATGTTGGTATTGTTTGGCCTCACTGTTTGTCAGGCACATGGACTTGCGTTCAGCAACAGGATGATATTTCAGTCAAGAATAGAACCTCTTTTTATTCTCAACTTGTTAGCCTTGTCCATCTTCACCCTGAAATGTTCACTAGCAACTATATTTGGGGGGCAGGTCATTTTCTCCCATATAAATTATTTTCTTAATCAGAGAGTAAATTGTGTGCCTGAGAGTCAATTTCAGAAATAAAATGTTTACTCTGAAGAGCCAAACTTGTCCTTGGAAACACACTTTCTAGACAGCAGCAGTTGGACCCATCCTGTGCAGAGTTCAGTTCACTCTGAAAGTTTTATGGTGCCCTGGCACTATGGTAAATATGATAATGCACATCTTGGCATTCCGTTCCAACTGCCACTCTGTGAACTGAGAGATTCACATTCACATGAAGCTCTCACTTCATCCCTTGAGAGTTTGAAAATGGGCAATCTGAATTGTTCTGGAGGTAGGTTCATATTCATCCTCTTAAGGCTGTTCCTTCAAATGGGCTAGTTAACTTTTACTGATATATGTTCCTCATCTTTTTTTTTTTCATTTCTACCACATTTATGTACAGAGTTATAAATATATTTTATAGTTTTTTATGTTACTTAAGTTATTACTTAAGTTATTACTTAAGTTATATATATATATATATATATATATATATATATATACATTTTTTTTTTTTTTTTTTTTTTTGCGGTAGGCAGGCCTCTCACCGCTGCGGCCTCTCCCGTTGTGGAGCACAGGCTCCGGACGCGTAGGCTCAGCGGCCATGGCTCACGGGCCCAACTGCTCCGTGGCATGTGGGATCCTCCCAGACCGGGGCACGAACCCTTGTCCCCTGCATCGGCAGGTGGACTCTCAACCACTGCACCACCAGGAAAGCCCCTAAGTTATATTTTTGATTCTTCTGTCAAGCCAGCTGCCTTAAATATTTTCCTAAATTTAGAAAAGCATACTATCTCCAAATGCCAATTTTGTACACACTGTACCAGAGAACAGATAAAGGGAACTCACTCATTATGCTTTTACTGAAGCAGGAGAATCTTCATATCTCCTCAGCAATGGTCATTATAGGAGGAAAGGGGAATTACAGCTCAGCTCTTCTAAATGTAGCTGTCAAAATCTGAAACCAAATATTCAAGGTCTAAATCCAGAAAGTTTCATGAAGGAAAGAAACTGGGATTCGCTGGTTGGATTTCCATGGGTTGCTGTGGACAAGATCACTGGCTGTTTGGCGCCTGCCAGGGAGTTTGGTGAGAAGGGCCAGTGCCATCACATTAGTGGAATGAACATTTGGTCACTGAGGGAAGGAGGGTCTGTCTGGTGATTCTCAAGGAGAATCCTGGGGTGGGGTATCCAGCCTCTGAGTATGGAGATGACTTTCAAAAAGAATGTGGGATTCTATTGCCTTCCACTACAGGGTCTAGAGAATGATAAGTTTATAGAGCCGGAAATTTAGTGAGGAAAGACTTGAATGCTTGCCCATTCTTAGCAAGCCTTTGGTCCAGGCTGCTCGAATGGGTGCTCAGATCAATTGTCAGTGAGACTTTGAGCATCACAGACTTAATTAAGCCACCAAAGCCCAGCACAGATGGCCACCTCCCCAGTTAATTCATGATAACTACTCCTCCAGACTTTGTCAATTGAAGGGAAGCTGATTCTTGGTAGAGCCATCGTGTGGCCTTTTGCTTAGAAGGTTCTGAGCTCTGAGCCAACCTAAGCAGCGTAACAGACCACTGGTCATGCAGCATGGTGAGCTGGTCATTGTGAAGGATGCTTGTGAGATAGTGGACAATATGAAGAGGCTGGGGAGAATGGACACAGTTGGAATTCCTGTGGCCCTTCAGGGGGGCTTTGTTCGGAAGAAACTGTTATATTTTGGATGAGGGATTGAACTATAGAGACGAAAAGTAGGATGAGGATTTGGGTTCTTTTCTAGGCTCAGGCAGCTCCTCCAGGGCATCGGCTCTCACCCACAGAAAACTTGGGGCAGGAGAATTTGAGAGAGAGAGTGAGGGGAACTCCTGGTTCAGGGGTCTGTCCTGTCCCAGATCCATCATTCATCATGGTTGTGACTCTTGGACAGTCACTTATCTCTCTAAATTTCCACACCCTCCACCATAACATATGGGTTACAGCCCCCACTTTGCCCTCCCCTTCACCCTCAACAGGGCTGGGTGTCAGACATGATAATGGATATTCTCCATGAGTTGTAAAGCATTGTTCCCATGAAAAAGCTGAAGAGTAAGTTTGAATCCCCCCTTTACTTGGAGCCGTCAAATCCCTTCTCTGCTTTCAACAGCTACGAAATGTCCAGCTTATTCTTGCCATCATTCAGGATTGAACACTTACAGAGCATTTGTGAAGCACCGGTCCTTTGTTTTTCAAACATTTTACCTGTATTCAGTCATTTTTGGCCACATGACATAATGCTAAAAGTAGGCCATATTAACATTTCTACATCTCAGAACAGGGAACTGAGGCAAAGAGGGATCTACATATCTTTCCCAAGTACATGCTTCTTCTAAATGGGATTTGAATCCAGTCCATCAGTCATGGTCCCAATGGTTTGCTGAGTTTCTAGACGTTCTCAGTTAAATGAAGATATTTGCCCACAAAACCTGTCTGTTGGGTGTTTTCACTGCACACCAAACTGCAAGATCTTCCTAAGTCCAACTTTGATTCAGGAGGCTCTGCTGGGCAGCTGGTGAGAAAAGGGACCAAAGGATTGAACTGTGAATAAATTATTGCTAATTTCCCCATGGTCTTCTGCCAGCAAGATGTCAATAGTTGACTCTATTGTAATGCATTTCCCAGGATGCTGCTTCCAGACTGCGAGAAGAAACACTGATCGGAGGTCAAGAATATCAACCCCAGGATGGATGAAAAGGATCCACATCTGGCCACATCTTAGGGTGGCCTGTCATCCAGGTAAGAGCTGGTACTTCCAGCTGAAGGTACTGTGGAAAATTTCTCATTAGGTTCACTCAAGAATAATTATTCTAGTTTATTCAGTGCCTCATATTTAAGAGAAAACTATGAAATATTAAGCAGTATTCTTCTTTTATTTCATGTGTTCAAATTGACACTTACTAAGCGAGCTGGTACTGTTTTAACCATGGAAGTAAACATGCATTTAAAATTCAACATTTGGTTCATGTTTAAGAGTGAAGATGCTCTCTAGTTATGGTTTAGACATTAGCTGATTTTTGAATGTTAGCAACAACACATCCCTCCCTGAAACCATGTTTCAAGGTTTCTTTAAATTATTAGACATTATTTAGAACAGGATTATATTGACATAAAAGTTGTACAGGCAATACAGAAAATTCCTGTATCCTATCACTCCAGTTTCAGCTATTAATATATATAACATATGTGAGGTACATTTGTTACAATTAGTGAAACAATGTAAGTATATTTTTATTAATTAAAAGTCCAAAGTTCACCTAATAGTCACACCTTGTGTTGTTATATTCAATGATATTTGAAATATGTACAATATTATTTGTCACCATTATGGTGCCATACAGAAATCTGTACACTAATGTTCATAGTAGCATTATTCTTAGTAGCCAAAAGATAGAAACAATCCAAAGTCCATCAGGTGATGAATGGATAAATAAAATGTGATATATACACAGAATGGAATAATTTTCAACCATAAAAAGGAATTAAAGATTGACTTATGCTACAAAATGAATGATCCAAATAATATAAAAAATATATTATTGTTAGTGAAATAAGGCAGGCACAGAAAGACAAATATTATATGATTCCACTTGTATGAGGTACCCAGTGTAGGCAAACTCACAGACACCGGAAGTAGAAATTACCAAGGCCAGGAGTCAGGAGTAAGGTGGATTACGATTTAGTGGGTACAGAGGTTATGTTGAAATGATGAAAAAGATTAAGATGTAGATTGTGTTGATGGGTACACAGCATTGTGAAAGTAAGAAATGCTACTGAACTGTATACTTAAAAATTATGAAAAGCATAAATATGTATATTTCATCACAATAAAATAAGTCAAAAATCCAACAGAATGGACGATGAATGAAGGAGCAACATATTTGATTATAAGGAAGCTGAAATAGTCTTGTAACATTTCAAGGAGAAGGGGGATTTGGAGGGACTTTAAAATGGGCAGAGGAGCCGTGGGACTCTATACTGAAGCATAGTGCAATGTTAGTGTTTAAGCTTTTTCAGACTGACCCTTTCAAATTGATTAGGTTCCCTACAGCTAGAAAGCTAAAGGTTCTCTTCCTCATTTCTGAAATGTTCCTCCCCTTTGCCTTCCTCCACCCACCAGGGAGGTTTGTCCAAAAGCACCTCAGTCCACACTCCTTAACCACCTGCATCCATACACTCCCACCCTGTGTCCACATTAAGGAGGCTCTCTGAGTAATTCCTGAACAGCATCACCAGTGTCCTGACACTTACTCTGTGTCCTCCTAGAGCCCCCTGAGGACCTATTGGAGGAACTGCCCTATGTAAGGGCAGAGGAAGAGGCTCCATCTCCCTCCAGGGTAAGCGCCCCTTATTTATCAGAGATTAAAAGTTTGCTTCATTTCTTTTCTTTTCCAATTGATTTCAGATATGAAGATCTACAATGTTCAAGACAGCTGATGTATACAATTTTGCTTGGTTGGATGAATGTTGATTGAAGGTCTTTCCCAACAGATAACTCATTCAAAAGGCCATTTTAAAAATGACAACATCAGTTAGAAACTGTATAGTCAGACACACTTTCTTCAGCAGAAAATTTCCCTCCTTGAAATAGAATTTTGTATTTGCTCCTCAAAATGGACCTGAGAGATTTTCCAGGCAAAGCTCCAGCCTTTCCCACAGCTGTCTTCTCTGTTTTCTTTTGGGGCCATTGACTCAACAACAGTTTCCCATTTGGTTTTCTGAGGACAAAAATGTGATGAAATACCTGTGTCCACAGAGCACAGGATGTTGAGATCCTTACACTGTTTTCTATTCTCTAATCACAGGTGGATGGGACAGCAAAGAAAAACAGTATGTATTCAGAGATCCCCCCTCTGCTGAGGAACAATCTAGTTGATGAAGAAGGTGGGACTCTTGCTGGCTTTGCTTGGAGAGACACCCTGATTCAGGGTCCCTACAGGGATGAGGGCTGGGGGTGTAGAGCTAGAGACTGATTTCCCAGTAAAGAGCCATGCCCAAGTTCTATGGTCCTGGAAGTAACTGCATCATTTAGATGATGTGGGTTTGTGTGTATCAGGGTTGGGGTGGGGTCCATGTGTGAGCCTATGTGGTGTGATTGTGAACCTCCATGCGTGAGTGTGTGTGTGTTTTCTCAGGAGATATTTCCCTCTTACACCTCACAATTCACCTGTCAAAATCTCATCACCACTGCACACTGTCTGTACATTACCTTGTTCTTCCCTCAACACAGCTGTTGCCCAGGTTTGGTTGATATTCCTTTTCCTCAGAAGGAGATGGTGCAGAGATAAATGTTCTAAGCTGTTGACCTCCTAAGTGGAAAAGCCAAACTGAGAACCCAGGGGTGGGTCCCAATGTGGATGCTCTGGATCCCTGACCTGCACTTACCACTCAGCCAAGGGATCCTCAGTCATGGAGCAAGGGAGTCCCTGCATCCGTGTCCATGGCTGGAAGTACTAGCATCTCCAAAGGTCCAGAACTTGCCCATCAGGTGGGCTTAGTGGTCACAGAACCCAGGGCAGCTATGGGCGGACTTATCAGTTGACTTTGGCACAGTCATTAGTGTGAAATTCACCTCAGGACCTGCATTCTTCTGGTCAGCTCACAGATTCTGAGAGGTGTGAGACCCCATGTGTACAGTACAGGTCATATCTGTCAGTGCTGGTGTCATTGCTTAAACGAGGCCAAAAGCAGATAAGAATCAGGGAGATATTTTATTGTATTGGATAACATTACCATAAGCCTTAGAATTGGTCATCTCCTGTAGCCCACACCTAAGGACTCAAAGTGCAACCTGATTGTTAGCCTGTACAAATCTCCTGCACAGCTGGGTTAGAGACAGGCTGTACTCAGTCCGTGCTCCCTCTTCATAATGAAGTGTCCCACTTATGGAACAGCGCCCTAGAGTATGGACAGCCCCTGACTCAGTGGACGTATGTACATTGTATAGAAAACAAAGACTGGGAGAAAAATATGATACGATTGATAGTGGCTGTATCTAAATGGTAGGATTTCAGTTTTGTCAAATCTTGTGTATTTGATTTTCTTTAAGACAAGTGATTAGTGAATAAATATAGCATATTTTGTCTAGGATTGAATTCAGTCCTTTAATAGAGGTTGCTGTTAATCAACTATAAAATATTATACACTAGAAGACATGATAAATACAGTAGCTGGAATTGTGGATGCTGGGGGAAGAGTGATCTGGGAAAAATCAAGAGAGAGTGGCAATTTAGCAGAAGCTCAAAACAGGCAGGATGGGTCATGGGTCTCTGTCATTGAAACAGAGCATGCATTTTAGGGTTTACCATTTTTTAGATCGACTCTTCCCTTTTGATTAGGCTCCCCTTAGCTAGAAAGCCAAATCTCTGTTTTCATTTCCTTCCTCTTGTCCTTTGCCTTCCTTCATCCCCCAAAGAGGATGGCCCAACACCAGCTCAGCCCACACTTACTAACCTCCCACATCCATACACACCACCCCACGTCCTCATCGAGAAGAAAGCCCCTGAGTAACTCCTGAGCAGTGTCACCAGTGTCCTGACACTTACTCTGTGTCCCTCCAGCTCTCCCTGAGGATGTGGCAGATGACCTGCACTGTGATAGGACAGAAGAAGAGGTGCTGTGTATACACAAGGTAAGCTGGATTTTTTTCTGGTCTGAGATAGAAATATTGCTTTATTTCTCTTTCAATAGAATTAAGTTACGAATATTTGAGGGTATTCATTCCAGATACATACAGTTCCCTTGGTTGGGAGAATGTGGAGTGAGAGTCTATTACCAACTCATGGTGCCTGATTCCACAGGACATTAAAATTGACAGCATGCGGGCTTCCCTGGTGGCGCAGTGGTTGAGAGTCCGCCTGCCGATGCAGGGGACATGGGTTTGTGCCCTGGTCCGGGAATATCCCACATGCCACGGAGTGGCTGGGCCCATGAGCCATGGCCGCTGAGCCTGCATGTCCGGAGCCTGTGCTCCGCAACGGGAGATGCCACAACAGTGAGAGGCCTGTGTACCGTTAAAAAAAAAAAATTGACAGCATCCATTACAGCCTGTAGAGTACGGAGCTCTCTCTAGGAAAAGAATTCTGTAATTTCCAACCTAAATGGACTTGGAAGTTTCATCCTCCAAGCAAAGTTCTTGCCTTTCAGCCTGAGTAGGTTTGCTCTGATAGCCCTTGCTGGGTTCCCTGGACCACTGTTTCTTATCAGGTTTTCTACTGTCACCAAATGAACAAAAGACCTGAGCATCACTGTGATCTTATCCTCAAAGTGTTTTCTCTTCTGTAATTGCAGGTGGCCTTCACAGAACATGAAAATGGTATGTATTCTGGAATCAGTCACTTGGGGAGGAAAAACTTTGAAGATGAGAAAGTGGGGCATTCTTGCTGGTTTTAGTGTAGAGGCCAAACTGATTCCAAATTTGTGCTCTGAATGAGAGTAGGGGTCCTGGTGATAGAAAGTGATTTACAAGTAATGTAACCAATTACTATAGTCCCAGGAAGAAGCTGTATTACGGTTAGGTGGTGTAGGTTTGTGTGCATGGGACTGGGTGTGTCTGTATGTGAAATGAGTGGTATGATTCTGTGTGTGTATGTGAATTTTTTGTGTTGTGTTTCCCTAGATTTATGTTCCCCTAAACGTCACTGTTACTGGTGCCAACTTTCTAAAAAATATTCCCATCACCGTTACATCATGAATGGGTACGGATATAAAAGTAAATAAACTGTACACTTTCAGTGTGTGCATTGATTTTATACCAAGTGAGCCTCATTTCACCTGGAAAACAAATCCTATCACCACTCAGGCAAATGTTTACTGGATTCTTTTTTTTTTTTTTTTTTTTGGCTGCATTGGGTCTTCGTTGCAGTGCGCGGGCTTCTCATTTCGGTGGCTTCTCTTGTTGCGGAGCACGGGCTCTAGGTGCACGGGCTTCAGTAGTTGTGGCGCACGGGCTTAGTTGCTCCATGGCTGGATTCTTAATGAACAAAACTGGGTTTCAGAATCCCTACTACTGGGTCAATTACAACTTCATTTAATAATAAATCTCATCTCTTAGTAGGTCTCATAGCATTCTGAATGGTTATGATACATCTCTCTGCCACTTCCCTCATTCTCACTGTTTCCTATTAAAGCCTCGGGATGAGTCCTCCCCCCTTACCTGAAGCACCTATTGCTGGGCAGGCCTCCTTCCTTTTGCAGGGAGCCCCTGGTTGTACCCACATGCCACACCCAGTTCTGGAGGAGTCCGAGAAAGGAGGAGCCTCCAGGAGTAGATGGAGGAAATTCACTCCACCTTTCTCCTTTGAGGCGAATATTCACTATCAGATTCTGTGCTAAGAAAACGAAATGTCCTTCCTGTGGAAAGTCTGTCTTCCATCACTTGTGCCGGCCCTGTTTCTGTGTGCTGGGCAAGAAACACTGAATACAGTGGAGACAGAACCAAGAGATCTACCCCCAGGATTGAGCTCAGGGTGGGCACTGGCTCCCTTCCCAGGAGGGCAGAGAGGAGGTTGTGCTTTGCAAGGTGGGACAGAGAAACCAAGCAGTGTGACAAGAGCATCTCCACTCATGTTGCTGTGCAAACTGCCAGATGAAGTAGGTTCTTGGTATTTTCTGAAGGCTTTTGCAAGAAAACAAGTCTGGGAGTAAAGTCAATTAAAACATGGAAAGTTATACTTAAAAATTTTTTTTCGATAGTGAGTCCTTTGAGAAATACATACTTTAGTAGAATATGATTGCCTTATATGTGTCAATATTTTCCCCACCAAAGAAAAAACTGAAAATGCTTGATTGTAAAATGTCACTTGTTTACCCAAGAAACTGTCTATAAGTAAAGTTGTTCTAGAAATCCTCCATCCCTAGGTCGTAGTTTCCTGATAGTGCTGAGGGGAGCCCTGGTGTGTGATTCAGTGCCTGCTACTCACAGGGAGGCTCTAAGAACTCAGAGGCCCGCCCAGTGGACCCCACGTGTGAGGACAGGATTGGAGCCTCAAGCTGGACTTGAAGAGGGAAATGCTTTAGAGAAGTGGAAGGAGATACAGGAAGGGCACCTGAGCCATGGGGGTGTCAGGGGTGGTTGGTTTAGAGATCAAGGAAAAGTGTACACCTGAGCGCAGCCTGGCCCACATTTAGGATGCTATTGGTGCTTCTGGTTGAATGGGGAGGAGAAAGGACATCCCCTTCTTGCTGGAGTGAACTTTGGAGAGATGTCTTCTTTAAAGCCTGGGGAGAGGAGCTTCTCTCCCATTATCTCCTTATACCTGTGTACATTCGAGACCCTTCCTTCCTCCTTTCTTCTTTCCCTCTGTTGACTCCCTTTCCTTATTTTTCTTCTTTTTTCCCTTTTTTCCACTTTGTATTTATATTACATATGTATATTTTATTGTTGTAAAAGTACACATACAATGAAATCCAACATCTTAACAAGTTTTGAAGTGTCCAGTCAGTCCTGTTGACTACATGCACCTTGTTGTACAGCATGTGTCTAGAACTTTTCCATTTTGCAAATAACACATTATAACCATTGAACAGAGACTTCCCATGTCAACCTCCTGCCAGCTCTTGGAACCACTCTTCTACTCTCAGCTTCTCGGAGTTTTCTTTCAGTTTTTGACCTTCTGTGACTGGCTTGTTTCACTCTTACAAATGTCCTCCAAGTTCTTTCATGTTGCTGCAGATGGCAGGATTTCCTTCTTTTTCAAAGACTGAATGACATTCCACTGTATGTATACACCACATTTTCTTTATAAATTCATCTTCCCATGGACACTGGGCAGTTTTCCTATGTTGTCTACTGTGTATAATGCTGCAATGGACATGAGATTGTAGATATCTCTTGGACATTCTTGTTTTATCTCCTTTGTATATAAACCTAAATGAGTGATTGCTGGATTTTATGATAGTTCTCTTAATAATTTTTGGGGGACCTCCATTCTGTTTTCTATAATGGCTACACCATTTTACATTACAACAGGGTACAAAACAGGGTACAAAAGTTACACTTATTCACATCCTTGCGGTATGTGGGCCTCTCACTGTTATGACCTCTCCCGTTGCGGAGCACAGGCTCCGGACGCGCAGGCTCAGCGGCCATGGCTCACGGGCCCAGCACTCCGCGGCATGTGGGATCTTCCCGGACCAGGGCATGAACCCGTGTCCCCTGCATCAGCAGGCGGACTCTCAACCACTGCGCCACCAGGGAAGCCCTAATTTTTTTATAATACACATCCTAACAGGTGTGAGTGATATCTCCTTGTGGCTTGATTTCCATTCCCTGATGCTTAGTGATGTTGAGCATCTTTTCATATGTAAATTGACCACTTGTATGTCTTTATGGAGAAATGTCTAGTGAAGCTTTTTACCCATTTTTAAACTCAGTTATTTGCCCGCTGTTTTTTTTGAAATTGCCTTTTAGTAGTTTCTTATATATTCTGGATATTGGTCCCTTATTCAGATATAAGGTTTACACATATTTCCTCCCATCCTATAGGTTGCCTTTTCATTCTGTTAATTGTTGAAGAGACTATCCTTTCTTCACTTGGTAATCTTAGAACCTTGGCAAAGATCAGTTGGCCATATATATGTGGGTTTATTTGGGGTCTCTCTATTATATTTCATTGGTCTATCTCACTGTCTTGATGCCAGTAGCAGACTGTTGTGACTGCTGTGGCATTGTTATGTGTTTTGAGTTCAGGAAGTGTTAATCTCCATCATTGCTCTTTGCTCTCAAGATTGTTTTATCTACTTGGGGGGGTTCCATATGTATTTTAGGATTCTGTCCACTTCTATAATAACGACAAGGAATTTTGTGGGTTGTTGCAATATATGTGTACATCACTTTATGTAGTATAGAAATGTCAACAGTATTTAATAATCCAGTCTATGAACGTGGTATGTCATTCCAATTACTTGTCTCTTCTTTAATTTCTTTCAGCAATGTCCTGTAGTTTTCAGTATACAAATCTTTCACCTCCTACGGGGCCTTTTCCACTGCCTTCCTCAGGTCTTCTAGAGTCAGGGGTGAGAAGGATGGACTCATGAAGAGAGTGAAATCCCTCCCTCCCCTCTGCACCTGCTCTCTGATTATGTCTAGTACAGGTGTACTGGGCCATGCCCTTCACCTCTGTCTACAAGTGGGCCCCTTGCTGGGAATTCCTCTTGGACCTGAGTGTTGACTGTACTATTTCAGTGTCCACAAGGACTCTCCCAATGCCTTGCATGGGTCCAAGAGCCCAAGATATACCCACATATGAATGATCAGGTCAGGCCATCAAATTTTCTGCAGTAAAGAACAACCAGGGGAGGGGTGGCTGGTTGCCTCTTTCTCATCTTTGGATTTCTTAGAGCTGAGCTTTCCAGTGTGGTAGCCACTAACCAAATGTGCCTATTTATAATTAACTTAGTTCAAACAATAATTAACTCATTCTATTAAAAAAATGCAAAAAACACACAATTGCTTTGTCACACTAGCCATGTTTCAAGTGTGTCTGTAACTTCAGGGTGGTAAGCTTGAAGGCGAAAGCTATAAATGGGTCTATAGAAGTGAGGGGTCGAAAGGTGATTTTCTCAGCACCTCTCCCTCATTTGAAATTTTCAACTGTGATCAATGTCTTACTGAAGGACTCTGTCTGCACAGAGCACAGGGGAGGTCTGAGAATCTGGAGGGAAGACCAGAGTGATGCTGTGTGAGCCAGCAAGTCAAGTAGGAGAAATGGGTGGGTCAACTTGTATAATAACTTTATGCTCATGGTTGTGTTTGTACAGAATGGATCCTGGAGAGCATACATAGCAGTGATGCTGATGACAATTCAGGTAGGGAACAACTCTCAGGTAGGATCTAAAGCGAGACGATTCCTAGAACACTTGGGTCCCACCTGCTTCTTTGGAGACTAAGGAAGGTGAATATGAAATCAGGAAGAAGAAGGAAATATGTGTAGAATTCTGATTTGTTCTTTCCATATTTTAATGATATAATAGAGTTATTGTGTGCATGTCCTTTGACTGTGCTGTGCTTATAGTCATCTTTTCTTGCTTTGCCATTCAGAAATTTTCTTTCCCACAAGACTACTCTTTCATTGCTTTTTCACTGCCAAATATGAAAGCTTCGTTTCTGTTTAGTACCTGGAGGGTATTTTGCACAAGGAATTTTGGTTTCATTTTTACATTCACGTATGATGGCCGTATCCTAGTGGGAACAAAACTCTCATAGTCACTTGACATTGGAGAACAAGTTCTTATAGTGAGTGTCAGGTGGTGGATGAGACTTGAGCTCTCTCCCTCTACACTTTCAGGACGTGTAGCTTCACCTTACTTTTGTCCTCACTGTTTGTTCCTCATGGAAAGGGCGCTCCCAGAGGTGGATGCGTCACAGAACACGTGCTCTGGGATCACTGCATGTGCTCAGTCTGCTCATTTCAGCCTCCGCACCTCCCCAAGGCTGATGTGCTGAAGGTGCTTCCATTTGAGAGGGGTCCACGTCCAGCTGCCCCTAGAGACCCTCCATGGCCGGCAGGGATTCTAGAGGACTGTGTGAAGGGGCTGCTGGGCTTGCTTCACACACTGGCTCTCACAGCCCTGCTAACCTGGTCTCCTGGGATTGACCAGGCCCAGGACAGAGACTCAGGGCAGCAGGACCCAGGGTCACTGCTCTTCTCCCCACACCCCAGTCCTGCCTACCCTCTGACCTTTCCTCAGGCCTGCCTTGGTCTTATCCTTCCCAGTTCTTCCAAGGCTGGGGTAAACCCTGGCAGGTGCTGTGTGTTTATGAGGCTTCCCCTGCTGTAGAACTTTTGTTTCAGTATTCCAGACTAAAGGAATTGGGACAAGTTACTTTTACCCGTAATATTGCTTTCATCCTCTCTAAGGGGCTAAGAGCCTTATGGAGTTGTTTTGAAGTACCTAAGGTTAGCTCAGGCACAGGACACTTACTTGTTATGTGAAGTTGGTTGCATATCTAGGCTATTGTGGAAAATGCTGCAATGAACCTAAGTTCATCTCGTTGTGATACTGGTTTAATTTCCTTTGGATATATACCCAGAACTGTGATTGCTGAATCATATGATGTTTCTGTTTATAATTTTATAAGGAACCCCCATACTCTTTTTCATAATAGCTGCACCATTTTACATTCCCACCAGCAGTGTACAGAGTTTCCAATTCCCCACATCTTGGCCTTAAACTGTTAATTTTTTTCTTTATAATACACAGCCTAACAGGTGTGAGGTGTTGATTTGCATTGCCCTGATGATTAGTGAGGTTGAAAACCTTTTCCTATATCTGTTAGCCATTTGTATGTCTTTTTCAGGAAATGTCTTATTTAAGTCTTTGCACATTTCTGAACCCAGTTATTTACCCTTTTTAATTTTTTAACTTATTTTGCATTTGAGTTGTAGTGTTTTTCTTATATGTTTTGAACGTTAGCTCCTTTTCTGATATATGTTTGTAATCTTTCTGTAAGTTATATTTTCATCCTGTTAACTATTGAAAAAACTATACTTTCCCTATTTGTTCTCTTAGAACCTTGGTGAATTTCATTTGGCCATGTATCTATGAGTTTTCTTGGTGGTTATTTATTCTGGTCTTTAGAGCTATGTATCTGTTTCTATGTCAGTACCATACAATTTTGATTCCTGTGGCTTTGTAATGTGTTTTGAAGTCAGGAAGTGAGAAGCCTCCATCTATGTTCTTTATTCTCAGGATTTTTTTGTCTGTTTGGAGTCCTTAGTGGTTCCATATGTATTTTAGGATCTTTTTTTTTTCTGTTTCTTTGAAAATGACATTGGGATTTTGATAGGTATTACAATGAATTTATACTTAGCTTTGGGTAGTGTAGAAATGTCAACAATAATAAGTCTCCAGTCTATGAATATGATATGTCATTTCAATTACTTGTTCCTTGTTTAATTCTTTCAGCAGTGGTTTGTAGTTTTCAGTGTACAGGCCATTTACCTTCTAAGGGCATTTTGTCCCTTCCTTCCCTGGATTTTTCAGAGTCAGTGGTGAGAAGGATGGCCTCATGAAGTGAGTGAATGTCCCTCCCTCCCTTCTGCACCTGCTCGCTGATTACGTCTAGCACAGGTGCACTGGGCCATGCTTATTACCTCTCCCCTCAAGTGGAACACCTGTCGGGAACTCCTCTAGGATCTGGGTGTTGACATTACTGTTTAAGTGTCCCCAAGGTCTCATGAGTGCCTGGCAAGTGTGCATGAGCCTAGGAAACACCTACAAATGAATCATCAAATCTGGCCAGCAAACTGCCCTGCAGAAGGTGTTGGGCTGCACCTCTCACGCCTGCAAGCCCTGTACTTGCTCAGCCTCGGGCTAAAGAAAGAGCCCAGAGTCAGGGACAGAGACATTAATGGTTTAATAGATGGGAGATCTTTCACGTCAGAAGCAAAGTGGTCCTGGAGAGACATCCCACTGTAGATAGCCAATGGCAGGCAGAACACAGCAGCAGCAGTAGCAGCATTCTTCACTCTGGGCGGAATAGGGAGGCTACCAGTTATAGGGGGAATTGACAGCAGATGGGCTCATCAGTTACCAGGGAAACCAGCAGAGGGACACATCCCTCTTACCCCCTTGGGCTAAGTACCTTCATGGGGCAGAGGTTTTTCCTTTGGTAAACCATCAGCAAACAGCCATCTTGAATGGGTAGACCATACAGAAGGGAATAACCAGGGGAGGGGTGGTAACATCCTCCATATATTTTATATATATATAAATATATATATATATATATTTATATATATATGGAGAGAGAGAGAGAGAGGGATGTGTATTACAGTGTGGTAGCCACTAGCTAGATGTGCCTGTTATAATTTATTTAATTCAATCAATGATTAACTCAATGTATTAAAATAAAACAAAATAAAATATCCAATTACTCAGTCACATTAGTCACATTTTAAATGTATCCATAAGACTTGTAAATTCATGTTCATGTTTCTACAGAATCGGTTTTGGATAACATTTGTGGCAATGATGAGGAAGAGGGTACAGGTAGGAACAACACTTAGGTAGGATCTAATGGCAGAGGCTTCCTGGAACTTTAGGGTTATATCTCCTGCTTTGGAGACCGAGGAAGGTGGATATGAAATCAGAAAGAAGAATAAAATATGTGTAGAGTTCTGACTTGTTTTTTTCATATTTTAATGATACAATAGAGAGAAATTGTGTCCTTAGACGTGACTGTGCTCTATAATCACCTTTTCTTGATTTGCTCATCCAAAATTATCTTTTCCACATGAGCTGCTCTTTCTTGTGCTTGTCACCGCCTAATATGGAAGTTTGGTTTCTGGTTAGCACATCTAGGGTATTGTGCACAGGAGACTTTGTTTTCTTTTGCGTATTGACCTGTGATGGACAGAACCTGTGGGTCAAAACTCTCATGGGCCCTTGAAACTGGAGACCAAGTTTTTCTAGAAAGTGTCAGGTGGTGGATGAGAAGTGAACTCTCTCCCTCTTCACTTTCAGGACTTGTGGCTTCACCTTACTTTTGTCCTCACTGTTTGTTCCTCATGTAAAGGACAGTCCCAGAGGTGGATGAGTCACAGAACACGTGCTCTGGGATCACTGCATGTGCTCAGTCAGTCACCTTGAGCTCATCTCAGCCTCTGCACTTCCCCAAGGCTGATGTGCTGACATGCTTCCATTTGGGAGGGGTCCACATCCAGCTGCCCCTAGAGACCCTCCATGGGTTTCAAAAATTCTAGAGGACCGTGTGAAGGGGCTGCTGGGCTTCTTCACACACTTGCTTTCACAGCCCTGCTGACCTGGTCTCCTGGGGTTGACCAGGCCCAGGACAGAGACTCAGGGCAGCAGGACCCAGGGTCACTGCACCTCTCAGAACCCACTACTCCATCCAGACAGCCCTGCCTCTGCTCCCCACACCCCAGTCCTGCCCACACTGGGACCTTTTCTCACACCTTATCAGGTCTCATTCGTCCCGGTCCTTCTAAATCTCAGGGTAATTCCCGGCAGGTACCATTTATGGAGGACCCTTGTTGCAATATTCTGGCTAAATGAAATTGGACATGTTACTTTCCCTCTGATTTTGTTTTCATCCTCTGGGAAACTTACAGTGGTGTGAGCATTAATTATCTCCCAGATAACTAAGGTCACCCCAGGAAATAGGAGAATCCCTGTTATATGGAGTTTTTTGTCCTTCCCTCCCCAGAGCCCAACACACTATCAGTCCCATGCCAGGTACTCCCTGGGATGCATGGATTGGTTAATTAAACAATCGACTGATTGGAGACGGTGGCGATGTGCCCACTTTGGAGAACTCTAGGATTAGTGGTGGTACAAAGAGGAAGGAAAGGAGCAGTAATTAGAGCAGAGACATGAGGAAGGAAGTAGTGAGGAAGCAGAGGGAGAGCAGGAGGGAGCCATGGTCATGGCAGAATCGCATGGAAACCGTGACCACCTGCAGGAGGCACAGGGTGACATGGGCCTCATTCCTGGTCACATGTAGGGAAGTTGAGGGCGGCAACCTTGTGTTGGAGGTCAGAGACCCACTACTTCATTGCAGAGGTGGCACCATTGAGGCCCTGGGAGGTCCGTGGAGGTGAGGACACAGGGGTCTCGAGGTCACATCCCAACTCTGAATCTCCCCTTTCCTTTCCCATGGCCACCCCAACATGGCTGCTGCCCTTGGACACCAGAATACTACATGGCAGATGACGAAGCTTCTAACAAAGAGAGCAACGAGCTGATGGTAATTTATTTCCTCTTGCAAGTCTTTTTCTAAATTTTCTTTTTCAGATCCATAGACTCTTCCTTGTAACCCTTCCCCGTCTCCTCTTTCCCTCTTTTTATGATTGTCGTTCTGGAGGACCTGGTCTCATCCGGGCTCCGGGGGTCCTGGGATCTTATATTAGATCTGTGAACTCTCTCTGCAGGCCTCCTCCCATACTTTCTTAGCATGTCCCTGGCTCCCGACCAGAGGTCTGCACCATTGAATCTGTCTTTGTCACCGTGAGTGCAGGAGATGGGGCTCGAGTCAGCAGGTCTGGGCCCACCCAGCCTTAGGGGCCCACGGTGAAGTTTGGGTCTGCCCTGAGCTACCCCATATGGTTGTTTTCCTGCCCTGGGTGGCCTTGGACCTGCCTGACTGTTCTCTTCCTTTTCTCTTCCTTCCAGATATCAAGATATTCTCTGCTTGTCTTGAGAGAAATTTTGGGGGAAGTCACTCCTGATGAAGACGAAGACCAGAAAGAGGAAGCATGAACGTGGAGGACAGGGGGTGAAAAGGTGGGGCAGACAGTGCACGTGTTCTCTGTCCATACGTCCCCAGCTTACTTTTCGGTGCTTCAGAAACACCAGCCAAAACAGTGGGAACTGCTGTTGAGTGTGACCACAAAGGTGGTGACAAGAGGATGGTAATAAACCCTGCAGACAAGTGGAGGATGCCAGGAGCACATCTCCCCAGGGCACACGTACCCATCCACACAAGCCCCCATGGTTGCTGGGCTGCGTCCTCCGGCAGCTGTTACATCTGCAGGGGAGGCTGTAGGGCACTGCGGGGCCACCATGTGCATGATTCTAGGAGGTGCTGTTCCAGCATGTTCCCTTTGAAGAGCCCCACTGGAGTGTTCATCACCTCTCTCTGCAGGACCCAGCCCCGCCCTCCCAACCCCCCTAAAGGCAGCAGGGAGCATCCCCAATTAATCGCTAGCTGTGGTGAGAGGTTGGGGGGGCTTCGACCTCCCCAGTCCCAGCGCTCCTGGGAAAAGCATGAAGAAGACACAGGCACTCAGTGCTCTTGCAAGCAGAGAGCTCACCTAGCCCAGCTCTGCATCCCTGTGGGTGCTTCATAGTCCTGGCATCAGGTAGGGCCACGGCAGGATTCCAGCCTGCCTGGGAGTTGCCCAAGCCCTGGGGGTCCCTCACCCTCTGTGGGGCCCCTGGGGGGCCTGGGTCACTTCACGGGGTGGAGGTTCTCAACCTGGGGTTGGAGGTTCTGTAGATTCTTTTGTGTATGTGTTCAGTTCGAGTTAAGGAAAACCAGAAAGCAGTTCAGTACAGTGCTCATTTGGGATGAGTTAAAGGGGCAGGATTCAAGTTACTCATGTTCCTTTTATTTGTTTTTCCAATTCTGTCATTAAATAACATAAGTATAACTTGTCTTATTACAGTTTGAAAAGCAGTGTCTTCTGTCCACTTTTAATGTTGCAATATGCTAAACAGATAAAATGTATGTTTTCATTACAGCAGCATAATAACATTTTAAAATTATGAACCTCAGGAGAGTTTGGCTGGGGGTTAGAAAGAATTATAAGGGAAAATAGAAACTCCAGGTGTCTGTCCATTTCCAGTGTGCAGGTCTTATGAGCAGTTACACTGAGTGTAGGATGGAGAGGCAGGTTCACCCACCCCCTGTGTCATCAGACCTCCCGCTGCTCCCAGGGCCCAGGGTGGGTGCGAATCAGCCTTTTAGTCCCGGATCCCTGAGCCCCGCTGCTTTCCTCTGCCTCAGTCTCTCTGTCCAGGGACCCGTCAGTTGAAGGCTGCCCCGCCAAAAGCCCAGGTATAATCGCTCCTGTAGGACATTTCTAGATACTCCCTGCTAGCAGACCACACATTCAGCAAAGAGCAGCAAACAGACCCCAGTGCCCTGTGGATCTGACCCCTGGGGACATGAGGGCCCAAGGCCAAGTCCAGGGCCTGAGGAGCCTTCCGGACCCTGCTCACTCTCCCCAGCGAGCCCTCTTCCATCTGACTCTGCACCTCCTCAGTGACTCCATCGCCTGTGTTTGTGCTGCAGTTTCTGGACTCACGCCTGTAAAGGCCTGGACCTGGAGCCCAGGAGCGTCATCTGAACCGAGATCGGGAGCGACGTCATTTCTAGTCTCCTGAGGCCTCTTCATTTAATACGAGCTCGGTTGTTTCATTGCACAGATTTAGTATTAGTTTTAGCTACAGTTTTATCTGTTATTTATATATATATGTTCTCTATGTTCAATATGTATCTATATGTTTGATATTTATGTTTTTTATTAAATTATATTATCTATCTAGTTGCTTTAAAAATAATTTTCTATAAAATAAAACACGTGTATAGAAAAGCACCCTCAACAGAGGTAGAACTTAATGAATTGTTGTAAGGTAGTCACCCTGGTATCTACCACCAAGATCGCGCTCTCTCTCTCACACACAATCCTTATTCAGTCTAAGTTGAGTAAGGAACTGCAAATTTTCTATTTACCATCTGTCCTTATGTCACTTTCTAAGGATTCTGTTTTCTGACGTCTGTTCATTCCATTGTTCATGGGAACAATATTACCCTAGGTCCTTCATGACTTCATGTCAGGACTTTCGATATTCAGTCTGCTTGGCTGGTAAAAATTTAATGATTCATCATTTCTCTCCTTGCATATCTTAAATATGTTTCTCTATTTTCTTCTGACACAGAGAATTTCTCTCCAAAAAGGCTCTTAAAATTCTAATTTTTATTCCCTTCTATTTCTCCTGTGCTTTTATTCTAGCTGCCCAAAGTATTTTTATTTTTAAAGCCTAGTAATTTTTCCACAGTATCATTTGCTATTGGTCATTGCAATTGAATGCTCATTGTTCTTTTTAATAAACAATTTCAAAGGCTTTTTTTTTCAGAAAACTTTGTATCATAATGTTTAATATTTGCTTTGTATCTTTGCTTTGATTTTACTCTTTCAGGGACCTCAACATTCATATATCAGATCTCTTATGATGATCTTCCACTTTTAACACATTGATCAAATATTTTACAATTTCTTGCTTAATTCATTTTTGCCAGGAGTGTTTTTTTTTTTATCTAATTGAAGTGTATTTTTAATTTAATTGAACTACAACACAGAGTTCCAGGTGCACAATATAGTGATTTGATATTTGTATACATTACAAAATGATCACCACAATAACTCTAAATACCATCTGTAACTAAATTATTATAATATCATTGACTATATTCTCTATGGTGTACATTTTGTCCCCAGGATGCATTTATTTTGTAACTGGAAGCTTGTAAGTCTTAATCTCTCTCAGCTATTTCTCTCAACACTGCACCCTTCTCCCCTCTGGCAACCACTTCATTGTTCTCTGTATCTATGACTGCCTTACTATTATGTTATGTTGGTTAACATTTTTGTTGCCACGTATAAGTGACATCATACTGTAATTGTCTTTGTCTGACTTATTTCACTTAGCATAATACCCTCTAGGTCCATCCATGTTGTCACAAATGACAAGATTTCATTCTTCTTTATGCCTGAGTAATATCTCATATATATATGGAATATTATCCATATATATATGCATACACACACACACACACCCCACATCTTCTTATCCATTCATCACTTGATAAGATGCTTTGAAAAACCCATAAGTGGAATTGCTGGATCATATGGTATTTCTATTTTTTTAGGGAAAACTCCATACTTAATGTGTACTGCTTAAGATTTACCTAGTAATGCATCTTACTACATTAAGATTAAATGGGAAACTGTGTCTATATCACTTTCAGAGTTCAACATTGACAATAAGAGTATATAACAATAATTTCAAGGTTCTCACCTTTTTCATATTAGTCACCAAGTTCTGTCAATTTTGCATGTAATTACACATTTTCCATTCATATAACTTAGCTCACTCTAACATTTCATCCTCACTTTCACCACATTTTTTTACATATTGTAAATATAAGTTACTTGTACTGCATAGCAAACAATGACTACGTCATATTTATCCGAGACCTGTGTATGAGTTGATTTTTGGTTTGCAATGTCTATCGCACCACCTTCACATGAAATTCTTAGTTACACTTCAAGAATCAGCTTGTGTTTCACTCTTACTATTCTCACATTTACCTTCCACCTTGTCCTCCGTGGCACTAAAAGTAATTTCAACATAAACCAAGTGTCCCTTTCCATGGAATTTTGGATTCTGTTGTCAGATTGTGGGATTGGCCTTAGTCTTTATGTTCTACTATTACTAATGGGAAAATAATTTAACTTCTCAATTTTCAACTGTGTAAAGGGGATGATAAATGCATTGTGATGATTAAATTAGGTAATGATTAAGCTTAGGAACATTAGAAGGTCTGATGACTACTGTTAATAGTGTTATACATCTATTTAGTTTATTGTAATATGATTATTGATTTTTCCTGTCTTCCACTTCTTAGACATTGTGAGCTCATTAAGGAAGATTCTGAGTTGTTCATGACTTGTTAGGGACAGGCCAGTTTTCATGTAATCTAAACCTAAGGCAATGCTTAGTGCTAAAATTGTGTTTACTAATCTTTATAATAAATAGACTCTACCTAATCAGATGGTTATACTGAAGGCTCAGATAATGTTAATATTTTAGCAGAATACAAAACACTATACAAATGTGTATATATACATATAATACCAAAATTTACTTTGCAGTTTTCCTCTCCAATCTCTAAAAAGAAGAAAAAAAGGGATATTTTTCTTTCTTCATGAAAATTGGATGAGTAATGCTGGCAAATTTAAGACAAATTCTGAAAAACTTTAGAAATGAGCTCTCTGGAGAAAATATGCAAAAACCACCGTATGTTCTGCTGTTTTTACCTTTCATGATTCATGAGTCCAGAGGTAGTCGTTACAGACATAAACTCCGTATGAAACTAGACAACTTATTTATTTTCAGTAAGAAAAATGGTTAATGCCTCACATTAGCAGTTTTTAGGACATTGAGGAAATGTTTCCTGAACTCTATTCTCCCCAGTATGTATACTCACCTGTGATATTATAAGAAAAACATTTTAGGGCTTCCCTGGTGGCGCAGTGGTTGAGAGTCCGCCTGCCGATGCAGGGGACACGGGTTCGTGCCCCGGTCCGGGAAGATCCCACATGCCGCGGAGCGGCTGGGCCCGTGAGCCATGGCCGCTGAGCCTGCGCGTCCGGAGCCTGGGCTCCGCAACGGGAGAGGCCACAACAGTGAGAGGCCCGCGTACCGCAAAAAAAAAAAAAAAAAAAAAAAAAAATTAATACCATACTAAATACAAATATTTGATAATTATAAAAGTCACATACATATTTAAGTATCCTAATAATATAGTCACAATTTTCAAACAGATTGGAGGTACTTACATATAACTGCTTATAAGCATTAAATATACTTTCATGTACCAAGAAAATTATATGAGTAAAAAATATAATGACTATATTTGACTAATATCTTTGAAGATATCCAGGGTGGCACAGCTGCCTAGAATACATAAAAAAAAGTAGAGTTTTGTGCCAAATTCTTAATATTCTAAGGAACTACTGCTCAAAAAAGAGAAAGAAATTGTGAGCAGGTGGTATTTTTACTGCTTATTATATTATTCTCTGGTTTCTTCCCTTTGGCTACCATTTCCTACCAGATGTGCTTTTTGTCTTTACTTTTAATTAGAAAAAAACTTTAATGTGATCTATATCTTTACTTGGCTTCATATCCCAGAGAAAAATGTAAACTTATATACTATTTAATCACCATGATAAGAAAATATTGTAGTGTTAAAGGAAATAATACTAAGTTAGTGAAGCATGTAGAAAATAATTCTTCAATAAATATTGGATACATTGGATATTATTTAAAAAAGAAAAAAATTTGGAACCACAAAACCACTTTTAAATTACAGACTACAACATATTTAATAGTCAACATATTTCTAATAGTCAATAAAATACAATTATTTCACTGTATATCAGCCTTCCGATGGTAGATGGAATACATTTTCAACATTGAAATGGTCTCAGTATCTGTACATGATATGCCTCTAAAATATGTAGACTTAGTAATTTTATTCTCTTTTGGAATTAGTTTCATGACAGAATCATAAATTAATTATTTCTCTTAAATAGTGGAAGATTGAGGAAAAATCTTGTTAAAGAAGTCACAGCCCTTAACAGGGTTTATTTTCTATTTAGATTAAATGTAGATAAGTTAGCCATTATTTTAATCATACTTTTTAATTCAAATATTCATAAATTAGAAAGCCAAATATAAAAGCATATAGTGAATGTAACAGTGGCCAACTGTGTTAGATCCCATAACTATCCAGAAATAAACAACCATTCCTTGGCCGCAGGGGACATGGAGCAGAGGTAAATGGAAGGAAGGATTCCATATCTAAAGCTTGAATAGAATGATGACAAATGTAATGTCTGAGTGTTACTGAGCCCTTAATAAAAATGTGACCCAAGCTAAACGAATAAAGGAAAACAGCCTGTAGAAAATAAGAATGGCTTTTATCTTAAAACTTGAGAAAATTTTTTTCAGTATAAATTAATGGAAGGGAGCGATTTATGAGGGAGTTCTAGGACGGGGCATTCCTAGAAGTTGAAGGATCTCTTATTGTTTAAAGGTGTGGCATGAATAGGAAACATAGATGCTGCTAAAATTACAATATGTTTTCTAACTCCTACACACACACACACACAGAGAGACACACATACACACACACATACACACACACACACTCCCCTTTTTTATCCTGTGACCAAAATAAATGAACAATTGAATAGAGATAAGAAAGAAAATCTTTTTGTCGTTTAGACATGGGGGTATATAGCGAGACGAACACCGTGATTAGATGTTTATCTATTTCCGAGTAGCAGATGCGATTTTAGACTAAACACACACGCACATGTCATTCAAAACAATAAAAAGCATAGTTCTCCTTGCACTGGAGATGCAATATTGGTTCCTAAAATGCTCAAAGAGCATGAAAATCAGAGTGAAAAACCACTTCTATCATAGCACAATACTTTTGCAGAGCCTGCAATCCTGTCTTGTTGCACGGTCTCAACTTCTCCTTCTATATCCACCCACTCCTTTCAATTTAGAAACACCGACTGTCTAGGGCTGTCCAGACATTGCAGTGAGGGTGCATGGACCCATGCATCCCATATAATGCATTTATGAGGGAGTTCTGGGACAGGGCATTCCTAGAAGTTGAAGGATCTCAGTATGGAGGTTCCTGAAAAAGCTAAAAATAGAACTACCGTATGACCCAGCAATCCCACTACTGGGCATATACCCAGAGAAAAACATAATTCAAAAAGAAACGTGCACCTCAGTGTTCACTGCATCACTATTTACAATAGCCGAGACATGGAAGCAACCTAAATGTCCATCAATAGAGGAGTGCATAAAGAAGATGTGGTACATATATGCAATGGAATATTACTCAGACATAAAAATGAACAAAATTGGGTCATTTGTAGAGATGTGGGTGGATCTAGAGACTGTCATACAGAGTGAAGTAACTCAGAAAGAGAAAAATAAATATCGTATATTAACGCACGTATGTGGAACCTAGAAAAATGGTACAGATGAACAGGTTTGCAGGGCAGAAGTTGAGACACAGATGTAGAGAACAAATGTATGGATACCAAGGGGTAAAAGGTGGGGTGGGATGAATTGGGAGATTGGGATTGATGCATATACACTATTGATACTATGCATAAAATAGATAACTAATGAAAACCTACTGTACAGCACAGGGAACTCTACTCAATGCTCTGTGATGATCTAAACGGGAAGGAAATCCAAAAAAGAGGGGATATATGAATACATACAGCTGATTCACTTTGCTGTACTAGAAACTAACGCAACATTGTAAAGCAACTATACTCCAATAAAAATTAATTTAAAAAAAACACAGACATTCTTGGGAAAGACCCTACTTAAGCTTTCAGCTATCATTAGTGTTCAGCTGATAATTGTATTCAAGTATCCACGAATTCTGATCTGTTTGTTTAACAGTAAGTACTACCTAGTCAAATACCTTATCTTAGAACTAAGAAAAACAAGGAGCAGACTTGTGACATTTGTTTATAAAGTCTCACAGCAAATTAGAATGCATTGTTGAGACAATAAAAATTTATAAGTAAATTGATACAATTTTTGACATTAAGCATTGTAGATAAACTGTGAAACTTCTACATTAACAGTTAAAACTTATATTCAAATTTAAGTAACTGTGTTATAATTTTTTAACCTGATTATTTCTTACCTAATACTGTATGCTGTGATTGGATTACTCCCATCAGATAAGTCAGTTTTAAGAAAACATAATTTGATAACAAACTGGAGTATGTAATGGCTGCTTCTACGTATTGATACTATTTTACTAAGGCCTTTAAATATCTCTGGGAGGAAAATCTACTTTATCAAAATAATAGCTCGATGGTGCATAAATTTCGTTTACTCTTTGTCTGCAATGTCAGTTATGCTGACTTTGCTATTAACATAAATCTCCATTACTTACAACAGTGCTCAGTCTATGCAAAACAAATTACATATTCTGCTACCTCATTATCCTAAACTAATGTCAGCCATGAATTCCCCTGAATAACAACTTTTAACTGTGTTAGGCAAATTAGGTAAGATAGCAGGGTATAGCTGACTTACCAAGCAATAAATAATAGCCTGTTTTATTTTGGTTGGGCTATGTGATTTAAAAAAGAAAAGGTTTAGAAACACCCCATAAAGCAGTTATTTTCTGCATTATACTGATGTTCTGAAATAAAGGTTTAGTCAGTACTTTTTCAGAAGAGGGAATGTAAGCAAGACTTCCACTTAAAGGTGACAGATTAAATACATTAATTTAGCTCCACATACCCCCAAATTCAAATGTAACGAACATAATGCAATTTCTTAATGCATAAACTTATAAGAACAAAAAGCACGGAAGGGATAAAAATAACAAAAGGAGCAACAGCAAAAATGATCCCAGGTGGAAAGCAGGACTAGTGACAGTTACTAGCTCCTTATGTGTTTTCTAAGCGGGAATGAGCATTCTCCAATTCTTAGGTTTCTTTCTGTGAAAATGAGATATCTTGTTTTAAAATCTGCTCTTTGATGCATGCCTTACTCCTTTTCAGAGAATTAAAGTGCTTTGCATCATTTCTCAATCAGGGCCCTTGGGGTCTCTTTCTCTCACCTGGACAAGTGGGAGTCCTGACCTTTTACAAGGTCTATATAGACACAGGAATCTTACAGAAAAATATACTCTAGCTTTGTAGAGAGGCACAAGTGATACTCTATTCTTCTACTTGGTCACACTTTTGTCTTATTTCAGAACTTCTTGGTTCAGATCCTGAGTGATCAACAGAAGTGCTATTTTATTTTGCCTTTATTTTTCATCATAAAAATGCGTTTAATTATACTTGTAAAGTTAATTCTGTATTATTTCTTCTTTATATTTTCTCTTGTGTACAGGAATAATAATAACTACTTTTACAGCTGTTAGATGTACCAACGGTTTTAAGCACACACACATAATTTACTCTTCACAACTCTGTGAAATAGATGTTATTATTTCCCAGACTAGGAAGATAACATATAAAAAATATAACTAACCATTCCTAGGTTACAGACCCCTCGTTGTTCAAGGGTCAACTGTATGCTAAAAACCACTGGATTGTACACTTAAAAAGGGTGAATTTTATGGTATGTCAAATTATCTCAATATAAAAGTAACCAAAAAAGACATTAAAAAAATACTACCTAAAAAACCTCTTGTTGAACTTAGCCACAAAAATCCTTAATGACATATTAGAAAATTAAATCCAGCAATACATAAATGTATTAATTCCCCATGAAAAGACAAGTTTATTTCCAAGAATGCAAGATTGGTTTCACTTTTGAAAACCAATCAATGCGATTTCATAGTAATCAGACTAAAAGAGCAAAATCATACTGTCATCTCTGTGGAAACAGATAAGGCATCTGACAAGATGTAACACAGATTTGTCATAAAAATCTTCAGCAAGTTAGGAATAGATGATGGAGTTGCATATTGTCCCTCCAAAATCATGTCTACCCTAAGCCTCAGAATGTGACCGTATCTGGAAATAGGGTCTATATTGATATAATTAGTTGAGATATGGTCATACTAGATTAGAGAGGGCCCTAAATCCAAGTACTCGTGTCTTTATAAGAAGAGGAGGGGACGCACAGTGACAGCACACATGCAGGGGACAACATTATGTGAAGATGGAGGTAGACATAAAAGAGATCATGAACCAGCCAAGGAAGAGCAAGAATTGTCTATAAGGGGCTTCCCTGGTGGCTCAGTGGTTAAGAATCTGCCTGCCAATGCAAGGGACATGGGTTCGAGCCCTGGTCTGGAAGATCGCACATGCCACGGAGCAACTAAGCCCGTGCACCACAATTACTGAGCCTGTGCTCTAGAGCCCGCGGGCCACAACTGCTAAAGCCCAAGTGCCTAGAGCCCGTGCTCTGCAACAAGAGAAGCCACCGCAACGAGAAGCCTGCGCACCGCCATGAAGAGTAGCTCCCGCTCGCTGCAACTAGAGAAAAGCCCACACGCAGCAACGAAGACCCAACGCAGCCAAAAATAAATATATTAAATAAATAAATTTTAAAAAAAATTAAAAAAGAATTGTCTACAACCACCAGAAGGCAGGAGAGAGTCAGCCATGAGATGATTTCTCCGTCAGCACCACACAGGGAGCCAACCTTATATTCATCTTGATTTTTGACTTAGTCTCCAGAACTGTGAGGGAATACATTTCTGTTGTTTTAAGATACCCAGTTTGTGCTACTTTGCAAGAGCGGCTCTAATAAACTAATACAGAAGGAACTTCCTCAGCTTAATAAAGCACATCTTCATCAAGACATCCAAGTATATCATTTTGGAATTCCAACAAGGATAGAGACAAAATCCTAAAAGTTTTCCGAGAAATTAAATAAAATCGATCACACACTAAATCAGAAATTATAAATACAGCATTATCAACCGAATCCATGGAACTAGAATACAGTGTAACAATGCTTTCAATTTTCTGGAAAAAAATACTGAATTACAGAGTAGAATTCTATATAAGCTAAAATATCTTTCAAGTGTTAAAGCAGAAAAGAATTTTTTTTAATTATATAAAGTCTCAAATATTGTACTTCCTTGCAGTTTTTCCTCAAGGCAACTACTTTAGAATATGCTCTCACCAAACAGGTGAGTAAAATATGGAAAAAGAAGACGTAGGATGTTGTTAACAGTGTACCAGCCTCAGGAGGAAATGCTAAAAAGAATTGAAAGTGCTATCTTTTGAGCAGAAAGATGTGCAAATGCTTCTTGTCATTAAAATTCTGTAGTAAAATTTGACTCTTATAAGGGTCTGGACACATTGTGTTTTACAAAAATTTATATAAAATTAAAAATAAAATCAAGGGTCGCAGATTTGAAGATAAAATTGTGTTTTATTATAGATTTCAATGTTATTTATTTTAATGTCTAGTAAATACCTTCCACATTTAAAGCACTGCTTTAGAATGTATGGAAGAAATAAAATTTAAAAGAGATAATATATACAAGCTCATGATATATTAGTGGATTCAAAGGTATGTTACTAGGTTTTATTTGGGATAAGTAGTAGCTGGATTTGGATACCAAAGTGAGAAGGGAGAATTTAGAACCTATAGGTACAGTGGAATTGAAGCAAAGAACTCCATATATAGTTCTCAGGTTAAGAGTCAATAGAGATAAAGAGAGAATTGATGTGAAACTGACACACTGTGACAAAATCGTCTAAATATGATGCCATTGGTCAATAGGCAAAACTTGTTGTGGTTTAACTAAACAAAGTTGCACAAGATATTGGAGATAAAGAAGTTGTAAAAGAAAAGAAAACCATATTTCAGTAATGCTAACAAACATGGTTGATGAGAGTATTGGAAAGTAGAAAATGCACTCTAAATCTCTGTGCTTGATGAAAAGTTTGAGTAGTGTATGATTATCCACCTATCTGGAAAATAATGTGTGATGGGCAAAATTAAGTCTTGGGTGATAATAATGTCTATGAGAAGGGCAAGTTACCAAGGTACTAATGAGAATTCTACCAAACATGCCACTGGACTACTAACGATTACTTCTATATTGAAGAACGGCATCAAATTAAAATATGTTTCTGATAAAAAAAAAAGTGTATGATTATAACTGATCAATACTTTCTGCAGTTAAATGCATAATACACAATTTATATTAGTTGCTATGAGAATGTATTTTTAGAATAGGTACACATTTAGTTAAGTTTCAAGTAACAGGAGTGAATAAAAATCTGTATTACTCACAACAAGGTGAATGAGATCTGATCATACACTAGCTTTTACATTATAATTAGCTTACACTTTAATAGTTTTCATTTACTGCCTGAGCTGAGTGTATGCATCAGTGGATTTATCACAGTAAATGACCTTAATGTCAAGGAGACTTCCGTATATAATATAGCTACATTTTTAAAGATTTAATTAAATGTAAATACAGCATAGGTAGCTTTACTCTGTGGAATAGAAACAATACCAGAGATTATACACATATATTACTATTAATTATCATGTTATTATTTTGATTTCATTACAAGGACATGCAAATAACTTTAAAACCAGTCTTTATTTATTATGGTACCTATACATAGAATGAGGTAAAAATGAATATTTGGAGGAAGTCAACATTATTTGTCAAAAGCAAAGGAAGTTTTGTCATAAATTCTCCAGGGAATCACCAGATGACAGAGAACTAAAATTATTGTTTAATTTCATGCATTTTTATACAGTATTTCTAGATTTCCCAGAATTACTCACTTATATCACAGAGACAGTCTTACAGAAGCCTTCTAATAGCATTAGCCTATGTGCAAATAAATGGAAAATTTTGATAATTTTCATAAGCACCACAAATATATATTGTGTATATTAAAACCAAAAGAATCAAATACTCAGGAGAGATAAATACCCATTTAAATAATGCAATTATTGAAATTGATAGGCTAAGCTTCAGCCCTTTTCCCAGGTACTTTGCCAAAAGCCTGAGTATTAATCAAACCAAGGATAAAAGGTGTGTGGAGATCAGCCAGATAATTTATTAGCTCTTCAATTGAGCCATCAGTCTGTTCAAAGGCTAATTAGACCAATCTGTGAATGTATCAATCCCATAACTACTCAAGACTAATTATATTAATCATCTAAAATATGTTCATGAGAAACTGCTAATGTCTAACCTTGTGGTTTTGCAATGACCTTAGTTCAACAAGGAAACGGAATCCATGTATATTGCAGGGAGAGTAGGTTATGATAAGTAGACAGAATAGGACTTTTTAAAGCAGATGTATAGATAAGCAGACATGATATTGGTGAGATAAAGTGATTTTTTAAATATTTAATTATCGGGATTGGCCCAAAGAAAGAGTATTAGACACAGCTTCATATGGAGGTAATGAATGAAGACGTTATTACTTGGTGATTTCTTTCTTCAGGGCTCTGTGTACATGAATGTGCTCATGTGTGCACATGTGTGTGTATGTGTGTGTGTGCACGTGCGCATATGGGAAGTCTGCATATGTACATGGATAATTACTATTACCAGAAATATATATTAAATTCAGATGAATTCAATACATTTATTTAAAATGCCAGTTGTACACCAGGCATTAATGTTAGATGATGGTAAACTACGGGTAAAAATGTAGCATCCTTTTCACTAGGGGAGTGTCTGCTTGAGAACAGGAACAGGACAATAGGTAATAATAATAGTAAAATGCAAAATAATTTAAATATCATATTTCTACTCATATCAAGGCAATATTCATTGAGATTCAGAGAATGTTCATCACTGGGCTGAAACTTAATGTCTACAGGCAATGGTCAGAATGGAAAGACCACAGCAGACCGGACGCCAAGGGGCACCAGCTGAAACTGCTCTGCTGCTTAGGCCATATGAGCCAACAGATCTAATGGTGCTTGAAGCATCATTGGCAGACAGAGATGTTGTTCAGTGCCACTGGCAGGTCCCTGTAGGTGAATCACATCTCCCACCCTTAGGGTTTTGGAACAAAGCCCAGACATCATCTGTGGATAACTAGTGTCTTTCTAAACAACGGCTTTTGGCTTGCTACTGGGTCTCAGCAAAGACTAAAGCTTAATCGTAGACCATCGAGTTACCATGCATCCTGAGCTGTCCATCATGAAGCAGGATTTTCTGACCTACCAAGGCACAAAGGTAGGCATGTATGACTGTGCTCCATTATCAAATGGAAGTGCTATGGATGAGACGGGGCTTGAGCAGGTACTGAGGGGAAAAGTGGGTTGCATGAAAAAGTAGCTCCAACGCCCATAGCTCGTACTCTTCATATATTTCAGTCTTAAGCCCAGTAAAGACAGTACTGCATGATATAAAGAGACCACCAAAAAGCTGACAGCTATGGCAATATAGTTTCTTTGTGGGGGCATCTCTAAAGGACAGGGTGAAGGGTGATTCTCTCAGTAGGCAGAACTTCAATCAGTGAAGCTGTTTATTTTTGCCTAGAAGGAGAGTTGCCAAATGACCAAATCTATGTCAATTCATGAAATGTGGCCAAAGGTTTGGCTAAATAAATATCAGGGACACCACTGTAAAATTCATGAAAATAGAGTCTTGAGGAAGGTATGTGGATAGACCTCTTTGGAAACAGGTATGAAGACATTTGTGTTCCATGTGAATTATTAAAAAAAAAAAGAGGGGGATTTTAACAATCAAGTAACTAAGATGGCCTATTTAATGAATGTCTGTCAGCATCTTCCCCAACCATCTCTGTCATTGCCCAGTGACTCATGAACAAAGCAGCCATGGTAACAAGGATGGGAATTCAGCATGAACTTAGCAACATTGAATTCTGTTCACCAAGGCTGGCCTGGCTACAGCCACTGTTGAATGTCCAGTATCCCAACAATAGAGACTGACCCTGATGTGAGAGTCAGGGTTCAGTTCTGATGTGGTACCATTCTCTGAGGTGATGAGCCAGCTACTTGGTGGCAGGTTGACTACCTTAAAGCACTTTCTTTATGGAATTGGATGACATCTTGTTTTTACTGGAATATAACACTTACTCAGGAGATGGTTTTGCTTTCCTTGCCCACAATGCTTCCACCCAGACTACCATGACTGCCATATCCACTGTCATGGTATCCCACACAGCATTACTTCTGAACTAAATCTTCCAGAATTCCCTTTCTAATATGTTTCTACATAGGGTAGGCTACAAGAGCTACACTCCTGTGAAAATTCAAGGAGGCTATAAAAGAGTTATTTTACAGTGCACACACACCTCCCAAAGACTCAGTTACATGTTCATCTATGCACTTCTGTGTAGGAATTTTGCAGCTGTAATTAAAGTTCCTAATCAGTTGGCTTTATTAAGAGATATATCATCCTGGGTGGGCCTGATTTAATTAATCAAAAGGCCTTTAAAAGAGGGTAGGCCCTATCTATGTCCAGAGAGTCCAAGCTTCAGTTCATGAGAGTGAGTTTCCAGTCATGATTCTTTCTTCCTGACTATATGCCTTGCCAGCTTCCTCTTGTTTAACCAGCTACCACAAATGTGTGAACCAATCCCTTGTAATAAATATTGGATTTCGTTTATCGAAATTTTGTGCACAAAAGTAACACACGATATTAGAGATTATCTCTGACACCACAGAAAGCATTTTTTATTAATTACATTTTTATTTTTTATAAATTACAATTTTTACCATTGATGAACCAATGTTGTCACATGATTATTAATTAAGCACCATAATTTATGTTAGGGTCCACTCTTTGTGTTGTACAGTTCTATGGGTTTTGACAAATGCATAATGCCATGTGTCCACCAGTAGAATATTGTGTGGATAGTTGCATCACCCTAAAGACTCCCCCACCTATTTATCCCTGTTTCCCCTCCCCTTCCAACAAACTTCTGGCAATCCCTGATCTTTTTAACATCTGTAGAGCTTTGTCTTTTCCAGAAAGTCATATAGGTGAAAGCATATATTTATCCAGGCTTTTGAGAACGACTTCTTTCACTTAGCAATATCTATTTAAAGCTTCTCCATGTGTTTTCAAGGCTCAATAACTCATTTCTTTTTATTGCTGAATATAATAGCCTGCTGTATGGATGTATCACAGTTTACTCACCTATTGAAGGACATCTTGATTACTTCAAATTTTTGGCAATTATGAATAAAGCTGCTCTAAAAATCTGTGTATAGGCTTTCATGTTTTCAATGCATTTGGATAATTAACTAGGAGTGTGTGACTGCTGGATTGTATGATAGGTAAGCCTATATTTAGCTTCATAAGAAATTTACAAAGTGCTTGTACCATTTTGCATTCCAACAGCAATTAACGAGCCTTCCTGTTGCTCTATATCTTCACCAATATTTGGTGTTTTCCATGTTTTAGAGCTTAGCCATTATGATAAGTGTTTAATGGTTTCTCGTGAAATGAAGTTTTCTTTTTTGTTAATAAATTTATTTTATTTTTGGCTGCGATGGGTCTTTATTGCTGCGCGCAGGCTTTAGTTGCGGCAAGCTGGGGCTACTCTTCGTTGCGGTGCGCGGGCTTCTCATTGCGGTGGCTTCTCTTGTTGCAGAGCTCGGGCTCTAGGCGCGCGGGCTTCAGTAGCTGTGGCACGTGGGCTCAGTAGGTGAGGCTCACGGGCCCTAGAGCTCAGGCTCAGTAGTTGTGGCGCACGAGCTTAGTTGCTCTGTGGCATGTGAGATCGTCCCAGACCAGGGCTCGAACCCATGTCCCCTGCATTGGCAGGTGGATTCTTAACCACTGCGCCACCAGGGAAGTCCAGAAATGAAATTTTATTTCTTTTTTACTTTAATTTGGATGCAGACCCTATTTATTTATTTAGTAATGTAGCTATAGTCTAACCTGAAAACTTTTATCCTAGAACCAGATTGTCTAGATTCAAATTCTAACCCTACATTTTGCTCCTTGTGAGACATAGGCTAACTACTTAGCATGTGCTTCAGTAGGCTTATAGATAAGATGGAGATAATAATACCATCTACCTCACAGAATTGTTATGATAATTCAGTTAGATTATCATGGAACATATAAATAAGAGTATCTGACCTATAGTAAACTCTTTTATCCTTTAATTGTATATAATAATTTCATTCTTTTTTTAATCAAGAGGAAGGAATTTAGAATGTAATTCCAAATATTGATAGAACTAGGGTAATTATTTTAATTTTAAATTAATTTTAAGAAAACTCAGTTACATAAAGATAGAATTCCTCTATTGCTGCATCATTACCATATTTAGCTTTCAGTACAGTATTTAAATTTCAATTCAGTAACTTCACAGTTGTACGTCTTTTTACAAACTTTCAATATTGAGAACAGCAGCCTGAAGAATTTTTAAGCTGGTTTTTTTTTTTTGGTGGGAGGGAGAAGAAGGATAAGTTTTGTTTGTGGTGTTTTTTTTTTGCGGTACGCGGGCCTCTCACTGTTGTGGCCTCTCCCGTTGCGGAGCACAGGCTCTTGGACACGCAGGCTCAGCGGCCATGGCTCACGGGCCCAGCCGCTCCGCGGCATGTGGGATGTTCCCGCACCGGGGCACGAACCCGCGTCCCCTGCGTTGGCAGGCGGACTCTCAACCCCTGCGCCACCAGGGAAGGGAAGCCCCGAGAAGGATAAGTTTTAACCCCACTAGTTTGTAATTTAGTTTGGTCATGACTTTGATTTGATGAAACTGAGTTCAGTATGATAAATGAAATTGCAAAGTTCAAGACTTTGCTCCACTATTTATTGTTAACTATTCAAATGAACTGAATTCTTAAAATTTCAATTGTTTCCAGAGCATGCCGCTTCTGAAGCATCTTAATCTCAATGTGTAAGCAGATTGTTATTGTTCATCTAATCCATCAACCATAACTGCATTGCCTGTGGTCTGGCCCTAGGAGGGCACAAGGTTCATAGACTTAATTATTACAAACAGTATGTCTTCTATTTTAATTTTCTAGTGGAGAGTAACTCTGGGTCAGTCATGCAAGGAACTGACTTAAGTTCCATGTCCTTGAAAAATGTTGCCACCTCAGTTTAAATTAATGGTCTAACAGCTTTGACCATTTTGGGAGCACTCTCAGTAGTCATATGTCCTAAATTTGACCAGTTTCATATTAGCATTGTTAAGACATTATGGGAATTCCCTGGCAGTCCAGGGGTTAGGACTCCACGTTTTCACTACCTAGGGCCCGGGTTCAATCCCTGGCTGGGGAACTAAGATCCCACAAGCCATGCAGTGTGCCAAAAAAAAAAAAAGACTTAATTAAACCCCAGAACGCAGTCGTGCTTGTCATAGGCATCATGTTTAAGAGTTCTTCTGTCACATCAAAATTTTCTTTGACACCACCAAATGATAGATCTAATTGGATGGTAATATATATACATATATATAGCTGAGCTCTCTTCCACTGCAATAGAAAATGCCATAAATGATTTAACTTCTTCATAGAATTTGTCCTGTGAATTGTCAGTCTTATCTTCATTACACTGAATAATGGTGTTTGCCTTTGATAATGCTATTTTTGGTTACGGAGAGTGGGGCATGATTTTTCTCCTGCATTCAAGAGATAATCCTTTATAAACTCTCCATTCCTAAAAAAAGTTTTAATGGAGAAAGGGTATTTTTCAATTCCTATGTGATTGGATTTTGCAGCATAATCATTTATTATATATTTAATATTAATGTTTTATAAATCTGGGGAATTTCCAACTATGCTGAGAAATTCCACTGGAAAAAAGAAAAGAAAAAGAATAATAAAATAAAAATTTCCTGTACTACTCAGTGCTCCTTTCTTGGCAGTGGAAAACACATTTCTAAGAAAAGTGGTAACTTTAACAACTCAAATATCTTCAAGATAAACATTGCCCTAAAACTTGCCTTATCATAAAACTGTACAAAAAATTAGACAGATTAAAAAAAAAGGGAGTCAGAAGTTTTAATCTAATTGATCAGAGCCAAAGGGCCAGTGATTCTTTTTTAATATTGAACTAATATAAAAAATAAGGTGAAACATACCTTGTGGTCCGTAAGTCAAAGGGATTCCTTAAAAGATATTGTATTTATTATAACTAAATTTAAAAACTCTAGTTTGCAAACAATATTGAAAGCAGAGAGATGAGAAAAATTACCAACTTTTGAAACCTTTTGAACATTTAAAAAAAATGATAACAAATGGTATTTTATTAAATTTTAATAAACTGTGTACAATGTAGAAATACTTGCCATATATGCCATTCTTGGACATTTTCTTACAATTGTAAATATTCAGAGCACTTTACCGTATTCCACAACGGCGTTTTTTAAGGTTTATTTTCCATAAAGGAACAACTGTGTAAAAGATCAAGCAGCATCAATTTTCTGTTTCATTGCCCTCTAAGGCAATCTGTGGAATTAAATAATTGCAATTTTGACCTCTACTGCAAATGATCAATCAGCTGAGGCTTCTACTAAAAGTCCTTCATATGACAAAGACAAAAGAAGAAGATACAATTGGCAGATGAAGTGGCCAGAGATTTAATCATCTTATTTTTTAAAGTGTTTATTTGCACAGTAACAAATATAAATATTTGATTATTTCATTAAGTTTATCCAGTGAATATTTATTTATCAGCTAAGACGCCCTAGGCACTAGTCTAGTCATTTGGGATCTAGAAGTAAATAAAACATAAAGAGATCCCTTTACCTTATGGTACAAGAATTCTTTTGAGAAGACAGATATTTATGGGGGAAAAAAAGTAAACATGTTTTGTGTTAGATTGTGATGAAAGCTAGGGGGACAAACATAAGTTAGGGTAACAGTCCCTGTGGTGAGATGTGGTGAGCTATTTTAATAGAATAATGGAGGGTGACTTCTCTAATAAAGCTACCTTTGAAAAGGCATTGGAAGAAATTAAATGAACAAGTCAAGCCTCCAGGATGAACTTGGCAGGCAGAGCGGATACCTAAAGCAAAGTTCCTGAACTTTCCTGCTGGTCCAGTGGTAAAGAATCTGCCTTCCAATGCAGGGGACACAGGTTCAATCCCTGGTCGGGGAGCTAAGATCCCACACGCCACGGGGCAACTAAGCCTGCGCACCTCAAATACTGAGCTTGCGTGCTTCAATTAGAGAGCCTGAGGGCCGCAAACTACAGAGCCCACGCACCCTGGTTCCCGTGCGCCACAACTAGAGAGAAGCCCACACTCCACAACGAAAAGATCACGCGTGCTGCAACTAAGACCCGACGCAGCCAAAAAAAATAAGGGAACTAAATAAATAAGCAAATAGGCAAATAAATAAAGAGAAGACCTAAGATAGATAAATAAATAAATAAATAGAATAGAAGGCCTAAGATAGATAAATAAAGAGAAGGCCTAAGATAGATAGATAAATAAACAAATAAATAGATTAAATCAATCAATCAATCAATAAAGGCCCCAAGGGACATTGTGTGTGCCTGGAAGTGTTAGGAAGTCAATGTAGTGGGTGAAGATAAAGTAAGGTGGTAGGCAGTGAAGTTGGAGGGGTCACCAAAAGGACGACTGGCAGTGACTTAATTTGCTGTGTGTGTATGTATTTATCTTGAACTAGGAACTCTGTGTTCAGGCCACACACCTCAACTCTCCATCCCTAAGTGATATTTTAGAATTTTTTTTTAATGAGAAAGAGGGAAGAGAAGTAGCAGGTGTGTATCTATTTACGTGTGTGTGTTTATTCTTTCCTAAAAACAGTACTAAATTCTTTATCTGGAATTTTTGATTTTATTATTTAAAAGAACTCTCTGTTAGGAATTTTTATTTCTATTTTACAGTTGAAGAAATGGTCCACAAATTCTGTTTTTTTCTTCTTCCTGAACATATCCTCTTGCTACCTGCCCAAACAGTCATTCTGGGATCCCAGGGTGGCCAACAAAAAGTGCTAATGTATGCCTTCAAAGAAACACAAGGTAGAAACGACTTGGAAGTTGGCCCCAGATTTATCTGGGTTTGAATTCTAGTACTGTTACTTGTTGACCAGGTTAACACTTGTTAACATAGTCATGCAAATATGCCAGGCACTTATTAGTTTCATTTGCCTGTAAAATGAGTACAATAATACCATGTATGTAAAGATTAACATATATAAGGAAGCTAGCCTAGAATTCCCAGATGAAGATAATAAATATTAGTTCCTGTCTTCTCCCTTCCTTCAATTAGAAGAGATGGAGATCACGTGGGGATTCAACCTGGTCTGGGGAAATTGATGGAGAGAAAGAAAGCATGTGCAGGACCTGCCCTGTGAGGCAAAGCTCACTTCCCAGTGGAGAGTGGAGGTGTGGTCTGATCCCTTGAAGACTTCCTGGTTCAAGGCCTGAAAAGAACTGAAGGTAAGGAAGGGGTGAGAAAGAGGGAAAGGGAAGTAGCAGCTGTGTATCTATTAAAATAATTAACAGCTAACGCTATTAAAATAATTAGGGGAGGGCTTCCCTGGTGGCGCAGTGGTTGAGAGTCCGCCTGCCGATGAAGGGGACACGGGTTCATGCCCCGGTCCGGGAAGATTCCACATGCCGCGGAGCGGCTGGGCCCGTGAGCCATGGCCGTTGAGCCTACGCGTCCGGAGTCTGTGCTCCGCAACTGGAGAGGCCACAACAGTGAGAGGCCCGCGTACCGCAAAAAAAAAAAAAAAAAAAAAAAATTCAGGGGAGATTTGAATTTAGAATTGGTAGAGGTGGAGGTGGAGATGGTGGTGATATTCTGATGGTTGAACTAGCAGATGTGAAATGGGAAGTGAAAGAAAGTGAGGGGTTAATCATGATTATCAGCTTTTTGCCAAAAAAAAAAAAAAAACTGTAAGGAGTCTGTGGGACTATGGAGTGAAGCAAATTGGGGCAGAGAAAGATCCCTTCTGTTGAGTGGACAACACAATTGAATATGACTCAAAAGTTTGAAGGAGAAGATTCAGGAACACAAACAAATTGGTATGTAAATCTCTGAGACCAAAAAAACCCAAAGGCATTAATTGCTTATACAACAAGATGAAATCATTTTCATTTTATATTTACTCACTCAAGTATTGTCCACATTTAAGAAATGCTAAGGGTTTATCCATTTTGAAATTTTCCATTTAAAGAAAAACATAATATTCTCACAGACATATTCATCAAGAATAAGATGACCAGAACTTGAGGAAAGTAAAAATAATAATAATGTGTTGTGAATTTTGTGCAAGTGAACTTTCTTGAGATGCTTTTGACTATTAATTTCTCTTCCTATTTTCTCTGCCCTTAGATGTGTTTCATGAACCACTGCTGTGAATGAGCTTAATGAGTAGTTTATTGGAGTTGGAAGTCACAAGAAAAACATACCAGGAGAAAATAAGATTTATGAATATGTACATCATTGCACTCTAGATTATTTCACTTATTAGTCAATACAATCTATTATAATTATAAGCTATAATAATAACTAAGGAAATTTAGATTCAAAGAGGTCATGTAAAATGTTTTAAGGTCTTGTCTTAGTTTGCTAGGGCTGCCATCACAAAATACCACAGACTAAGCTGTTTAAAAGACAGAACTTTATTTTCTCATATTCTGGAGGCTGAAGTACAAGATTGAGTTGGTTTCTCCTGAGCCCTCTGCCCTTGGCTTGGAGAGGGCTGCCTTCTCACTGGGTTCTCTTATGGCTTCTTCTCTGTGCAGATACATCCCTAGTGACTCTTCCTCTTCTTATAAGGACACCAGTCACATTGCATTAGGGCCTACCCATATAACCTCATTGAATCTTAATTTTCTCTTTAAAGGCCCTATCGAGAAATACAGTCACGTTGTAAGTTATTAGGAATTAAGACTTCAACAAAAAATTTTAGGAGGGCAATATTAAGTTCATAACACTCACATGGCTCTTAAAAAAATAAAACTGGGATTTTCATACTCTCAGGCTCCAAAATACACCCTCTTTCCAATATACCGTGCACTGTTTGACATTAGACTTAGGCCTGAGACTAAAGATAGAGGTAGGAACACAGAGCTGATAGGGAGCAGAGATCATTCGAAGAGGCTTATGTAGTGGAGATACATAAATTTTGATACTTCAATTATTGCTCACTCTGCCTTGAGTCAAATTACCTGTATGCCATTTGGAGATTTTTGTTTATTTTTTAATTAATTAATTATTTTTTATTGAAGTATAGTTGATTTACAATGTTGTGTTAGTTTTAGGTATACAGCAAAGTGATTCAGTTGTACATACATATATACCTATTTATTTTTTCAGATTCTTTTCCCTTATAAGTTATTAAAAAATATTGAGTATAGTTCCCTGTGGTATATAGTAGGACCTTGTTAGTTGTATACTTTATATATGGTAGTGTTTATATTTTAATCCCCAGCTCCTAATTTATTCCCCCCGTCTTTCCCCATTGGTAACCATAAGTTTGTTTTCCATGTCTGTGGGTCTGTTTCTGTTTCATATATAAGTTCATTTGTATCTTCTTTTTTTTGATTCCACATATAAGCAATATCTTATAATATTTGTCTTTCTCTGTCTGGCTTCACTTAGTATGACAATCTCTAGGTCCATCCATGTTGCTCCAAAATACAGCTGGATTAAAATCTCAGCAATGCTATTTGTTAATTGCTTACCAAAGGTAGACTCCTTAATGACTTTTAATTTACAGTTCTTCATCTCTGTTTTAATATTAAGTTATATGAAAGTATGAAAGAGCATGTAATGGATTTTCCTATCTCTTTAAACTTGTTTTTTTAAAGACTTGAAATTACCACTGTAATGTTCAAAGGAGCAGTTTTACAGGGTTCACCACTGTAAAGATTTATATAACCTCATTTTTCTTCAAATTAAAAAAATAACATTGATTTAATGGCAAGAATGCGATTTCATTTTTTATTATCTATAAAATTGCAACCACGTGTGGTAAAAAAAAAATCTCTCTGGGTCTCTTACGTATTTTCTGACCTTGAAGGTGGAGGCAGTGACTTCTAATTTTCCAGATTATCTTTTCAAAGACTCACCATTCAGTCTAAGAACTGAACATGACTCTTACCTTGATATCACATGCATGACTCTGGTGACCTTTCCTCTTTTCTGATCCCCTCAGAGGTAACCACTATCTTCAGTTTTCCATTTAAAATTTGTTTGCTATGAATTTAAGCTTTACCAAATAAATTGAGAGAATTTATGTTTTTCTTTTTTTTGACATATCTCCTAGTGTTAAATGTGCAAGAACAGTTGGGCAAACAACTAATAACAATGTCTGCATCATAGTGTGATATTTTCAGTTTTTAAAAATTCGATTGTGCCAAATTATTTTCTTAATCTCTTGGACCACCATATACACCCAACAGAACACTAATGTGTGTAACAGTTGCACTACTTCCCTGCCATCTCTTAGTGATATCTCTCTGTGCTTTCAATTTGTATGTTCCTTATCATTAGTGACACTAATCACTTTTTCATATGGTAATGATTCTTTAATTTTTTTTCCCCTAAATCCCTGATTAAGTTTTCCCCATATTTTTCTATTTTTAATTAAAAAAAATTTATTGGAGTATAGTTGCTTTACACTGTTGTGTTAGTTTCAGGTGTACAGCAAAGTGAATCAGCTATACCTATACATATATCCCCTCTGTTTTGGATTTCCTTCCCATTTAGGTCACCACAGAGAACTGAGTAGAGTTCCCTGTGCTATACAGTAGGTTCTCATTAGTTATCTATTTTATACATAGTATCAATAGTATATGTATGTCAATCCCAATCTCCCAATTCATCTCACTCCCTGCTTCCCCTTTGGTATCCATACATTTGTTCTCTATGTCTGTGTTTCTATTTCTCCTTTGCAAATAAGATCATCTATATCATTTTTTTAGATTCCACATACATGTGTTAGTATACGATATTTGTTTTTCTCTTTCTGACTTACTTCACTCTGTATGACACACCCTAGGTCCATCCACGTCTCTACAAATGACCCATTTTCGTTCCTTTTTATTGCTGAGTAATATTCCATTGTATATATGTACCACTTCTTCTTTATCCATTCCTCTGTTGATGGACACTTAGGTTGCTTCCATGTCCTGGCTATTGTAAATACTGCTGCAATGAACATTGGGGTGCATGCACCTTTTAGAATTATGGTTTTCTCTGGGTATATGCCTAGTGGGATTGTTAGGTCATATAGTAGTTCTATTTTTAGTGTTTTAGGAACCTCCATACTGTTCTCCATAGTGGCTGTATCAATTTACATTCCCACCAACAGTGCAAGAAGGATCCCTTTTCTCCACACCCTCTCCAGTATTTATTGTTTGTACATTTTGTGATGATGACCATTCTGACTAGTGTGAGGTGATACCTCATTGTAGTTTTGATTTGCATTTCTCTAATAATTAGTGATGTTGAACATCTTTTCATGTGTCTCTTGGCCATCTGTATGTCTTTTTTGGACAAATGTCTGTTTAGGTCTTCTGCCCATTTTTGGACTGGGTTGTTTGTTTTTTTGCTATTGAGCTGCATGAGCTGTTTGTATATTTTAGAGATTAATGCCTTTTTCAGTTGCTTCATTTGCAGATATTTTCTCCCATTCTGAGTGTTGTCTTTTCATCTTGTTTATGGTTTCCTTTGCCATGCAAAAGCTTTTAAGTTTAATTAGGTCCCATTTGTTTATTTTTGTTTTTATTTCCATTACTCTAGCAAGTGGGTCACAAAACATCTTGCTGTGATTTATGTCAAAGAGTGTTCTGCCTATGTTTTCCTCTAAGAGCTTTATATGTCTGGCCTTATATTTAGGTCTTTAAATCATTTTGAGTTTATTTTTGTGTATGGTGTTAGGGAGTGTTCTAATTTCATTATTTTACATGTAGCTGTTCAGTTTTCTCAGCACTACTTATTGAAGAGCTGTCTTTTCTCCATTGTATATTCTGGCCTCCTTTGTCATAGATTAGCTGACCATAGGTACATGGGTTTATCTCTGGGCTTTCTATCCTGTTCCATTGATCTATATTTCTATTTCTGTGCCAGTACCATACTGTTCTGATTACTGTAGCTTTGTAGTAATCAGGCTCCCTGAAGCCAGGGAGCCTGATTCCCCCAGCTCCATTTTTCTTTCTCAAGATTGCTTTGGCTATTCATGGTCTTTTGTGTTTCCATAAAAATTGTAAAATTTTTGTTTTAATTCTGCAAAAAATGCCATTGGTAATTTGATAGAGATTGCATTGAATCTGTAGATTGCTTTGGATAGTATAGTCATTTTCACAATATTGATTCATCCATTCCAAGAACATGGTATATATCTCTCCATTTGTTTGTGTCATCTTTGATTTCTTTCATCAGTGTGTTATAGTTTTCTGCATACAGGTCTTTTGCCTCCTTAGGTAGGTTTATTCCTAGGTATTTTATTCTTTTTGTTGCAGTGGTGAATGGGATTGTTTCCTTAATTTCTCTTTCTTATCTTTCATTGTTAGTGTATAGGAATGAAGAGATTTTTGTGTATTAATTTTGTTTCCTGCAGCTTTACTAAATTCACTGATTAACTCTAGTAGTTTTCTGGTAGCGCCTTTAGGATTTTCTCTGTACAGTATTTTCTAATTTAAAAAGGTTGTTTATATATGCTGCTATATGTCTTTTGTTTTATATATGCCTTTGTCAGTTATGTGGTTTTCAAATACATTCTCCCACGTTAGGGTGTGTCTTCTTTTATTATAGAATTTTTTATTGATAATAAATAAAAACTTTTCATTTTAATTTAGTCAAATTTATCATATCTGTTGTCTTTATTTTTGATACGCATGTCTGTTATCATTTTTCCTTCATATCCAAAGATAGTAAATGTCCCTATATTATTTCCTAAGGTATTTTTTCTTTTGAATATAAATTTTGTTTACCTAAGCTGACTGTATGTAATGTATAATTTGTTATATATAATCATATATAATCTACATTATATGTATCTTCTACATTATATATAATCTATGTTATATCATAATACATATATTCTATATTCTCTATATTATCCATCTATCATCTATCTACTTAACTACTTATCACCTATGTACATACATGATATGAACTGATACCTCAGCTTGATAGTTGTTGGGTTTTTGGGTTGTTTTTTTGTTGTTGGTCTATTTGTTTTGTTGTTTTGGGTTTTTTTTGGTATTTGAAACAATTGCTACAGTAGTTATTGTAAAATCCATATTTTCTCTGGTACCACATTAAATATTAAATAAAATTTTGTACATGTTGAATCTGTTTCTGGGCTTCCTATCTTGTTCCCTTGGTGTATTTGGTCATTTGTAGGCCAATGACACACTACCTTAATTGTTATTATTTATCTTAATTGCACATATCTAGTAAACATTTTCCTACATCTTGTTTCTCTCCATTAATGCTTTGACTAAACATCAACTTTTGGTGTTCCACATACATTTCAGAATAAGGTTAAGGATATCATAAACCATGTATAAATTTTTATTGGAGTTACATTAAACTAAGACTGGGTTTTAAGAAAATTTAAATCTTAATGCTATTCACTTTTCTAAACTGTGACTACAGATTATCTCTCCAATTATTTGGCTTGCTTCAGTGTCTTTTGACAAAATTTTAGAAAGTTCTTCATAAAGGTTCAGCACATTCTATTTACATTTAATGTTAGACATTCACATTAAGTATCATGAATAATGTATTTAACATGCTGTTTTCATTATAATAATAATTTTATGACTCTCTTGAAAGAATACTGAATTTCAAGTTAGTTTTCCCATATTTAATACCTTTCTCACTGAAGTCTCCTAAGAAGTTAATAAATAAAACATGAACTATCAAATATTAATAATAAGACTTTTGCTCCTGGCCATGATGGAGTAACCGGGAGTTGATTTACTTCTCATCTGAGATAATTTAAAAATGAAGAAAAACTTATGACTCAATGGTTTTGAAGACCTGATGTATCAAGCAATGAAGGACAGTGATAGCTGAGAAATGGGTTGAGCCCTGTGATGGCCCAGCCCATGGCTCTGAGAGCTTCCAGAGGAGAAACCCAGATGGAACCTTATGAACCCCCTGAATTGAGAGATGGAGATGGGGGTCCAGGGAGCCCAACCTGGCTAGTTTCACATGGCAGAGAACTGAACCCAAAGAGCTGCACGGTGAGAGGGCACCAGAGATCTGCGTGGGGTCCACCTCCAGCTCTCATAATATTATGTCTATTATTCTTCAAAAACAAAGAAACTCATAGAAGGAGAGTTCAGATTTGTGGTTACCAGAGGCGGGTTGATGGGTGGAATTGGATGAAGGCAGTCAAAATATACAAACTTCCAGTTATAAGAAAAGTAAGTACCAAGGATGTAATATACAACACCGCTGTATGTTATACACGAAAGTTGTTAAAAGAGGAAATCCTAAACGTTCTCATCACAAGGAAAAATTGTTTTTCCTTGATTTTTTATCTATATGAGATGATGGGTGTTCACTAAACTTATTGTGATAATCATTTCATGATGTATATAAGTCCAATCATTATGCTGTACACCTTAAAAATACTGCGCTGTATGTCATTTGTATCTCAGTAGAACTGGAAGAATTAAAAAGAACCAAAAAACCTGAGTATTCATTCAAGCTGAAGAAAGAGCCATCCCAAAGGTGAGTGAGAGGAGATGGTACTTGGAGTTCATGTAAGGCTGCAAATACTGTCTATTCCCACCAGCCAGGCTGGAAAACCTCATAATGCATTTGGCTTTGGGTAGAGTACTCAGAAGAGTCTGGTTTCAGCAGTGGGGCATAAGTTTAGGTTTAGACCGAATTCTGTTATGGTTCTGCATAACCAATGTTAAAAGCAAGAACTGAAAGGATAAAACTGTTTCCAAGAAAACCAAATGCATTTCGAAAAAAAGTTCAATGACATTTATGGGACACAGACATATACAGTCTGCAACATGGTGAAATTCACAGGGTCTGATAAAATAAAAACTGTTTTATATCTATAAAAGCTTAAGGAATTCATAACCAGCGAACTTGCACTTCATGTAATGTTAAAAGAAATGGTTCGGTTGTAAAGTTAATGATAATATTAACTATGTGGGTAAATGCATACCATTGTTTCTTCATTAAAAATCCTTTAATAGGGCTTCCCTGGTGGCGCAGTGGTTGAGAGTCCGCCTGCCGATGCAGGGGACACGGGTTCGTGCCCCGGTCCGGGAAGACCCCACATGCCGCGGAGCGGCTGGGCCC